>NC_064641.1:278699283-279015192 GCF_023864345.2 Schistocerca serialis cubense
GGCGGCTAATGCAGCTGCCTGGATACGTGTGGCGCTTCCGCGGCTGCCAAGCAGCATCCGCAGGACCCTGATTTACGCCGAGCGTATGCAAACGCAGATTTGTAGAGCAGCGGAGCACCAGCATCCCGAGTTTCCATGTCACGTGTTTGGCGCATCGCAGTGCACAGCAGCGCGGCGGCAGACGTTTCGCTAAGTTAATTACGGCGAGTCGCTCAGTCCGACTCAGCGCGGCCGAGCTCTGCGTGGCTGCAGAGCGAATTACATGTCTTCTTTGCAGCTGCCAGCCAGCGATCTAACACCAGCCGTCAGTGATATCTCGCAATGCTCAGAGATAATGTTAGATATGTGCGAAATTGTTATTAAGCGACCACTCCGCTGAGATGTTCAGTCATGCAGGCATACCTGTAAGAAAGATCACATAGATATTGTGTATCTCACAGTGATTTTTTAAAAAAAAAACTGATTTTAGTTGATTTATAAAATCATATAACATTTTCCTTCTACATTTATGTAATATTTACTAATGTCAATATAAAAAAAGTACGTAAAGGATCGTAAATCAAGAAGACGTTAGGTAGAAAGGTGTACGCTAAGACGTACTCGCACAAAATTAGCCTAGGAGATCTACATACCACCTGTTCTTGCCAACTTAGTTTACATTACATGATTACTAAATCACCAATTGTCATATGTATACAAGTGGCGTTCAGTAAGTAATGCAACAACTTTTTTCCCTTCCAATTTCGGTTGAAAAAATGCGGAATCCATATCATGGAATATTCTCACTGCGTTCCAAGCACAGAGTTCGTTTCGGCGAAAAACCAGAACCTCGCTGTCCGAATATCTCCGTGCCGGCAGGGCAAGAGGTGTGCCGGCGTTGTTCCTCGCTGCCAAGCACAATACCACAAAGGGCAACGAAGGATCATCTGTGCGGAATTGCTTACATGTTAGGGGCTGATCTCGTCAACTGTTTGTCGACCATCGTCACAGGCGATGGGACGGAGATTCATCGCATCGCCACACCACGTTTTCTCCGAAGGAAAAGATCAAAGCCGCAACCTCTTTTAAAATAAAAACAATCAGCCGCCAGCTGCGCAAGTTTTATTAGATAAACTTCTTGACTAGTTTCAGCAAATTAATTTGCCATCCTCAGAAGACCATACAATTAAGCCGCACCCCTAACCGATAAAGTTACGGTAACTGTCTTATTAGATTATGAAGGGGTTACTCTGTTTGGTGTGCTCTCTCATGTCAACGATCAACTCTGGACTGCTTTCTGCTACCCCAAGGAAACTGAGGAAACGACTTCAGCGTGTTCGTTGCCACAAAAATTCAAACGAACTTCATACAAGTCTGTGCCCCCAGGAGGAGCTCACAAAACTTCATGGGACCGTTCTTCCTCATGCAGACTAGAGCCCGTATCTCGCACCTCCCGACTTCCATCTGTTTGGGAAAATGAAGGATGAACTTCGCAGGAAGCAGTACGTGGATGAGGGGGATGTTATTGATGCAGCAAGGCTTTGTCTCCGACGTCGAACATTAGAGTGACAGCACGTGGGAATGCAGGTACTCCCACAAAGATGGCGCAAGGCAGTCGCACTGAACGGAAATTACGTTGAAAATTGGAGTTTTGTAGCAGGAAGAGTGAGGAGGACTGATATGGTGCATTCGAATACTGAATAAAACCAACCTGCTTTCATAAAAAAAAGTATTGCAGTGCTTACTGAACGCCCTCGTGTTTTGTGCCTTTATTTTTTCTAGCTGTAGGAGCAGGCCCAGAGCTTTTCTTTACATTTTTAGTATTAACTAGCAGGAAAAAATTATTAAGTAATATTGATTTATAAATCACTAGCTGCTCAGGCAAAGCCATATTAATCAAGTACACAGATTAGTTTTGTTCCACTAACACATGAAATGAATCACATGAAATGACTTCGCAATTGCTAATATGAACAACCACAGCTTCATAATGGAATGGTGTCGGACGGAGACTCTATTCCAGATGTCCCTCCTATGACGAGCGTTCACTTTATCATGAGGCTACTCCAGAACCACTCACGGCCAGACCCAAACTTCCAAATGTCGTCAACCATTTGTCTACGGCCTCCTCTAGTACGGCCATTACATATATTCACCTGCAGACGAAACATTTAATATGAACGTCGCTCTCCGGGTGTCGCAGATAAATGCAATGTTGCAGTCTGAAGGAACACTGCATCGTAGTTCTAAATAGTACAGGCAATGCAATATCACTTGGTTCCAGTTAGACTGGTGTCAGTGTCACCACTATAAAAATAGTTGGGACGAAAGTACTTATCGAACCTGAGTGACACACTTCATCTGTCAGGTTCCGCATGTACGCAAGTATGGTTTTTCAGAAGGTAGCTTGGGAATCACTGTCACAGCACCAGCCGACACATATGTAATTAAGATACGAATTTTAGCTCAATTAATAAGTTCAAAGGGCAATTTTCTAGATTATACGTTCCATCATAATTTAAAAATGGACTTCCCACTCAAAGTTACGTTTCTTTTTACGATCAGCTCATGTTTGTAATATGTTGTTGAACAATATAGACATAATAAACAGATTACAGCCTACTTGGACGATGTTTTGTTTCTCAAAAAGTTAATAAGCCACTCAAGAATGCTAGGCAAGTGTTCTCCGGTAGAAACGGCAGATAAGCAATTGTCGGCATCTGACGTAGACACTGAACTGACATCATTTAGTTCCAGTACAATGGACGTTGAGGAATTACGGCCAAAATTTAAATAGGTTGTAAGTCGTGCTTCAGATAAAAATGTATTTAGTAAATGGATTAAGGACGGAAAAGAACCACCGTGATTTAACAATGAAATAAGGAAATGCTTAGGAAGCAAAGGCTATTGTACTCTCGATTCAAAAGAGGATCCGCAAATGACAGAAAAATGTTAGTAGACTTCCGTGTGTCTATAGAAATATCCATGTGCAAAACATACGACTACTGCCACCGTCATACATTAGCAAAGGATGTGGCGGAGAATATGAGAAGATTCTGGTCCTGTGTGAAATCAATAAACGTGTTTAAAGCTTCCATCTAGCCATTCGCTGATCAGTCTGGTATGGCAGTAGAAGATAGCAAAATGAAAGTCGAACTTTTAAATTTCGCATTTTAGGAAATCGATCGCCTAGGATAATCGTACAACGTACCACCGTTTGACCATCATTCGGACTCCCATATGGGGACATAGTAACAGCCAGCTCCGGCGTAGACACACAAATGAAAGAGTTGAAAATAAATAAGTAGCCAGTTCCTGATGGAATCCCAGTTTGATTTTAGAACGAGTGTTCTACGGCAATGGCCGCTTGCTTAGCTAGCATTTATCTAGACTGTTCGCCCAGCGGGAAATTCCAAGTGATTGGAAAAAAAATGCAGATGACTCCTGAATATAAGAACGGTAAAAGAACGGACAGGCAAATTACAGACCTACGTCATTACCATCGGTATGCTGATTCTTGAGCATATTCTGGATATTCTGGGTTCGCGTATAATGAATTTCCTTGACACTGAAGAGCTTGTGTCCAGTATGGTTTTAGAAAGCGTCATAGAATTCAACATTCCATTTACTCACATGACAGCTACAGCTACGTTTCACAGAGTGATTGGAGCATTATTTCCTGTTACGAATTTTATTCATTTGGAGTGTACTTTCATTTTATTGAAAAACTGCGCATTTCTCACAACTGATTACAGTTTTTGGTAGGTTTCACTTATAACGCCCAGTGTGATTAAATTGGCCCGTTTAAAATAATACTTTAATTTTGTTTTTTGTTATACCTTACGTCTATTTCATGCAGATCTAAACTTCAGTCATGTTTCCTCGAGATGCAATTATTCTTCAGGTATTGATACAAAACCTACGTCTAGATCGCGAATTCCTTTATTGATTACCGGTTTCGGCTCATTGAAGAGTTAACTTCAGACCTAAAACACACAATATTACATACTAAAGGTCAAAAATAAAAAACACATTGAACATTTGAATTTCCATTATGCAATACATACCAGTCTAAAATGCTGTTCAGTGTGAGCCAATCATTACTCGTCGTCGTATTCTTAAAACTAAGTCGTCCCAGTTAAATAAAAAATCGAGTAGGCATAACGGAAATGAATTAAAAGATGACACATTAAAAATTCGCAACAGATATCGCTAGTAATATGAAATACCTTACCTAAAACGAAAAATAGTAGTTGATTACGTAAGTTGACAACTTTAGCTATTAATCAAGTGTTATTATAATGCCCCGATTACCGCACAAGTTTACAAGCAGTCGGTAGCATTGTAATAATATTTAATTAGCGATTAATGTTGTCAGTTTACATAAGCAAGTACGATTTTTCATTTTAGTTGAGATATTTCAAATCATTCACCACATATATATGAGTGTTTTTTGTGTCACGTTTTAATATTTTTCCCGTTATGCATACATAATTATCTTAATTAACTAGGGAGACGTAGCTCTAAGAATGCGGCGACATGTAATGATAGTCACACACTGAACAGCTATTTAGATTGGTATGTATTGCATAATGGAAATTTAAATATTGAATGTCTTTTTCCTTTTTCACTTTTTATGTGTAATTTTTTTATGTAATTTTTATACGTAATTTCCTGTATTCTGGATCTGAGGATGGCTTGACAATGAGACGAAACAAGTAATCAGTAAAGAAAATTGCGCTTTGGATGCAGGATTTTTATCTAAAACGTGTTTCAAATCCACTGATCACTTACCTCCCAACTGGCAACGTCAAACAATGACTACAATTAACTTATTGTGGAATAAACTAACAATAGTATCTTCAGTTAGTAATTCCTTTGTAAGAATCAGTGTCCAAAAGCGAGCGTGTGTTGAAGGTCGAAAAATATCGGAAACGTTGTATACATGAAGACGAGCTACATTCAGAGTTACTTCATCGTCTGACGTAACTCATAAATAAGTGCTCCTGATCGTATGGTCTATTTAGAAGCAGTGCCTAACTAATAAGGTGGACAGAATCTCCAGGACAAACACAACACAAAAAAGAAGCGTAAATGAGAACTAGTATCAAGTACTTGGAACTTATTCATTGACAACTACATAATGAAAAGTATATTGAATTGTACTGTAGCAGCCGGCCGGAGTGGCCGAGCGGTTCTAGGCGCTACAGTCTGATCCGCGCGACCGCTACGGTCGCAGGTTCGAATCCTGCCTCGGGCATGGATGTGTGTGATGTCCTTAGGTTAGTTAGGTTTAAGTAGTTCTAAGTCTAGGGGACTGATGACCTCAGATGTTAAGTCCCATAGTGCTTAAGAGCCATTTGAACCATTTGTACTGTAGCAGAGGCACAGAGTCCTAGAAAAGACAGCTGGTCACTGAATATAGACCCCCTTACTTTAGGCCAGACTCCTGAGGCCTGCTATTTTCTATGGAGACAATGAGTAGAAACAGATTTTTTAAAATTATGAGATTCCTGATGTTCGACGAGAAGTCCACATGCTCTATGAGTTTACTGGCTGATAAATTTGCTTTGATTTCTGCTGCCTGGAATAAATTCACAGAAGACTGCACTATCTGACATAAACCCGTACCTGACAAAACGACAGATAGCAAGACCTCCTGAGTAAACCTATGGGCCCACTAACACCGTTCACGTCTTAGAAGCCTGAAAAGCGTGGGCTGAAGTACTGGCATCTTGTGGATGTTGATAGCAAGTATATTATCAGTTGTTTCCCTTATCTTGACAAGAATATTGCATGATCCCAAGATGAAGGGCTTCAGATTATGTAGATTCGTCCTATGGTACCATTTCTGTAAAACGTCAGAAACTTCACTACACATAATTATTTCACTTCCCTAAAACTTGTCAAGAAATTTAAAGGAAAGTCAACCTCCGTCGTAGCAACAGTAAACAGAGCAAGTAGAGAAGTACCGAATGCTCTCTATGCCACTCTATTCGACAAAAGTTTGAAAACATTATGATATTTCCTTGATGGCATATCAAGAAAAGAGAGAGAAAAAAAGAAAATGTGCTAGCGATGATTTCCCTTCACCCAAGAGTTACTGTAAATACAAATGGGGAAAAACTCTAGGAATTGTTAGTCATTTCAGCAAGATAACGTTTGGGTTTGATATAGTAGCCAAAATGGCCAGGCAGTATTCAGGTCAAGACCTCCTCAAAAAGATGGCCCGTACATTCCTTCTCCAATATTCATGACTTACCAAGAATAAATGCATGTGCCGTATTAATGACTGCTATAATAAGATTAAAAACCTATTAGATCAGCAAAAATATCGGGAACTGAGTAAACACCCTACCAAAAAGTTCTTAGAACTGTTACGTATTTGATAAAAAAAGTCATCAATCGAACAGACCTTTCAGGAAAGTCTGTTCAGTTCAGTTGCGCTACTATAAAGACTTAACGGCCTCCAGAAAATGCACGAAAAGTATGTTCCTCTAACGCTTACAGTGAATGCTTCTGGTTCACCCACTTATTGGACTGCTAAGTTCTTGAGAACATTTTATGGCCGTATGTGGGTCAATCGGATTCGTGTATCAAGAACATTTTAACAGTAAATTAAACGATATAATGGTCCAGCTGGAGGACGGAGGACATATTAGTTTTGATGTGGTATCGCTATTTACTATGGTTCCGCTCAATGAGGTATTGCAACAGCTATACCGGGTTTTCTTCCCAATTTTGCAGAACTGTTGAAATATTTCCCGACAGTCACATATTTCAAGTGAAGGATCAGTTGTATGAAGAGTTGAATGGCTAGGCTATGGGGAGCCTCTTAAGCCCAGTTACAGCGAATTTCTTTTGAAAAAAATTGAGGAGCGGGCAATTGAAATTGCCAAAAAGAAACCGAATATTTGGTACCAGTACATGGATGACACGTTTGTTTGGGAGGGCATGGCAGAGATGAACTAACTCGTTTTCACAGACATCTCAAAGGGATTAATCTGAAGATTCAGTGTACCATGGAGAAAGAGGAAAGCAGACGATTAAGTTTTCTTGGTGTGCTACTTTCCATGAAAAGAAACATACGCACAAAAACTTTTACCTACACCCGGGATTCAAACCACCACCCACAATAAAAGCGAGGCATCTTAAAAGCGTTGGTGGATACAGCAAGAAACATCTGCGAAGCTCAGCTGCTTGACGTAAATTTAACACATCTCACCAATGCATTGTTCAAGAATGGTTATTCGTCCACTGAGGTAAAAATATGAAAAAGGAATAGCGGTGGAATACACTTGTGAAATCGAAAAATATCCTGCCTTTCATTAAGGACGTTACTGACAGCGTAGGAAAAAATCTTGAAATGAAACGGAACGTCGTGGTAACATACAAACTCACGCGAAAGATACAAGCTCACCTAAAATTGACAGAGGATGCTTGACAAGTAGAGGAAAATGTAGGATTTTATAGGATTCTTTGTAGTTGTGGGGAGGTGTACTGAGGTGATGTACGTTGGTACTGCAGAAAGAACAGTCAAAAAACGATTACAAGAGCGCAAGGGTAATTACAGAACGAGGGAGACTCACATCAGCTGTTGCAGAACATGTTTTTGCAGCTAGAAGACCACCAATTTAATTTTGACAGGACTCGAGTACTGTCAGCTACAATACAATAAAAGGCTACACAAAGAGGCCATAGAGATTGCAGATTACCCCAGGAAATTCAGGAATAAGGAGTGAAACTCAAAGACATCTGCATTTCGGTGCTGGAGAAGATGGGTACCGTCTTCCACCAATGATGCTGGAGAAGATGGGTACCGTCTTCCACCAACGCGTGATAGCACCAATGGAAGACGTAAATTGACAACGGCCAACTGCACACGGGTATTAAAAGCATGAGATGTCAAGCCACTGCGTGGAAGCACATGGAAACGAAATTTTGCTGCAATCAGTATCGAGCAAGGGTGTGAATCAATCAAAAATGCTACGATCCCCCTCTTTCTCTATGGGTGGGGAGTAAATGTTGCGTTTAAACGCGAAATCCATTCGATCAGGGCGTAATTGCTAGGAACGTTTTATTAACTGTGACATTTACGGTTGCGAAAGTTTACATTTCACAGCATTAAGGACCGTTATTGGAGAAAAGACCGAAAGAAGATATTCTGTTCAGCAACTTTCAGAGGAACTACGTTCTGAGTCTGTGAAGAATCCCTCACTTTGTAGTACTAGAAACGATTATGAAACGAATGTAAGTGAAAATGACGAAATATCACAGAAACATCATAAACGTCAGGTTGTTAAATTCTGAAGTATAAAGAACGCCCAATGGACGTGAATGGATGCAGGTGACCAGACAGGTGCTTACATACGTGCACCTGTCAGAATCGTATCTCGACGTATCAGGGGTCCCATATCACTCCAACTGCACACGCCCGACACCATTACAGACTCTCCACCAGTTTGAACACTCCTCTGCTGACATGCAAGGTCCATGAATTCATGAGGCTCTCCCCATACCCATACACGTCCATAAGCTCGACACAATTTGAAACCACACTCGTCCGACTAGGCAACGTATACCAGTCATCATTTTCGGTGTTGGCGGGCCCAGGTGAGGCGTAAGGTTTGTGTCGTGCAGTCATCAAGGGTACACGAATAGGCCTTCGGCTTCGAAAGCCCATATCGATGAAGTTTCACTGAATAGATCGAACGCTGACACTTGCTGATGGCGCAGCATTGAAATCTGCAGCAATTTGCGGAAGACTTCCACTTCTGTCACGTTGAACGATTCGCTTCAGTCGTCGTTGGTCCCGTTCTTGCAGGATCTTTTTCCGGCTGCAGCGATGTCAGAGATTCGATGTTTTATAGGATGTCTGATACACTCATGAAATGGTCGTAGGGGAAAATCCCCACATCATCGCAGTCTCGGAGATGCTGTGCCCCGTCGCTCGTGCTCCGACTATAACACCACGTTGAAACTCATTTAAATCTTTATAACCTGTCACTGTAGCAGCAGTAACCTATCTAACAACTGCGTCTTACACTTGCTGTCTTATATAGGCGTTGCCGACAGCAGCACCGTATTCTGTCTATTTACACATCTCCATATTTGAATACGCGTGCCTATACCAGTTTACTTGGCGCTTCAGTGTACCTCAGATTTTTTTCCGCAGATATTTGTGATTCTAATTGTGACGTCACACACAAATAACAACGCATGGCTTTTTGTATAAAATACTGTGCCGTGTTAGGTTAGTTGTCTTCTTCTCAATCTTTTTTTTCTGCCTGGGAATGCTGGGTGAAACTTTTTTAGAACATAAACACTTTGGCGACTCCATACGGTACCTTTCGCCATTCGCAAAAGGAGATAGATGGAGATAACGACTACTTATATGCTTCTGTACGACCACCAATTTTCTTGTTTGCGAAGGGTGTGTGTTTGCTATGAACTTCAGTAATCAAGACTGCTTCCAAGAAAAGGGTGTTCACCGAGTTCATTTGTTGATCAAACCTACCAGTAATAACTCTAACATTACATGATTGTTACTTGAGAAATCGTTCTAAAAGGTCAATAAGGAGTGATCTACAGCTTTACCGCAAACAACGAAAGATTTACTGCCATGAAGTGCGCCAAGGAACCTATAAAATTCATAGGTTGAACTTAACTTTCGTATTTCGATCTTCATTTTTCGTCGTAGGAAGTAGCAAAGTGGACTTACCTTCTGAAATAGCGATCGTAGTTTACTGCTGCATATATCACGGAAATGTATATTTGACGACCCCATCATGATGGTCAAGCAGTAAAAATGACGCTGTATACTTGTCATCGGTAACGTGTCTTAGTACAATCGACTCAATAAATTCTTGTTGTACAGTGAAACATTGCTACCGTTAGAAGTATGCCAGTAGTGGGATTATTTTTGATATTTGGATCGTGTACAATATATGATTTATAGACTGCTCGAGTACTGTGCACATCTCTTTCACCTCTACTGCTTCACACCGTAGCAACCGCCAGCACGGTGTAAGAGGTCCGAGCAGATTTAATGCAGATGTAATTTTATGTAAGAAGTCCGAGCAGATGTAATTTCGATGTATTGCTCATGCGCTGCCTGCGATATGCAAGGTACAAGAGAATCGCTGACCAGAGAGCAGTGTTGACTGAAGTACGAACTGTGTAGCTGTAGCAGTAAGTTGTTGCTAGTCTGCGCTTGTCTGGAGTCTGCTCTGGCCTGAAACAGTGTATCGTGTTGGGTGGCACGGTCGCGGTGCAGCGATGCCGGAGCCTGAGTATTATTGTATAAGGTAAAATAGCAGCCTCGCGCATATCTAGCAATGTTATGTGAACTCCCATGTAAATCTTTTAAAAATGTCCTAATAATAATCTTTGTCACATAAAGTAATTTCTAACAAGCATTCGTTTCAATTTAAATAATTTACTAATTTCTCCAATCCATGATCATTCCGATTGTTGCAAAAGAAAAATCAGTTGCTTCCTTTCATAAATGACAAATCTATCGGCCAGCATTGCACAGAGCTGTGCCGGAAAAGGTTATTGTAAGAGCAGATAGTTGGCGACTTTATTGAGGTAAGAATTTTTGCTTTTTATGATCTTACAGGGCCATGACGCGGCACTGATGTCGTCCAAAATTTACCAGGTTAATGAATTAATTTTTTATTACGAGGTTTAGGAATTTTTCTGTTTCCAGTTTACATTAAATGAGAAAAGAATTTTGTGGGTACATTAAATGGGAAACAAATATTGTGTGGAGGTTAAATGTGAATGAATTTCTGTAGGGAGGTTATAAATGGGAACCAATTTTGTTCTGAGGTTACACAAAAATTAGAATCACTATCCATTATTATAATTTTTTTTTTGTAGGGAGGTTACAACGGTTGGCAGTCACACACACAGAGGCGACCGCATGGGCTGTTATCTGAGGTATGAGCAGTGAAGTTCTATTGGGTCTCATCGTTAAGAAGTGTTGCAATTAATATATAGAGGTCGCATGTGTGCAGCGAGAGAAATCTGCCTGTTACCACGAACAACTCACATGGCGATAAATCTCTGACACATAGTCAGATTTCTTGCAGTTTGTACATATGGTGACACTTGAGCAGCTAAACGGCTAGTTTATTCTCAAAGAACAGACATGTCAGAGAGATGGGACCGTTCAGTGCACGACAGTGCCTTTCCTCATTACAAAGTCTTCCGCAGCATGGTCGTGATGGATTCGTGTGGACCATAGCGCGGCAAGTGAGCACCGGCACTCAGACTGGCCTTAGTTTTAGGTTTATCACAATGTCCTGGTATTGTTTATGCCATTGGCTCAAATGACTGAGCACTATGGGACTTAACATCTGAGGTCATCAGTCCCCTAGAACTAAGAAATACCTAAACCTAGCTAACCTAAGGACATCACACACATCCATGCCCGAGGCAGGATTCGAACCTGCGACCATAGCAGTCGCGCGGTTCCGGACTGAAGCGCCTAGAACCGCTCGACCACCGCGGCCGGCAATGCTATTGGTTTTTAACACAAAAATAGATGTTCAATTGTGTGTTAAGTCTTATGGGACTTAACTGCTAAGGTCATCAGTCCCTAAGCTTACACACTACCTAACCTAAATTATCCTAAGGACAAACGCACATACCCATGCCCGAGGGAGGACTCCAACCTCCGCCAGGACCAGCTGCGCTGTCCACGACTGCAGCGCCTTAGACCGCTCGGCTTTTTTTTTTTTTTAACAATAACGGCGAGTATTAATACTGCAGGGATATTATAGCCTCAGTACTTAGTAAGTGGGTATTCTACAACTACACATACATCTACATATGTACTCCGCAAGCCACCGTATAGTGCGTGGCGGAGGGTACTATATACCACTACTAGTGCCGCTCGCAAGTAGAGTAGGCGATAAACGACAGTCTACATGGCTCCGCAAGAGAATAAATTTCTCATACTCTGTCTTCGTCGTCCTTATGTGTAATATATGTTGATTGAAGCTGACTGCAAAACGACTCTACTGCAAATGCCGGTTCTCCATGTTTTTCCAGCTGTATTCTTTGAAATGAAAGGCGTTCTGACCCCCCCCCCCATCCACCCACCCTCCCAGGGATTCTCACATGAGCCCCCAAGACACCTCAGCAACACTCGCGTGCTCCTCAAACCTACCAGTAAAAAAAACTAACAGCCTACCTCTGAACTGCGTCGATGTCTTTCTTTAATCAGATATGGTGTGGATCCCAAATTCTCGACCAGTACACAAGAATAGGTTACACTAGTTGCCTGTACGTAGTTTCTCCTACAGAAGAGCATAACTTTCCGAAATTCTCCCAATAAACTGGCGTCGACCTTTCGCATTTCCCACCACAATACTCAATTCCTCGTTCCATTTCATATCTCTTTCCAGCGTCACCCCCAGACATTTAACCGGCGTTACTGTGTCAAACAGGACACTGCTAATGCCGTATTCGAACATTATAAGTTTTTTTGTCCTGCTCATGTGCACTAACCTATATTTTTATACGTTTAGAGCTAGCTGATACTCCAACTAGAAATTTTATCCAAGTCATCGTGTTCAAATGGTTCTGATGGCTCCAAGCAATATGGGACTTTAACATCCGAAGTCATCAGTCCCCTAGACTTAGAACTACTTAAACCTAACTAACCTAAGGACATGACACACATCCATGCCCGAGGCAGGATTCGAAGCTGCGACCGTAGCAGCAGCGCAATCCAGACTGAAGCGCCTAGAACCACTCAACCACAGCGCCCGGCCAAGTCATCCTGTATCGTCCTACAGTCTCACGATGACGACACTGTCCCGTACAACGTAAGCAAAAAACTACAGATTGCTGACCACGCTGTCTACCACATCATCACGTAATTTTTTCCTTTTTGAGTCATAATTCTTCTGTCTGGTTTGATGCGACCTGTCACGAATTCCTCTCCTGTGCCAGCTTCTTCTTTTCAGAGTGGCACTTGCAACCTTCGTCCTCAATAATTTGCAAGATGTATTCCTGTCTGTCCTCCTATACAGAATTTACGCTCTACAGCTTCATCTAGTACCATGGAAGTTATTCTGTGATGTTCTTAACAGATTTCCAACCGTCTTATCCTTTTTTCTTTGCAGTTTTTTTCGTATATTCCTTTCCTTGCCGAGTCTACGAAGAATCTCCTCATTCCTTACCTTCTCAGTCCACCTGATTTTCAACATTATTCCGTAGCACTTCATCTCAGATGCCTCGATTCACATCTGTTCCTATGATCCCACAGTCCATGTTCCAATACCATACAACGCTGTGCTCCAAACGTACATTTTCGGAATTTTCTTCGTCAGATTAAGCTCTATTTTTGATAGTGGTAGACTTCCTTGGGAAAAGAATGGCTTTTTTGCCATTGGTAGTCCGCTTTTGATGTCCTTGTTCCTTCCGTCATGAGTTATTTTGGAGCCTACGTAGTAGAATTCCTTATGTTAAGTTTCTCGTTGTTCTCATATCTGTTATTTCCCCAGGGCAATCCAGACGATACTCTTATCTCTGATGAGTACATGGTCATTACCCACTTGATTATCGATATGAACGTTCTGTAAGATATCTGCATCCATGTAACAGTCGCAGTCATTTACATTGTACTTATTTTATATTTTCAGATACACTTCTATTACAGTCTCACCTTTATAATAAATTCATCCGAATTCTTAGTTTAAATCAGTCTTGAAAAATGAAATATTTAAAAACTATAAAAATTTTCTCCTCATTTACATACTTGGTTTTAAGACATACTTCTACTTCTGGTAATTATACCCATTACCGTATACTTATATTAGGATAAACAGAACAGGAAATGTATTTCGAAACATACATCTTCGTACTGCATGTCACTTAAAACCTCAATGGTGTTATAGTAGATAGTTCATTAGAAATTAATGGTGCCGCTATACGTCGTGAAAAAGAGAAGGGAGGAGCGTTGTAACATGAACCGACATGAAGATAAAACGAGATTACATACTTAAAGTCTGGCACTACTTGAGAATTACTGATAATTCAATGGTATCCGAGCTGATGGAAGGAGATTCGAGTTCTGATCTCAGCAAAGAGTACGGCCTAATATACACATCACGAAAGATTAAAACCGATATCACCTGTGACTGACACTGTTTAAGTGTACCACAAAGCAAACGCAAGGAAGGTTTTTTTTCTTTTTTTTTTTTTTTTTTGTAGCAAACGAAAACATTGTCTTGCCCTACCTCTTCAGATTTCGTGCATTAAAGCCCTTCCAATGTTCCTTTTCTGCAGCAGCACTGTCACCAAATCCAAAATCGTTTAATATTTTCGCTATGTAGGACGGATTTTCATTTCAGTTTGTGTGGAGTAAACAGATGTAAAACTGGGCAACATATGTTCATTCCCATGCATATGAAAGTAGGTAGCTGTAATTTCTCTGTATCGCAGCTGATATTATTTTTGTATTCCCCTCTCACTTGCATTTGTGTATTGGTTGGAAACAAATATCTTTCGCTACATGTATCTCCGTATTAGTTAAACAGCATACATTTTCTCGTGAATGTTTTATGTGGTCTTGTTCGATTTCTAATTATTATACACTTTCACTATAGATGTATGGGTCGATTTTCGTAATTGAAAATGTACGTAGTTTATAATAACATTCCAGTCGAAGTGGGTTTCTTAAAGAAACTGAATTGAATGTTCTCGGATGACACTGTAGGTAAGACACTTTGACAGCCTTATGCATTCCTCCTATTCTGAATTAACACACGTCATCCTTATGATACTAAATTTGAAACACATCAGGAACCTGATGATGACTGAAAATTAAAGTAAATTCCAGTACTGAAATATTTCACAATATTATTGTAATAAACTGTCTGAAGCACAACGAAAATGGGACTTCTCATTTGTGTTTCAATTTTTTATTTCTTTCTGGCTTGTTAATATGAGAACTCTACACGGATCTGTTGTCGAAAATGCTTTCTCTCAGTGGTGCTAGGGAGCCGAACTGTTGATTCCAAATCTAGATTTTGAATGAAATCTTATCACCTGAATCAAGTCTCTGAACGAAAGGAGTGTTGAGATAAACATTGTCTGTCAACTACACTATCCGCTAACCCTCTCATTCAAAACTGAGACTTCAGAGGAAATTTTTGTAGCATCAAATGTATTGAGACTTTATTGGTTTTCATAGCCCATCTTGACCTTCAAGGATACAGTAATAAATTTAAAGTCAGGTTAAAGCCTTAAGAAATACTTTAGTGCTATGGGGGATACCAAATATTTGATAGCGGAATGGTAAAGAAGATGGAGCCCGTCACCCTGACCTAAGTGTAATAATCACTTTCTACTTTTCTTCCAGAAATGGATAATTTCGAGTTGCTTCAATATCTGGAGCGTTTTTTTAAGTCCCACATCCGTTCCATCTCACTACATTCTGTGGCGAGGAAGTAGTGATTATGTGCTGAAAATAGCTTTAAAGAAATGGTATGCTAAAGTAATTTTTGACAATGTTTGATTACGCAAGTAATTTGTCATCAGTTACCAATGAAGTAAGGGATTTCCAGCTTACGCCAGTAATTTATCAATCATTTAACAAAGAAAAAAGGATTTGTCAGCTTGCAAGTCATTCGACAAGAGACAAAAATTTCTCAACAGACTGGCAGCCTAGATAATTTCACGGACTCGAGCACTATTCTGCCATCCTCTACCGCTCTGGCGAGAAGCCAACTACTTGTGTATGTCAGGTAACAGTATGGGCTGTTCCTACCGGAGACGCCCGTTCGTGATCGCAAGCAGTGTGTGATGGCTGGGAGGAAGTTTTGAAACGAGGCCACAATTTCACCGAAGAGCTTTTCTTCCGTCTCATTCTGCTACAACAACACATATTTGATCAGTTCACAGATATATATTTGTGGATATTAATGTAGGGTGTGTCTTACCTTCGCCTATTTAACTCCTTGGCGACGTATTCAGTGAGGTATTCGAATGTCTGTGCAGGGATAGCAGCCCATACCTTCTCAAGAAAGCATGGAATTTGGAATCTGGAGCGAAGTCGACTTTCTAACTCGTCCCAAAGACGTTCCATTGGTTTAAGGACCTGACTCTGGGACGGCACATCCATTTCAGGAAAGTTGCTACCCACAAAACTCTGCCTCACAGATATTGCTTTGTGGCAGGGTGCACTGTTATGCCTTCACCGAACTTTTCCTCTACTGTACGCGATACACAACGCTATATAGTGTGTTCACATTCCTTAACATTTAGCGCTTTCGTAAGCTTAATAAGAGGTCCAAAGCCTAACCAAGAATAACATCCCCATACCGTAACATCACATTGTCCGTAATTCACGGTTGGCACTATGCTTGATGGCAGGTAATGATTTCCAGGTATTTGTCAAACCCACACGTTTCCGTCGGATTTTCGCGCATAGAACGCGTCTCATTAATTCAGATAACTCATCATCAGTCATCCACATCAGTGACGTAGCACTTTCCACCATCTGAAATGCAGAAATGTCTGTCTGCTCTGCCATTCTACCCAATTCTTTCCAACTCCTTGGGCACAGTCACTGTACGAAGTGGGGAAACAAAAGTGGCCCAGACGAGTAGATGCGATAAGTGAATCTACATCTACATCTACATCTACACGGATACTCGGCAAATCACATATAAGTGCCTGGCAGAGGTTTCACCGAACCACCTTCACAGTTCTCTATTATTCCAATCCCGTATAGCGGGCGGAAAGAATGAACACCTGTATCTTCCCTTACGAGCTCTGATTTCCCTCATTTTAATGTGGTGATCGTTGCTCCCTATGTAGGTCGGTGTCAAAAAAATATTTTGGCATTCGGAGGAGAAAGTTGGTGATTGGAATTTCGTCAGAAGATTCCGTCGCAACGAAAAACGTCTTTCTTTTAATGATGTCCAGCCGAAATCCTGTATCATTTCTGTGACACTCTCTCCCTCTCTGACTTTCTTTCAGCTTTTTCGATGTACTCCGTGAGTCCTGTCTGGTAAGAATCCTACACCGCGCATCAGTATTCTAAAAGACCACGGACAAGCTTAGTGTAGGCAGTCTCCTTAGCAGGTCTGTTACATTTTCTATGTGTCCTGCCAATAAAACGCAGTCTTTGGTTAGCCTTCCCCACAACATTTTCTGTGTGTTTCTTCCAATTTAAGTTGTTCGTAATTGTAATACCTAGGGATTTAGTTGAATTCACGGCTTTTTTATTAGACTGATTTATCGTGTAACCGAAGTTTAACGTGTTGCTTTTAGCACTCACGTGGATGACCTCACATATTTCGTTATTTGGGATCAACTGCCACTTTTCGCACAATTCAGATACTTTTCCTAAATCTTTTTGTAGATTGTTTTGATCTGATGACTTGATTAATCGATAAACGACAGCGTCATCTGCAAACAATCGAAGACAGCTGCTCAGACAGTCTCCCAAATCGTTTATATAGATAAGGAACAGCAAAGGACCTATAACACTACCTTGGGGAACACCAGAAATCACTTCTGTTTTACTCGATGACTTTCTGTCAGTCACTACGAACTGCGACCTCTCTGACAGGAGATCACAGATCAAGTGACATAACTGAGCCGATATTCCATAGGCACGCAATTTAACTACGAGCCACTTGTGTGGTACAGCGTCAAAAGCCTTCTGGAAATCCAGAAATACCGAATCGATCTGAAGTTCCATGTCAATAGCAATCAACACTTCATGTGAATAAATTGCTAGTTGTGTTTCACAGGAGTGATGGTTTGAAAACCCATGTTGACTGTGTGCCCATAGACCGTTTCCTTCGAGGTAATTCATCATGTTCGAACACAATATATGTTCTAAAATCCTACTGCATATCGACGTTAGCGATATGGGCCTGTAAATTAGTGGCTTACTCCTACTACTTTTCTTGAATATTGGTGTTACCTGTGCAACTTTCCAGTGTTTGGGTACGGATCTTTCGTCGAAAGAACGGTTGTATATGATTGTTAAGTATGGAGCTAATACATCAGCATACTCCGAAAGGAAACTAATTAGTATACAGTCTGGATCAGAGGACTTGCTTTAATTAAGTGATTTAAGTTGCTTCAATACTCCGAGGATATTTACTTTTACGTTACTCGTGTTGGTAGCTGTTCTCGATTCGAATTCTGGAATATTTATTTCGTCTTCTTTTGTGAAGGCATTTCGGAAGGCTGTGTTTAGTAACTCTACGTTGGCAGCACTTTCTTCGGGAGTATCTCCATTGCTATCGCGCAGAGAAGGCATTGATTGTTTCTTGCCGCTAACATACCTCACATACGACCAGAATCTCTTTGGATTTTCTGCCAGGTTTCGAGACAAAGTTTTGCATACATTCAAACTCCGTGGTGCGCACACCACGTGTACGCCACGTGATACATTGCACATACTGGAGCACATTTGCACAATCTTCACGCCTGACAAAGTTTAGCAGAGGTCAGTGTGGTCAAGACACTACCTGGTCATCCAGGTTACCTGATCTGTTAGTGTACGTTTACCTCGTTTGGGGAGCCCTGAAGTCTAAGTATTATTGCCACAGCCCTCGTAGTCTGCAAGAACTGCAGTAGAATATTTCGGATGAGACTGCAGCAATTCGAGCAGTGCAGCTTCGATCCGCCTTCAGCAAAGCAGACCAGGGCCCAAATGCGCCTAGAAACGAACAACTGCTATAGTCACGAGAGTTTTGTGTTTCCTTTTCTCTTGTGTGTTTCTTTGCATCACAGTACTCTGTTCTCCGAGCCACTGTTGTTTGCCCCACTCTGTAGTACCTGCACTGCTAGTGGCACTTTGGAGCTGATGAATTATTCGTTCTGCTGTTATCACGCCATTCTTAGAATGCTTGGTGGTCCGTGTATGTCAGCGTACGACGTTTGCCTAGCGTTGTTCCATAGCGTTTCCACTTGACAAACAAATCACCAAGGGTAGACTTCGGTAGCTTTAGACAGGTCGAAATGGCACTGATGAATTTGTTACTCAGGTCACATTGAGTGACTATTTCACTTTCCGACTCACTCTGTGGTTACAGTATCTCTGGTCACAGCACAATAATCCCCACCTCTTTTTATGTTGATGAGTCTGCCTCCCGTGGCACCTAGTGGTCAGTTCAGATTCACATGGGGATGTCCGGGTGCTTTTAATAAGATATCATAGTGTAAATGCAGTCGGTTAGTGATACACACCCACCCACCCACCCACCCACACATACATACATACATACATACATACATACATGTATACATACACACACACACACACACACACACACACACACACACACACACACACACACACGCACGCGCGCGCGCGCGCGCGTGCGTAATTCGTTAGTCATACACATTTGATCGATGATGTCACTTTTTTAGTCGCCACTAGAAGTTTGGTCAGACCTGACAGTATGTGCGCTTCTCGCAATACGACCTCAGCACCCGGCATGCTCCAGTCGAAAACAATTGAACGGCAGTGGTACGTGAATCAGGCCGCCATGTGAAGGTAAGTCAGACTATATACAACATTCGAGCTTGCCGTGTTCTCCCCTTCTTTATTTACAGGCCCCTTTGGGAGAGTTACGCAGACTGTTAGTTGCTTGCTCTAGATATAACTTAGGAATTATGTCACGAAGTAAAATAGTACACGAGAATCGAAGCAATGAGCATTTAAGAAGATGTTATTATCATAAAAAGTACATTCCTCACAAAGTCTCAATTTGAGGAAGGGATTTCTGAGAATGTACGCCTGGAGCACAAAATTCCACGGAGGTGAGTTAAGGGACTAAGGGACAAGCGGAAAAGAATGGAACTGAAGCGTTTGGCATGTGGTTTTACATGAATAGTGTGCCTAGTTAAGTGTGTGTCATAGAGTATGCCAGTCATTTTTAAATAATATCACTGCCACCCTTTATCGCACAGCTAGGAACCAATCATCTCGGGTGTACATAGTTCTGATATTCTTATTTGTGTACTCTGCATGGTCGCACCTAAAATTTCTAAGTATATGATTTTATGTTTATATACATGTAGTTGGTATGTTCGTTTGGAAAGAGGCAGTTCGCATTTATCCACGCTCCCATGATGTTCGGGACGTGTGATAATTGCCTGTAAGTGGGATACATCGGTTCCGCAGATGATACAAACGCAATCTGGATAGTCTCAGGAAGGCAAACAGAAGAAGCAGCCTGTAATAACAACACATACAAAACATTTCCACTTATCATCCATTCCTTTAAATTATTCTCCCGTCATAACCGTTCCAGTGTTATTTGGGAACGGTTTGCGCTACTGCGCTTCCAACATCGCTCCCTTTTTTTCGTGTTGAACGTAACTTGGTACTGTGCGGTTGGGACACAATACGACAAAAATACGGAAGTACAGAGGTAAGACAGCAGCGCAGTCGGGTTTACATTGCGTTTGCTAAATACGCAAAATTAGAGTCAGTGAAGCACTGACAGTGCATTTGTAGTTTTAACCATGTGTCCAATATCGACATGGAGTTAATGTCACGGAAGGCGGCAATGACATGACAGGACACGCAATTCTCATTAATGGTTCAAGTGGCTCTGAGCACTATGGGACTTAACATCTATGGTCATCAGTCCCCTAGAACTTAGAACTACTTAAACCTAACTAACCTAAGGACATCACACACATCCATGCCCGAGGCAGGATTCGAACCTGCGACCGTAGCAGCAGCGCGGCTCCGGACTGAGCGCCTAGAACCGCTAGACCACCGCGGCCGGCGCAATTCTCATTAGTCTACAAATAATGTGTGTAATATGGTACAATGAGTCTTTTCGTATAGCTAATGTGATGATTAAAACCTGAAATACTAATAGCATGGTATCCTCTCCACTTTAATTAATGCAGTATAGTGGTGCGACGTGTCTAGTTGCGTTTGTGATAAGAGGGAGCGATCTTCTGCAGTCAGGCATTTGTAGATGGGCTTTTATTAAAGATAATTATTATCAGAAATTTATTTGGTTTGTGCATTATCCTCTTTTCCTCGCTTATTTCAATTATCTTATTACTTCTATAGTTGTATTTTGAATGATATTTTTAGGCGCGCTGTATAGATTAAGTTGTTTCTCTTTTTGTTTTGTTTAAGTGCTTACGTTAACTTGTTGCTGAAAATGAGCCGTAAAACTACCTAACACGTTCATTAACAATACTTCTAAGCCGTC
Organism: Schistocerca serialis cubense; assembly: GCF_023864345.2. Taxonomy (NCBI): domain Eukaryota; kingdom Metazoa; phylum Arthropoda; class Insecta; order Orthoptera; family Acrididae; genus Schistocerca; species Schistocerca serialis. The sequence goes on from NC_064641.1 coordinate 278,720,487, forward strand.
TTCGCATATCATTTTTACGAAGGGAAAGTAACTATTCGAAACAAAGTTGGCCTTCAGTCCCTTACTGTTTCGTAAATGTGAAAGAAACAGATGGTATAGGGTACATTTCACTGGGCTCAATGGTCTTGATTTTATTTATTCCTCAAGTCAAGCAGTCTATAAAGACTTTATTCCGGACGCTTTCAGCAGATGACAAGCGTTGTGTCCCTGTGTGTAAGAGGAAACCCTTTGTTTATGACTGGCGGATCTCCACAAGTTTCAGTGACGTTGTTTCAGATGCTCTGATAAAATCTAGAGTGGCAGGTATGAGTAGTTCCATGGCCCACTCGTTCCCCTGACTTCAGTCGTTTTGATTATTATGTGTAGGGACCAACTATAATAATTAGTATATGCAGCAGACATTAGCAGCACAGACACGAAAGAGCAATTTAATGAGGATGTGTAGGAAATCGTCAGACAGCATTCGGAGGTTATTGAAAGGTTGTGTCAGACAATGATATGGCGATGTACGCATTTCTGAAGGACAGGTTATGGTTTTCCGGTCATAAGTACATTGAGTACCACTAATTACAAGTGTTCAATTGGTACTCGATTGGAGAGGGCTATGTTCCTACTATCTGCACTTCGCATCTATTTTTCTAAACATACACTGCACGAACGGGAAATTTTACTAAACAACCAATAATCGCTGTCGTCTTCTTGTAGCAGGCTGATGAGCCGGATACCGGCTGTAACATTGTCATGTCCGCAGTGTGGTGCTAGAGACGGCTCATTCAGTAAATGCAGGCATGGAGTGGAGTGAATATGAACAATACGAGCCGAATGAATATGTTCAATACTTTCTCACAAACTCTACAGTTTTCTTTATGAAAGCAATGGTGGTTCCGATACAGATTTTCATACCTGCAGTCAAAATCTTAAAGCTTGGATAAAACATTATTTTGGCTGTGTTCTCACTAAAACATAAGTCAAGATAAACTTCATCTCCAGGAATTATTCTCTGATGTTACAAAGACATTTTTGACTTCGTTTTCATGTTGTGTAATTGTAGTCAGCTCAAAATAACCTGGTCATTGGTTACTTCATACGACACCTACTGCCAGATGGGCAAAGTGGCCTTGATGCTGGTGCGCTATTTAGCTTAGTGACGCCGATACCGAGACACGAATAACGATTCACATCCAGAGCAGCGACTGAATACCATGTGTGCCACGCTACAATTCCTTGATAATGATTACTGTCGCAGTCTCTCTGCGTCCGTCAATAAATGCTCTTAAAGTAGTATATGGTACTCGACTTGCCTGACCCTGCTCTTTCAACTGAGCACATGAAGCTGCACCTTACACCACATTTTATTTTTATTATGAATCAAAATGATGTTATTCATCGACATTGGGCATTTGGTTTGACTTCCTTTCCATACCAAAAACGGAATACTGAGACCAACTACTGAAGTGGGATAGAAAAGGCGTCGACCTTACTACAGACACCTGGTACGAGGAAAGGGAATCCCTTGAATCGTCTAAGGCATCCATATCGTTGTATATTGCTTTGATGCCGAAGCTGGCATGTTAGAAGCCCCTAAGTATTAGGAGATTTTGGTTTACAGTTGCTTCTTGTTCATAATTTCCGTCGTGATTGCGCAACTGTTGTTTTAAATAGTAAATATTACAATTGTTTCGCGAATAATACAGTGTCAGGAAGATATTTGAAGATGTTTTTAAGGTATTAAAGAAACTTTTGATTCGGTGATACTACGACTACTTGGCCTCGTTCATGCAACTTTATTTTTTTATAAGTTTGGAATAACCAAGGAGAGAATATCTGATGCGATAAATCTGCCTTAATAACAGCATTTTACTTAATACGAAATGACGAAACTGAGTTTCGTCCGGGTTCTGTTTCCAAAAATATTGAGAATATGTTTTGCTACTTCTGGAGGGTTTCAATACAAGGTGCGACCAGAGCACTCTTAGAGTTGAAGTGACACGAAATCTGAAGTCAAATGACAGAAACGATCCTATAACCAGTACAATAAAAGTAAACAGTGCAACAATAATTCATGTGTATAAAAAATATCGCTGGGAGGAATCCACCTACGAATGGAATGTGATTCTTTCACGCTTTCGAGTATAATCAGAACGACTTGTACACATTAAATGATGCAAGATGGCATGTTTTATCAAAACATTTCCAATAGAAGTTAATGTTTGATCCTGCTAACATGCCAAACGGTTTGTGACGTCTTCATAATTCCCCTTATTGTACCTCCATATTCAACTGGCAGCGAGTTTCTTTGAAACTCTGGCTGCTGTTCAGACTAGAACTGTTCCAGGTAACTGTTAATCCAATGAAGCATTCTGAAAAGTTTGAACAGAAGCGCGGCGTTATTCACTGACACCAGTTGAATGGCAGGTCGTAACTGTAATACTACTCCGCAGTGCAAACTTGCTGATCAAGTTATAACTCAGCGTCGAGCTCCGGCAAGGATGAAAAGCGAAACTCCGGCTGTCAGTAGTGACGTGACCGACGCGCACAAATTGCAACTGCAAAACAGCAGTTTAATTAGGCGCGATACGCGCCGCTAGGACGGCACCGCAAAGCGGGATCCGGAGGTGGCGATGAATAATGTAAACAGGCGGAGACAGGGAGCTAGCTGCTACGGTAGCTACCGCGGCGCCCTGCCGGGCGCCCGAGCCCGCCGCAGTAATTCATTACCCGGCCGACAGATGGACGGACGTCGGGGCCAGCCCGCATTAATCACGGTGCGTCGACTATCGGCACCGGGACAGCCGCACAGCCACCGTAGTCACACTGTAAGGCGCCGTGAGAGACCTCAGCGGTGCTGCAGACGCAACAGCGACGCGTGCGTAGTTGTAGGACAACCTCGACAGGCGTCTGAGCAGAACTGCATTCAGAGTCGGAATTCGGATTCGCCAAAGATACTGATGAATCTGCTGGTACAGCAATCGGTTGTGAATTTCTTGAAATAAGACAGACTTGACTGCAAACTGTTTAATCTATTTATTGACAATGACGTGGTTCGTCCTTGTGGGGCGTCTTCAGATTAATATAGTCGGTGTAAAAAAATAAGCAACATTGTGCGGCAAAGGTACATTAAAAACTTCGTGATGGGATAGGTATGAGGCAAAGTTTCAGGATGTGTAGCCATCTCCACAACTAACAACAGCTGTGAAATTACGTAAGGAGTAATGTGGTGAGCCAAAAACCGTCTTTAATGCCAGCATATGGCATTAAGATAGAACCGCTGAGAATTTTTCTTGGTTGTATGGCCGTGGTCCATGGAACTCTCCAGTCCCTGACGTTTCGTCCAAGGCTACGCTGGTCATCTTTGGAGGTACTCCTGGTTGTTCTGAGTCTTGCCGAATGACGAGTCGGACGCCGAATAGAGGCCTAAATACGGTGGAAAGTGCGATGGTCTGGATTTCACGTGATAGGAGAGATAAACGTTGTTAAAGATAAAAAATTTTAACTATCGATTATAGTACGTCAAAGATAAAATCATCTCATCGATATATGGACTGTTGCGCTACAGAATCGATGAGATGTTTTTATCTTTGACGTACTATATTCGATAGTTAAAAAATTTATCTTTGACAATGTTTATCTCTGCTATCACGTGAAATCCAGACCTAGCCCACTTTCCACGGTATTTAAGCCGCTCCTCGACAACTGACTCGTCAGTAGGCAAGACTTAGCACAACCAGGCGTAACTCCGAAGATGTCCAACGTAGCCTTGGACGAAACGTCAGGGACTGAAGAATTCCATGGACCACGGCGATACAACCCGGAAAAATTCTCAGCAGTTGAAACATCCGGTCGTGAAAGCCTCCATTGTATGATTAAGATAGAAGTTATGAAGACACATCGCACTGTCGTCAATAAGCAAATAAAAGCATAAGGACCCTAAAATAGGAAATACAATGCAGAAGCTTAACTACAATATCTACTGGAAAGAGGAACTAAGGAAAACCAAGAAAAATATTTTATAAAAACTTACATAGTACGGAGTCAACCGCGTTCCGGCATGCACAACGCGGAGCGTTGCTTACAATGGACAAAATGTAAATACAGTTCGGTCGAGAACACAACATACTTAAGACGTCGCCGCCGGCCACATAAACACAGAACCGTAAAGACAAGAGTCTACAACCGTAGTAACTGACATTATGGGCAAGTGGCGTTTGTCAACCAACGTACTGAAGGAAACCGCCTGCAATGCTAAATTACAGATGCGAAAAACAATAAATTACGTAATCAGTAAAATTACTGAAATTACATCAGTGCCAATTTAGTGATAAAATAAGTGCAGAGACACAACGTGTGCAGGGATAAACTGACCTCTGTAAAGTACAAAACCTACCTAACAATAAAATTTTAAATGAGAATGAAACATAACGATCCAGAACATAGTAATCAAGTTAGAAGATAAAGGAATTAATAAGGTAGCGCCAAATACGGGATAAAGTTTGATGTGTTAGTATAATCGACATCATAGTAAAACTGCTTTCTACTAACCAACTGATCATTCAATAACCTACCTTTCTCTGCATTGGAGTGCCTAAGTTCGCAGTTACTGTTAGTAATAGAGACATCTTCACAGCCTGGAACTTTGCCTCATACTACCCCCATCCCTCGTTTTTAATATACCTATGCCTCATGACGGTGTGGGGTGCACGAAAGGAGCCTTCTTCAAGATCATGGCAGCCATCGAGAGTACCCTGGGAACGTTAGTTTTTGCCTAACGGCCAATCCTCTCAGCAACACGACATCACTGAACAGCTTTTATTAAATCCAACTTTGACGATAATGTCCATAAACATTGAAGGGTTCTCACATGAGAAATAGGTATTACTCGCTGAAGCACGTAAAAGACAACTGTGATCTCCTACTAATTCCAGAGACCCATAGTGGCCCCAGCAACAGAAGCCCGAAGATCCACGCAATGAAATTAGTATCGAAAGACCACATGAGCAATAGGAGAGCGCAGTCTTCCCAAAACAGACATAGACATCATATCTGTAGCACTGACATCGCAAGAAGACATCGAAATCTTGACTGTACAACGATATCTATCTATAAGCCACCGAACAGCGAGTTCAGATTCAATGAACTATAAAACTTCGGATTACAGCCAATGAAATTAATAACGAGCAACATCAACTGCCATAACTCAGTTCAGGGGTACAGCCACACAGAAAAAAGCAGGGAGAACCCCGAAACCTGGGCAGACTCAACGAGTATGAAGTTAATACACGATCTCAAGCTTCCATCCTCCTTTAAAAGCAGCACGTGGAACCGCGGATACGATCCTGATAACATTTTCGTCAGCGAACGCATTGCGCACCAAACCAGGTACACAGCATCCAGCCTTAACATGTCTGGTGAAAGCTGTTGTTAAACCAGTATCCACCCAATTCAAAAGATGATTTAATTTTAAACATATGGAGTGGGAAAAATTCACCGAAAAACTTGACAAAGAGGTGCAGAACCTAGACGCGACGCCGGCCGGTGTGGCCGAGCGGTTCTAGGTGCTTCAGTCTGGAACCGCGCAACCACTACGGTCGCACGTTCGAATGCTGCCTCAAGCATGGGTGCGTGTGGTTTCCTTAGGTTTGTTAGGTTTAAATAGTTCTAAGTTATAGTGGACTGATGACCTCAGATGTTAAGTCCCATAGTGCTCAGAGCCATTTGAACCATATTGAACTGAAGGGTTTGGAAAAAGGCGTTGGTCCAATGACTGCCATGGGTCTTGAGAAAATGATTGGGAAATTCGAAAAGACGGTTTCTTTTGCTGTGCAACCTGGAAGAGGGAGGAAACCAATTGATTCGACGTCAGTGGTAGCAGTGGCCACAGCAATGCAGGAGACGAGTGGTGGTGTGCAAACGTTTACTGCACGGAGTACTACCCGAACATTGGACATACCTGTGAGCACGATGCTTAAATTCGTACCAATCATCCTCCTTTGCTATCCATTCAAAATTACCCATGTGCATGAGTTGCTTCCTGTTGGCCTGTCAGCAAGACAGACCTTTGCTTTAGAATTTCTTGCTCACATGGAAGTTCGCAATGATTGGCTGTGGAAGATTTTGTGGACAGACGAAGCCCGCTTCCATCTGACAGGATATGTCAATACACATATTTGTCCAATATGGCCAACTGAAAATTCACACGTAAATCAACCAGTACCACTTCATTCTGAAAAGGTCACTCTTACAATCATTGGCACGGGATGACATAGAACCTTTCAGATAATCCATTCATTGTTCTCGGGTAGCAGATGCATATGTGAACTACTTATTGTGTCTTTGGGGCAAAGTGTCATTTCTGGTGTTCAGAAATAGTCTGTCAGAAGCATGATGGCAAGATGGCGCTCCTCCACATATTGCAAATCCCATTAAGTAGCTGCTGAAATGCCATTTCGGAAACGTTAGAATTGTCAGCCGCCATTTCCCTACAGCCTGACCATCCCGATCACCTTAATCCGTGTGACTTCTGCCTGTGGGGCTATCTGAAAGATGTGTTCAGTGAACCGATTGCTAACTTAGCTGCATTGAAGGCACGCATTGATCAACAAATTTTGAACGTAACCCCAGAAACTACCCTCAATTTGTTCCTCAAGATACCCTCTACAGACCCTCGAAGTTTGTCGGTATCGTTTTGTAACACCATTTATGTAGACAGATATGGCTTTCTATAGACAGCTTAATCCACTTCGTTGCACACATCACCTCCATGGTCGCATGTCAGTGTAACAGCTAATATGTACATAGTGTCTATGGATATGTAACTGATGTAAGTGAAATCCTTCCCTGTGACGGGTGTAATAGCGAAAATACTGCATTACTACTGTTCACGATTAGGGGTCTTGCCAGCCCAAGTAGAGTATATAAGGGATATCATAGGCGTCAAATGTTGGGTGATAACTGTGAAGGACCAGAAATGTATACTCGCGTAGGGCAGAGCTTAAAAGGGGTCATTGTGGGTCACCATTTGTACGTTTAATCGAATTGTGCAGTTTAGAGATTAGTGAGGCAGCGTTTGAGATCGTAAGAGCGGGCATTTCCGTCATCATGCTTCTGACAGACTATTTCTGAACACCAGAAATGACACTGTGCCCCAAAGACATAATAAGTAGTTCACATATGCATCTGCTACCCGAGAACAACGAATGGATTATCTGGAAAACTGTATGTCATCCCGTCCCAATGATCAGAGAACTGTAAGAGCTACACTGTGGAATTAACGTCCACAGCACAGGTTGCCAAAAACGCCGCAACACCAACGGTTGCGTTTGGAGTGGTGGTGAACTGGGCAGCACAGACTTTTAATGAATTGCGTCGAGTTGTATTCAAGAATAAATTATGGTACTGCGATATCCTGGATGACCACCGTCGGTGGGTCAGACTAGTGCAATATTTTGTAGAGGCACAGCGGTGTTACTCCTAGCATCATTGCGTAAGGAGCCACATAGAAATGGTTTAAATGGCTCTGAGCACTATGGGACTTAACTTCTTAGGTCATCAGTCCCCTAGAACGTAGAACTACTTAAACCTAACTAACCTAAGGACAACACACACACCCATGCCAGAGGCAGGATTCGAACCTGCAACCGTAGCGGTCGCGAAGTCCCAGATTGTAGCGCTTAGAACCGCTCGGCCACTCCGGCCAGTGAGGCACACAGACTGATACTGAGTGAGTGAAATCTGACAGCACAATAGTACATGATGTAATCCTGCTTCCTCATGTGTTACCTCTATTGTGACAGTACTGTGGTGCTATTTTTCAATAGGACAATGCACGTGACCACACTTGGCAAGTGTCCTTGGAACTGTGTGCTTGATGATCGGGTACTCCCACGGCACGCGACATCCCCATATCTGTGTCTTACCAAATATGGGCGGATCAGCTCGAAAATCAGCTCTTTCCCAGCATCGGTATACAGCAGTGATGGCCAACCTTTCTTTCATCATTACCTGTGAGTGAAATCAGACACTAACAACTAACCCTTCCTCCCTACTCGCATGCCCTCCCTCCACTATCACCAAATTTAGCGCAAACTGTAGAATGAAAGACTTTTCTTGGAACACTTTCATCTTAAAAAAATGATGAAAGATGAATTATATTTACTGTGAGAGTGTGAGAGAAAGTGTGTGAGTGTGAGAGAAAGTGTGTGAGTGTGAGAGAAAGTGTGTGAGTGTGAGAGAAAGTGTGTGAGTGTGAGAGAACGTGTGTGAGTGTGAGAGAAAGTGCGAGAGTGTGAGAGAAAGTGTGAGAGTGTGAGTGTGTGTGTGAGTGTGAGTGAGTGCATGTGTGAGTGTGTGTGTGTGTGTGTGTGTGTGTGTGTGTGTGTGTGTGTGTGTGTGTGAGTGAGTGCACGTGTGAGTGAGTGTGAGTGCACGTGTGAGTGAGTGTGAGTGCGTGTGTGAGTGAGTGAGAGTTCGTGTGTGAGTGAGTGTGAGTGCGTGTGTGAGTGAGTGTGAGTGCATGTGTGAGTGAGTGTGAGTGTGTGTATGAGTGAGTGTGTGTGTGTGTGTATGAGTGAGTGTGAGTGCGTGTGTGAGTGTGTGTTTGAGTGTGAGTGTGAGATTGTGTGAGTGTGTGTGTGTGTGTGTGTGTGTGTGTGGTGTATGTGTCTTTTAAAATGACTGATGAAGCAATTCATGGTGCATCGCAAATGGTACCCACAACTCATTCTCTGAAAAGAAAGCTAACTATCCACAGTGAGGGTAGACGTTACAAAACATACTTACCCGGAGCTACTCGTCTCCAATGCAGCAGTTGCTTTACCTGCACGCTGCAACCCCATTTAAAATCAAAGTTCAAACCGCTCTTACAACAATAACGATATAATAACAGTGTGTCCAACACTACAGTAACCCTTACGTAGTTATTGCAGTGTCATGCTTTCAATTCATTCATTTATCTGCTTCGAAGCGAGTAATGAAGAAATTTCCAGACTACTGCAGGTATTATGTACAACTTGGAGAAGATATTTTAAATATATATATATATAGTCATCTATGATGAAAGTGAGTGGGTGTAGAAAGTGGATTGTGTAAGAAACCTGTAATCTCTGTGTCAAAAAATGGCTGTAAGCACTTTGACACTTAACATCTGAGGTCATCAGTCCCCCAGAACTTAGAACTACTTAACCCCTTAGCTTACAATGTCGTGTGACAGACGTAGCCAGCCGACCTGACCAAACATCAACTAGACGTATCAGATACGTGGTACGTTTACCGCGCCGAACATGCGCATGTCGTGTGATTGACGTTGTCGCTCAGTCGCGCCAAATGTACACAGAACGCCTCTGACACGTTACGGAGCTGATCGAGTACACGTGGCACACACGCAGTGTTCTTCGCCACATTCGGACCTGCCGACATTACAAAAATACTTTCACAATGTTCCCGACGCGTAGCAAACGAATTTACGAGGAAAGGGAAACATGTGGTGGCATAGACAACAATGATTTTGCTGGAGATTTTGACAGCGGCAGTGACAGTGGTAGTGACGTTTTACCTCCTGTACGAAAATGGTGTAACCGGCTGGTGATTGAAGATGATACTGGTGAAGAAGAGCAAACCTACCAGCAACAATCAGAGTAGTGGATGTGGCAAAAGGAAGGCAATGAACCAACAATCTTGACGTATACGGAAATTCCCGGAATAAAGGAGGCAGCTATACAGCACGTGAGTACAAGCATAAGAGAATTAGACGTTTTCTATGTAACATTTAATAGTACATTTCGGGAAAACATCGTAACTGAGACGAATAGATATGCACAATACGTACTCAACAATGAACAGAAGAGACAGAAGATAGACCAAAAGTGGTCTCCTATCGGCTGTAATGAAATAAAAATATACATTGCACTATGTATAATCATGGCTGAAGTAAGGAAACCGTCGATTCAGATGTATTGGTCTAGCAGGGCTGTTATAGAAACGCCAATATTTAGAAAGACGATGTCATTGCCGAGCGGTCTTGGGCGCTGCAGTCATGGACTGTGCCGCTGATCCCTACGGAGGTTCGAGTCCTCCCTCGGGCATGGGTGTGTGTGTTTGTCCTTAGGATAATTTAGCGACCGATGACCTTAGCAGTTAAGTCCTATAAGATATCACACACATTTGAACATTTTGAACGATATCATTCAGGAGATTTCTGCACATAAGTAGGTTTCTGCATCTAGCCAATAACAGTTTAGCTAACAACACAGATAAGCTGTACAAACTAAGGCCAGTCACAGATGTGTTCAGTCAAAAATTTAAGAAAGTGTACACAATGCAAGAGAATATTGCCGTTGATGAATCATTAGTGAAATTTAAGGGGCGCTTATCCTACAAACAATTTAGCCCATCAAAAAGAGCCAGGTTTGGTATTAAAATTTATAATTCTTGTGAGTCATGTTCAGAATACTGCTATGATTGTAAGATATACACGAGTAGAGACAAACGTGATGCTGGTGGAAGTGCCCCTGAAAGCGTAGTTCTAGAACTACCACAGCCGGTATTACACAAAGAGCATACTCTATATTTAGATAACTGGTTTTCTTCACCGAAACCTTTCAAGACTCTCCTCACCAATAAAACTAATGTGATTGGAACGGCGCGCTCAAATAGAGAAAATATGCCTACAGACTTCCTGAAGGCAAAATTAAAGAAGGGAGAATATACAGTGAGGAATTGTAATGGAATATTGGCACTAAAATCGAAAGATAAACGAGATGTTTACATGCTTTCCACAAAACATTCAACAGCAGAAATGATTGCCAGAGACACACCTCACCGCAATGCGTAGTGGAAACCGAAATGTGTCGTCGAATACAGTAGAGGCATGATTGGAATTGATCGCCAAGATCAGATGCTCGCATGTTTCCCTGTGATGAGAAAATGTATGAAAGGATACCGCAAGATATTCTTTTACCTATTTGATGTTGCTTTATTTAACACGTACATTTTGTATTACAAAATACATTGCGGCAAACGGCAGAGCTACTCGTAATATAGGATTCACATTGCAGAACCGTTGTTGAAAACTACACCTTTACCGGAATATAATCGGAATGGACGATTAGCATCCGGCAATAAAACACAAAGACTGCACGCGCAACATTGGGCACATTTTCCCAAACATACTGATCCGACATCAACAAAACTAAATCCTGCAAGAGCTTGTGTAGTGTGCAGAAAGCATACACGACGCAGTGAAACAGCGTGGGAATGCAAAAAGAGCAGGATTGCATTACATGTGCCACATTGTTTTGAACGATATCATATAACCGAAGGCTATTAAATTAGTGTACATGTCATTGTGAAGACGTTGCGTTTGAAAATATGTTTGCCAACGTGCTAACGTAACAGGTCCCAGAATAATTGCAACAAAATATTAGACAGTCTTAGATCATTGCATTACTGTGGATATTATTATTAAGATGTATTCTCATCAATGTATGTTTGAATATATCTTTGCGTTTGAGACAGGGAATGTTTCACTTCCAACGCGCAACTAATCGTCATAATTTATGATACCTGTAGAAATGTCACGTTACTGGTATCTCACGCATGTACTTACAAATCCCGAGGGCGTGTGCACGACTTCGGACGCCACCAGGCGTAGTGCACTGCAGTCTTAGCGTGTGTAAGCGCAGGGAATCGTAAGGCGCATCCGTACGTTGCAGCCACTTACGGCTCACGCTAACGGAACTAAAATATTAAGGCAAAGGGTTAGACCTAACTAACCTAAGGACATCACACACATCCATGCTCGAGGCAGGATTCGAACCTGCGACCCTAGCAGTCACGCGGTTCCGGATTGAAGCGCCTAGAGCCGCTCGACCACAACGGCCGGCTCCCACCGTATTAATGCTGTTAATTGAGAAAAAGTTATTACTGATAACTTATAGAATCAATATTAGAGTCCTAAAATTTGCGATGATAGTAATGATCTTAATCGAATCGTTTAGCTTCTACCCCTCAGAAAATTTTATTTTACTCCTCAGAGAGTAATTACCCGAGGTTGGGAACCACTGCTATGTAGGATATCAGGACCAGTTACAATAGTGGGCTATGTTGCATCAGGAGAGGATACAATGGCTCTGTGATACCCTTTCCAACGGAATCAGTGCGTGGATTTAGGGCAGAGTGGTTGCAATGGCATAGTGATAAATGTATAAATGTATTCATACGACCAACTACATACTTTGTAAACTTGGCTCGATGTTTTAACTACCGCGGTTATGTTATATATGTGGTGCCTGTTCTTTCGGACATGTCCAAAGGAACATATATCATGTTTGATCCTGCAACCACCATAAACCAAGACACAGAGGAATCAGAGACATTAGCTGACAGTGGGCATTGATTTGTATCAATGTGGGAAGCTGAGAATTTGTTTCGGACTGGGATTCTAACCTGGGTCTCCCGCTTACTGAGCAGCAGGACAAACAGCATATATATAGCTAAGGCGATGGTGGCCAATGATATCTTGAGACCAGATGCACACTGAGCTTGAACTCTTACAGATATCGGTAAGACGCCGCAAGTAATGAGACTGGTGAGCAGGGCACTGCGTCAGTAGTGTGTGGTATGAATTGACGGGAGGCGTGACAGGGTAGGCCGTGTGGTTGCGGTGACCACCGGTACCAGGATCGCGTACTGGTTAACACATCTGACCACTAAGCAGGACAAATCTTCAATATGGCCCAATGATATAAATCTATGCCCACTAGCAGCAAATATCTTTAATTTCTAGGTGTCGCAGTTACATTACACAACCCGTGAAGTTTAATTCGCTTCTCGCCCCCCCCCCCTTTTCCCTCCGCCCCTCCCCGTTCCTTTCTTTCTTTGGATAGGTGGTGTTCATAAACTCTTAGAAGAATTAGTGAAGCAGGATGTTAGTGCAAAAATAGATGACCTTTCACTGCAAAATAATCATCCGGATAGCTACTACAGTGCACAAATGCACTGCTGTGCCGGGGTCGTTGAGTGACGTGTGATGCGCGGCACTGCAACCAACGGTGATGCAGGTGTTGGCAGCACTCGCTGCTATTTACTGCAGGCAGCCGCTTCTGTCGTTCTGTATGAGCCCGCCGGCCGGCCCGGCTGCAGCGAAACACGGTTACTCGAAAAACCGGCATCAAACGGCCAGTGCCGGCAGTGATGGGGGCTAGCTGGCCACCAAGCGCTTTGATGTCTCCGTGCACCGCACGACTAGCGCGCCGTCCCCACTTCCGAGTTTGCGTTCTGCAATGTGCTTTTCACTGAATGTCAGTTTCAGAGAGAACACCGAAGTACAACCCGACAGTTTAGTCAAATTCAGTGTAATGTTTTACATGTTTGGGGTAAACGCTCGTAAAGGTCTAGAACTGTTTTATGAAGGTGGGTACTGACGTGTTCTAGGCAGTTTTGCTCATCAAGTCATGAAGCGACTTCTACCAAGCAACTACAGAAGCGCTGTCATGAGCTGTGTAATGTCTTGTCCCCTGCCAGCTAGCTACGAAGCTGCTGACGAATAGGAACTGAATTTAATAAGCCAATCATACATTACGGTTTTGCTCTCAGAAAGTTGACATGCTGCTTTCTTCAGGCAGGCCATTTCACAGCTCACAGGGATGTATAACTAAGGGCTGTAGTCACTTGAAAAACATTATCCATAAGGATAGCCTGAGATCAGTGCCATATTAAAAGTCACAGTAAGTCAAGGCATCGTCCCGAATCCGAAACATGATAATGTGCATTAGGAATGTGACAATTCTCTTATATCCTTTGTAACACCTCCGTTCTATTTGCAGTGATAAAAGCTATAGAAATAATAATTTAAAATTTAGAATAGAATTTTTAGAGGGGAAAATAGTGTAGAATCAGAGTTCGGTAACTGCAGGTCAAAATTATAGTATATCCGCAAGTAGTTTAACGTCTAAGTGCAGCAAAGCAACGGAAGATCCGTCATGGAGAAGGCAGTGATGAAAAACTTATAAAAAGGCCTGATCGTCATTAATGCCGCCTTTACCCTTGATTGTTTCGTTAAAGGGCGGGGAACCCGTGTCAGTCAGCGAGACAATAATTAGATTGGACTTTATCGTGTTACGATTCACGATGAAGTGTTAGAATATTACGGAGATTAAAAGTGATGTAGTGCACGGTCTCTGACTGTTGGTAGCAACGGAGTATTAAGGGGATTTTAGGACTTTAGTGCTACATTGGAACTTTAAGGACATATAAATGACGGAAACTCAAATTATGTGCTGATACGAGCGAATTCAGAGGTACCGGTATTCAGATGCTAAGATGTGGACTTTTGAAAGTGCCGTGTGCCGTTAGTTGCGAATCTGAACGTAGAGCGCGTGCATATCGGCATTTACGGACTATTTGGTTTCCTCCAGGCTAGGAACCTTTTAAATAGCCCATCATCCATCACCATCTTAATCCTTGAATATACAGTGAAAGTGAAATACAAGAGTGTTGTACTTATTTCATTTACCTAGTACTAATGAGTGAAGGTTTTACGGAACCAAAGCTATTCAGCAGTAAGTCAGCACCTTCTAGCGGAAAGCGTAGGCATTAACTAACACGCTAACTGAAGTCAACGTTTACGTGTTTTACGGACTGCTTAGTATGAACTTTAGTGACTCTTTGACGTCCCCAGTCCCCCCTGAAAGGTGGCGCAGGCTGTCTTAATCATAAAAGGGGAGAGTTTTAGCCGGGCAAATTACTAAACAAAAGCGATACTTACAAGACTCGCAGTAATAGCAAAACACAAGGCTCGCACCTCATCGGAGAGTCGTTGCTGTCACGTCGGGAAGTAAAGCCGGAAAACCTACCGAAGATACGTATCTACTAGCAGTCGTCGACGTGGAGTACCTAAAAAGGGAACCACAAGAGAGTTGGGGATGCATCACCTTCAAGTACGTACACAGTCTGACGTCTATGATATTTAAAAGATAAAATAAATAGAATTGCAGCTTAGAAAATAGTTACACCATTAGATCAATTCTCAGTACTTCAATAAACACACATGTTACTAAATGCCGGCCGGTGTGGCCGTGCGCTTCTAGGCGCTTCAGTCTGGAACCGTGTGACCACTACGGTCGCAGGTTCGAATCCTGCCTCGGTCATGGATGTGTGTGATGTCCTTAGGTTAGTTAGGTTTAAGTAGTTCTAAGTTCTAGGGGACTGATGACCTCAGAAGTTAAGTCCCATAGCGCTCAGAGCCATGTTACTAAATAACAGGAATTCAAAACACCCCAAGAGTTTCCACATATAGCTTGATGGTCAAGTAAAACCATAAAAAGTACTAGGGGACCGTAGCAACATCTGAATGTTTCAGAATAACGTAAGAGCATCACTTAAAATAATGTTCAGGAATATACCATACTACAGCTTTAGCAAGCAACCATATATTGTGCTTACTAGAGCATGGGTGGTTGAAGATGAAGTAGATTCATTACCAAATATACTCTAAAACAAGAAGGAAAAAGTACGCACGACGAGACAGTTATTCTAATGGGCCGGAAATCGGCTCACATACATGTCTAGACAAAGAGATGGTTACATTTCAAGAACAATCGGATGAGTTATTGGAGACAAAGAGGTTCGCAAACTAAGCAAGTCAATAATGGATTAGTTCAGCTCTGGCTGTTTGCAAACTGTTATTCGACTTAACATTGATAGAAAGAGTTGTTGGACGTCCACCTGGGGGATATCGGCCATATTCTGTCCGATTGGCGCGTTATATTGTAACAACCCTGAGCTCGTTGCAGAGCCCTGTCCATAATGGTCCAAACGTTCCCACTTGGGGAGAGATTGGGCGACCGCAGTAACCAAGATATAGTTTGGCAAGCACTAAGACAAATAGTGGGAACTCTCGCCGTGTGCGGACGGGCATTATTTTGCTGAAACGGTAGCCCACTATGGCTTGTCATTAAGGGCAACATGATGGGATGCAGAATATCGTCAAAATAACACTGTGCTGTAATAGCACCTCGGATGACAACCACAGGCGGTCTGCTACGAAATGAAATGGCACCCCTGACCGTCTCTCCTGATTTTGATCCATATTGCGGGCTATTGCTATCACACCGCTGTCTAGGATGTCTCTAGACAAGTCTTCAGTTGTCATCAGGGCTTCTTTCAAAGCGGGACTCATCTATAAAGACAATTCCTCTCCAGGCACTGAGATTACAGGCCAAAGTCGTGTCTGGATCGGCGAAGTACCGGACAGCGATGGGAAACCAATCTGATGTCTCCAGCCGTACGGCCTAACAATCAAGAGTGATAGTCTGAAGTGCCTTTCCTTCCCATAGCAGGATACCTTTGGTTGTCATCCGCAGCACCCTTACAGTAAAGTGGTACATCGACACCATTCTGAACCCCGTTTTGTTGCCTCCATGGTAAGAAATCCAGGGCTTACACTTCAATAATGAAGTGTCGAATAATTTGAGAGCGGGTAGTACTCATCGAAAGAAGAAAAATAAGTAGAATAAACATCGGTCCGGAAACGCATACTTTCCAAGATAAACACGTAATTACATGAAGGGCTGCGCGACGCTTGCTTGCAGATACTGCACAGTCGTGCCATCGGCGCTTCGTCAAGTGTGTCGGCAGCGCCATATGCTTATTCACAGTACTCTACACGCCATTAGGTGGTCTGCAGTCAGTTGTGTGATTCCAGTCGTGTTGCAGGCTACGTTAGTTTTCGTCGAGTTTGTCTGCCTTGTTGTACAGCACTGTCAACATATGCTTATTCACAGTACTCTACACGCCATTAGGTGGTCTGCAGTCAGTTGTGTGATTCCAGTCGTGTTGCAGGCTACGTTAGTTTTCGTCGAGTTTGTCTGCCTTATTGTACAGCACTGTCAACACTAGGTACGTATCAAGGTGTTTTACCTTCTTCCAAGCTCGGATTCACTTAGTGTGTACTCTTATCGCGCTGTTTGTAACATGGCCCCACAAGCAATATCTGGGACAGATACGGGGGAAAACATCAGACTACACCCGAAAGCCAATGCTCGGAATACGTGGAAGTTTGGGGCGTGGGGGTGTGGGGGAGGGGTACGGGCAGGCACCGTTTCTCTAATAAAAGCCCTTTTCTTACCTAAAAACATTTACAACATTATTAACTTCATTTTAAAGTAGTAACTGAACATTCGTTATCATGAACAAGACCCTCAGTATAGTTTGTTAATGAAAGTTCCTGAAGTTTTATTTTGACAGATCAAAGAACAGCTCCCAGAATCAATCTGCAACGCTTAAAACTCAAAAATTCGCTTCATAAGCAAAGGAAAAAAACAGAAATTGCATAATGCAAGGTTAAATAAAAGATTCTAACGCCACATGGCAATACCAAAATTGTCATAGATATCGCCAATGATCTCTGAACGCAATAAAATATTGACCACAAAATTTTTAATTAAAACAACTTAAAAGCAATGAAACACTCAAACCCCGTAGCCTCTACTATGCTCACAGTATCATAGAATGTTTTCCTTCCTTTTAAACACTTTACACCATAAACCTCCCTACATGTGATGTATAGTACGCCAACAAATTATGACAACTAAGCCCAGATGTTGTAATTGAGCAGATATGTAATCTTTTCCTTTAAAAATAAATAAACAGAAACACAAATAAACTCTTAATATCAGTGATTACATTTGATAAAGAAATTAACAACACGTATCTTTTGATTTCCTCGTGGTCATGCGCAGTTGTGCACCGTGCTCTCCCTCAGGAACACTTGCGACAAGGGAAAGATTTTCCACAATGTACAAAACGTCAACAGCACGCAACCAACTTACACAAATTGCATACTGAGATTATACGTCGATGTGGATGCGGCTCACAAATCTTAAAGCGGGCGAGGGAGTAGAAGCGGTACTACTGCACATTTCAACTATACCGCGCCGAACCAAATAGCACTACGGTGGAGTAGACAAGAGACAAATCAACAACTGTTGCAAGGCAACCTCAGTAAGACAGTAAGAAATGATTTCGGACTTTCAACTGTTGGGAGAGCTACACCAAACCACAGAATGACGTCCCAAACTAAATTATGAGAATACTATCGGCGATTTCGCCTCGACAAGTAGAAATGTAAAATACCATAAGAAGTGTATTGCAATTAACATGATTCATAGGCGTCCGACTGAAAAGCTCCACAGCCAGTCTTTACCTTGCTACAATCACTTAACAGTACATCCAAAGTTCACTCGTGGACACTACCAGAGTGACATTTACTAGTTATAACTATAGGTAACAGAAACTTCCTGGCAGATTAAAACTGTGTGCCCGACCGATACTCGAACTCGGGACCTTTGCCTAGGTTCGCAGGAGAGCTTCTGTAAAGTTTGGAAGGTAGGAGACGAGGTACTGGCAGAAGTAAAGCTGTGAGTACAGGGCGTGAGTCGTGCTTCGGTAGCTCAGTTGGTAGAGCACTTGCCCGCGAAAGGCAAAGGTCCCGAGTTCGAGTCTCTGTCGGGCACACAGTTTTAATCTGCCAGGAAGTTGCATATCAGCGCACACTCCGCTGCAGAGTGAAAATCTCATTCTATAGATAACAGAGTTTAAGGCGCTGGGGCCGAATTAGGTTTCTTAATAAGACAAGCAATGATTCCGTCCTCCATTCCACCTTAAATCCAAAACAGTCATTTACTTTAAAGTAGCTAAATAAATGAGAAGCAGGTATCAACGCTTCCTCCCAAGCAGCGCTCTAACTGGAGACTGCAGTACCGAAGCAAAGCTTACACCCCTCGCTAGTCCGATACACGCACCACCAACGTGCACCGTTTTAGAATTCTTATGTTCACTTCATACACCATACTTGCCGTAATTCTTCGTCGGAATCCAAGGGCATAACCAAGAAATCACTTCTCAGCCCTTGAATGATCGCCATCGGGACAACACCGGCCCTCCACACTGGTATCTTTGAGCCAACGGCGTTGCGTCACCAACCGACTGCTTCCGCGGGGCCTACCGACCAAGCGGCCTTGCTCTCCGGCACCGACGTCATTGCTCACGCACAGTCGAGAGCTAACTCACACCAAGCCCCTCCTTCCTCGTTCTGTCCGCCTCGCGGCGTGCGGAAAGCCAACTCGCCAAAGATATATGGCGACCAGGGACTCCGATCCGATCTCGATACTGATATCGCGTCGAGTATTGAGAAGGCGGGTGATTTCAAAAACAAGAGAATTTAAATGAGGCTCAGTTTTGTACGTACAGATGGTGTAGTACGTTAGCATTTTCTCTCTTCCACCACTTGTTAGCAATCGAATTCTTCTACTCGACAAGTCAAAAGGCGGTTCTGCTGTTATTTAGCGATTGGACGTAGCCCGTGAGCATTTGTTCTCTACGCTGAAAATTATCCATAGCATAGATTGCTCTCTGATGACCTGTTCGGAAGGCTTTTCCAGCGTCTGAGGGACACAGGTACCTCTGCACCTCGGAAAACTCATAATGGGCAGACCCGCACTGTCTGCATGCCTGACATGGAGAAGCGTCTGCTGCGTTCGGTGGAAGAAACCCCTGGAACCAGTGTGCGACAATTAGCAGCAGCAGAATGCGTGTCGCACTGCCTTATCTGGGGGTACTTCACGGTTAACAGCAGCATCCATATCATCCATAGCGCGTTCAGGTCCTAGCACCACAGGATGATCATGGCAGACGGCAGTTCTATCAATGGCTGTTGCAGAGGTGTGCCGTAGATCCACTGCTCAAAACCAATATTTTATTTACCGATGAAGCAGGGAGCACAATATATGGTGTTGTGAATTTCCATAAACAGCAAGTAAGGGC
Source organism: Schistocerca serialis cubense (assembly GCF_023864345.2). Taxonomy (NCBI): domain Eukaryota; kingdom Metazoa; phylum Arthropoda; class Insecta; order Orthoptera; family Acrididae; genus Schistocerca; species Schistocerca serialis. Next base: position 278,740,302 of record NC_064641.1, read on the forward strand.
AGATGTAAATTCTCAAGCAATTCAGGAAAGAGTGCATCAAGACCGATCAACGTATGAAAGTATGGGCATGCGTACTTGGCGACAGATTAGTAGTGCCATACGTGCTACCACAAAGGTTAACTGAAGCGCATTATCTAGATTTTCTCATTAATGCATTGTCTCCCTTGCTGACACAGACATTTCAAGACTTGATTGGTTGGGGGAGAGAGGGGCAGACGTTGGCCCTCGTTACTCAACAGACCTCAATCCCCTAGGCTTTTGGCTACGCAAATTGGTCTACCCCCGCCAATCAACGATGTGCAGACACTGCAGGGTCGCGTCTTCAATGCGTGCCAACAGGTACACAACAATCTGGAATATTTCAAAGGGTTTGTCATTCCTTACGCCGAAGAGCAGAGGGGAGCATTGTCTTGAAGGGACTCTCGAAAAAAAGTTTTTATTGCAGAACGTATACATTTCCGGACCATTTTTATTCAACTTTTCTTGTTTCGATGAGTCCGACCATCTCCAAATGCTTTAGAACCCTTTTTAAACACCTGTGTATCGCCCGCCCGCACAATGCGGGAGTTTCTGCTGCTTGTCATCGGTATCGTCCTTGCAAAACCATACGTTGGCCAGCAAGGTCGCCGGATCTTTTCCCAATTGAGAAAGTTTAGAGCAATATGGGTAGGGCGCTTCGATGATCTACGTATTGAACAGAATGTGGCCTCAGGAAGACATGTTATAACTCCATCAATCAATGTCAATATGAATAATATCTTGCTTACAGGATTTTGGGAGAGATATGCCGTACACTGATAAGACAAAACATTATGGTTACCTGCTTAACAATGTTTTCGTCCATTTTTGGAACCCAATAGAGTAACGTTTTTGCGTTGCATGTCCGTTGTTAGTTTCTGGGTGTACGTAGCACACGCTGTCTACACACAGTTTACTCAATTCCTGGACCGAAGCCTTTCTGCGTGGAGATTGTGCCTTATAGCGTCCAAGAAGTTGTCTATACGGTTGAGATCAGGCAAATTTGGTAACCAAGTCATCAAAGTAAGTTTACTACTCTACTCCTCAAATCACTGTAGTAAGATAATTGGCTTGTGACACGGACAGGTAACTTTCTGAGAGATGCAATCTCTGTCAGGGAAGACAGGATGCAAGTAGTCCACAATAGTACACTCCTGGAAATTGAAATAAGAACACCGTGAATTCATTGTCCCAGGAAGGGGAAACTTTATTGACACATTCCTGGGGTCAGATACATCACATGATCACACTGACAGAACCACAGGCACATAGACACAGGCAACAGAGCATGCACAATGTCGGCACTAGTACAGTGTATATCCACCTTTCGCAGCAATGCAGGCTGCTATTCTCCCATGGAGACGATCGTAGAGATGCTGGATGTAGTCCTGTGGAACGGCTTGCCATGCCATTTCCACCTGGCGCCTCAGTTGGACCAGCGTTCGTGCTGGACGTGCAGACCGCGTGAGACGACGCTTCATCCAGTCCCAAACATGCTCAATGGGGGACAGATCCGGAGATCTTGCTGGCCAGGGTAGTTGACTTACACCTTCTAGAGCACGTTGGGTGGCACGGGATACATGCGGACGTGCATTGTCCTGTTGGAACAGCAAGTTCCCTTGCCGGTCTAGGAATGGTAGAACGATGGGTTCGATGACGGTTTGGATGTACCGTGCACTATTCAGTGTCCCCTCGACGATCACCAGTGGTGTACGGGCAGTGTAGGAGATCGCTCCCCACACCATGATGCCGGGTGTTGGCCCTGTGTGCCTCGGTCGTATGCAGTCCTGATTGTGGCGCTCACCTGCACGGCGCCAAACACGCATACGACCATCATTGGCACCAAGGCAGAAGCGACTCTCATCGCTGAAGACGACACGTCTCCATTCGTCCCTCCATTCACGCCTGTCGCGACACCACTTGAGGCGGGCTGCACGATGTTGGGGCGTGAGCGGAAGACGGCCTAACGGTGTGCAGGACCATAGCCCAGCTTCATGGAGACGGTTGCGAATGGTCCTCGCCGATACCCCAGGAGCAACAGTGTCCCTAATTTGCTGGGAAGTGGCGGTGCGGTCCCCTACGGCACTGCGTGGGATCCTACGGTCTTGGTGTGCATCCGTGCGTCGCTGCGGTCCGGTCCCAGGTCGACGGGCACGTGCACCTTCCGCCGACCACTGGCGACAACATCGATGTACTGTGGAGACCTCACGCCCCACGTGTTGAGCAATTCGGCGGTACGTCCACCCGCCCTCCCGCATCCCCACTATACGCCCTCGCTCAAAGTCCGTCAACTGCACATACGGTTCACGTCCACGCTGTCGCGGCATGCTACCAGTGTTAAAGACTGCGATGGAGCTCCGTATGCCACGGCAAACTGGCTGACACTGCCGGCGGCGGTGCACAAATGCTGCGCAGCTAGCGCCATTCGACGGCCAACACCGCGGTTCCTGGTGTGTCCGCTGTGCCGTGCGTGTGATCATTGCTTGTACAGCCCTCTCGCAGTGTCCGGAGCAAGTATTGTGGGTCTGACACACCGGTGTCAATGTGTTCTTTTTTCCATTTCCAGGAGTGTATTTAAGTAGTCCGTGGATTTCATGGTGCCTCCGATTAAAGTCACAGGTTGCATGTATACATGGGGGAATGTCCCCCATTACGTTTCACTGCCACCACGAGCCTGCATTAGTGGTGTGGTGAGTGTTTCGGACGCCCAATCGCATGGATGACGGCTTATCGAAACTCGGCCACCGACCTAGTGTAACGAGAAACGTGATTCATCCTACTGGATGACAAGTTTTCATTGATCCTCTGTCCAGTCTCAGAGCAGAAAAGCCTCAGAGTTCCAGGTCTGTGATGAAACGTGGATGTCCAACATCTTGTCACCTACTCGTAGCTTAACAGTCATCTGCAGCCAAACTTATGGGTCTGCTCAGATGGTTTCCTACATTAAATAAGTACATGAAGAACAGTATAGGTTTTTTTGGGAAACCCCAGATATAGCTTCGTAGTAATTCACCGGAGTCGTCTTGTGTAGTCAAACATTGACGATTCCGATAGGAATCCACGAATCCAGTAGTACAACTGAGTGGACAATCAGTAGGCACGTCGTTTAATTAGAATCAGCCTGTGAACAACCGTGTCAAAGGTCTCCTGGACGTCTGCAAATATGAAAGGAATTTGAGATCAGTTGTCGATAGGAATCATTACATAGTGTGAATAAACGGTCATCTGTGTTTCACAACTAAGGTATTTTCTGTATCCATACTGACAAAGTGTTAATACACAGTTTCCTTCAAGGTACTTCGTAATCTCGGAGCACAGAATATATATGTTTCAAAATCCTACTACAAATCGGTGTTAGTGATGTTGGTCTACAATTTGGCAGATGAATGCTGTTGTCCATCTTGAGTTTTGGTGTGATCAGTGCAAATGCCCTGTCCTTTAGGTACGGATTTTTCGTCGAGCGAGCGGCTGTATGCGATTGTTAAGTTTGGAGCTACAGTATCAGCACAATTAGAAAATAACCTAATTGGCATACAATCTGGACCGGAGGGGTAAAGCTGCTTCATCAGACCAAGGGAATAGACTTCAAAATTATTCATGCAGACAGCTGCTTTTGATCCTAATTCATTACTTCGTGCTAAAAACCTACATAAAAACCACCATCCGGACGGGTTCAGTATCCACTGCCTCAAAAAAAAAAAAAAAAAACACCCACCCAGGAAGGTAGGAGGAAACAAAATGGAACTTGACATCGTTAAATTGATATTTTATGTTATTTCATTGATTACAATAGCGATTCTAATTGATAAAGAAATTGTCAGTATGGGACCCAATATAGCTTGGATACAAGCATTTATCCAGTTGGGAAGGGTGTTATAAGGCCATTGCATTCTCATCTGAGGCAAGCTAGCCCACAACTTGTTCTTGATACCTTGGTTGCCGGCACTGGCACAGAGTTGATATACGGACTGGTTCCACACTCGTTCTCTCTAATAAAGATCTAGTTTGCAGGCAATGGGAGTACCTCACTATTACACACAAATTTGATAGTCAGACGTGCCATCTGCGGACGAGCACTGCCCCTTTCAAACACGGGTACAAAAAACTGTCGCAAGAGATGTAACACGTACGGACACAGGACGCCAGTGACGTATGTGGTGCCGTCAGAGTTCCCTAACCATTGACAGCCCCGACCTGATGTTATACTCAATGTCTCCTCACACCATAAATCCTGAACTAGCACCACTCTGCATCTCCCAAACATTGGAAGAACAGAACCTTTCAAAGGTCGTCGCCATACTCACCATCGACAGCAGAATAACGATTCGTCGATGAGCACAATGCAGTACCACTCATCAGCTGTCAAAGCTTTCCACTCATGGTACCAATTCAAATACAGCCTACGCATGGGGCACTAATTCTCTAGTCTCACTGCCGCTCGTCTCCAACCAGTTGTGTGAGATGATGCAGAATGCACCAGGAAGTCCAGTAATTGTATTTGGATCATCCCTCGTGGTGATCAGAAATAGCTGAATGAACGTCGACGACGTGTATGCCAGCCCTCTAGTTCCCACGCAGCCATACATCAGGCCACTGTCACATCAGAATGTTCCACAATTCGGGATACTGCTCGATTCGACCACCAGCCCAAATGGAGACGAAGAATGAGGCCCTCTGTCATGTGCTGATAACGCTGTCCCACATAACCTCGTAGCACCTTCATGTCCTTTGTGATTGTCATTGATTACCTGTCGTATTTCAAGTGCCTTTTACACTCTTCCAGGTCTGATAACAACACTAAATCTGAACAATACTTACGAACACTGGCGGCCGTTCTCCCTGTCACACAGAACTGTAACTCTAAATATACACATACCTGCCGATGGCGTGTACGTGTACGAAGTTACATTAATATCCAACCATGTCTTTGGGTGCTTCACCTTTTCTGTCAGACAGTGTAATATAAATGATACATGTCTATAGTTTACCCCCACAGACCCCGAATGTGTAATTCCGTGTTCTGTAACCTTCATGATGTGCCGGAGTAGCAACTCGGCTAGTGTTGAATTTCACGGAACAAGCCGTACAGCACTTCCAGCTGAAATCTGATTCGCTCTTGGCGGCTGCGAGTGAGCACAGCGGCGGCGGGGTGGAGCGCACTGGAGGCCAGCTCAGCATCCCCCTGCTCTTCAACAATTAATTGCGCCATTGAGGCTGGCGCCAGCGCGTGCAGGTGCCTGCGGCTGCGACTGGCGAGCGCTGCCGGGCCGTTCCATTGTGCGCTGCGGGCAGCCTGCGTCAGGCGCCGTCATACCCGGTTGCCTCAGTCAATATTTTACTGTAGCGGCGCGGCGAGATTACCGATAAAGGGCGTGCGGATAATTTCAAATTACCGGTACTAAAACGCTACGAAACGGTGGCTTATCTCCTCCTCTCGTAAAGAACAACGCCACTGGCACTCTGCACTCTCGATTTGTAAATGTTCAATGTCAACGAAACTGCGGCATCAAAAATTTATAAGTTTCACTTATTGATTTTTGGCCCGCATGTTCGCTGCCACCTAGTAGGGGATTAACGCGTCCACCACGGCTGTACCTACACAACACTAACAAAACTACTCACCGATAAATTACACTGAGACGACAGAGGTCGTGAAATACCTCCTAACATCGTGTCAAATCTGCTTTTGCCCGGCGTAGTGCGGAAACTCGAAGTGGCATGGAGTCAACAAGTCGTTATAAATCCCCTGCAAAACTACTGAGCCGTCCATAATTGCGAAAGGGTTACCGGTGCCAGATTTTGTGCATGAACTGACTTCTCAATTATGTCTCATAAATGTTTTATGGGATTCATGTCGGGCTATCCGGCTCGCCAATTTATTCGCTCGAATTGTCCAGAATGTTCTTCAAACCAATCGCGAAAAATTGTGGCCCGGTGACACCTGTGGGAACATGAAGTGCACGAAAGGGTGCAAATGACCTGCAGGTAGCCGATCATAATCTTTCCAGGCAATGATCGGTTCAGTTGGACCGGAGGGCCCAGGCCATTAAGTGTAAACACAGTCCACACCACTGTGGACCCACGACCAGCTTGCATAGTGCGTTGTTGACAACTTGGTTCCATGGCTTCTCGGGTTCTGCAACATATGCGAACCGTACCATTAGCTCTTACAACTGAAATCGGGACTCAGTTAACCAGGCTACGGTTTTCCAACCGTCTAGCACCCAATCGACATGGTCACTAGTCTAGCAGAGGCGCTGCAGACCATCTGCCGCCATTGCCCATTAACGCCAAATTTCGCCGCACTGTCCTAACGGATACGTTCACCGCATGTCCCACGTTGATTTCTCCGGTTTCTTTTGCTCATTGTTGTTGATCTGTTAGCACTGACAACTCTACGCAAACGGTCGTTAAGTCAATGCTGTTGGCCAAGGTACTGTCCGGGGAGAGAAGTAATGCCTGAAATTTGATATTCTCGACATAATTCTAACATTGTGCGTCCTGGAAAATTTACTTCTCTAACTACTTCCCAAATTGAATGTCTAACGCGTCTGGCTCCAACTACCATTCCGCTTTCAAAGTCTGTTAGTTACCGTCGTGCGTCCATAACCACGTTCGATACCTTTTTACATGAATAACCTGAATACAAACGGCAGCACCGGCAATGCACTGCCATTTTACACTTTGTTTACGCTATACTACCGCCATCTGTACAAATGAATAATGAGAACAGCTATTATATTATATTAACAATTCAAGATCTTCACTAGAGGTACTGAGTACGCTATGGTGCCTTTATTATTTGGTCTGTAATCAATTACATCCATTATGGACTATGTGAAAACTGCGACTGTTAATAAAGACTACTCATAATATTGATATGTTATTAAAACATATCGATGTCAACAGTCAATCTCTTGCAGTAACGTTGGTGTCCTAGAATGTTGAGAAGTTGAGGGATATGCCGTCATAAGCATAGAAATGAGTGGAAGCTCTCTTTTCTATAAGAGAGCGGAGCGAAATTACCCAGACTATGCTCATCGAGTGTTCACCAATTAGTGACTTCCAACAAACTTTCAACAAAATATCAAACCTTTCCTAAATTTCACACCTTACATGCTTAATGTCACGTATTTAATCATTAACACATTTGTACAGTAAACAGAAGTTTTAAGCTGTTTTACACAAGATGATTCTATTCGCATGAGGGATCAGGGATTTACTGATTTCTTGCTAAGCGACCTGAGTGTTGTTCGATAGGGAAAGTTTGACGAGCAAACGTAAATTGTTTGTGAAATAAGTAATAAACTATGTTTCATTGGGAGACTGTTATCCTTTCAAGAAAATCAATAACTATGATTTCCTAAGAGTAACAGAAAATGCTTCAAGTAACAACGGCTTGCTTAACTGATGTGACGAACGCCGTTCACTCTCGCCCTGTTGCTTTAAAATTGAGTGATTGAAGTCACATATAAATAACGAAGGGGAAGGGAGGGTTACAGATATCAGAATGAAGGAACTGTATAATACTGCCTCGACCACGAAAATTTTCACACACTACGGGCGTCGTTGGTTAACAAATATCTTCCGTTGGAAGACGTTTCTTAAATGGTTGTTAGTAATGGTAACTACTGGAAATTTCAAGTGAGAAGACCGAGTGGTTAGATTGTGACTTACACGGTTAATAAGTAAGTGAATTAACCTCCGAAGCTATGTATGTAATAAAACAAGTGGTTGAAAGATGTTGGAGGTACTTATGGTACAATAAACCAGTACGTGTGCAGCATTTTACACCTAAATTTTGGTTACGCTTCTCACTGTACATCAGACACACACTGCTATGCATCAAAGATGTTATATATTTTCACCAAACAATTTAAATAGTCAAGTCAAAGCAAACCGAAAATTATCTGAGAGATTTATTTACGTTCTAGGTCTTTTTGTGGCACGGTGACAAGGAATAATAGTAGGAACTCATAAAAGAACTGTCTTTTCTGCCACGTCTTATGCTGCTGCACAAAAGCACCAGTGCTTACCAGTAATAACAGCTATGTAAAAGACCCCTTCCACCAGAAGGTAGTGGTTAACCATCGAAACGTTGTAATATATGCAATAAAACTTCGTGACTGGCGCAGAAATATACACTGCCTGAAAAGAGAATTAAAAAAAAAAATTAACAGAAAGGGAAGAGGAAATGAAACTTCTCGGGTTGGTAGGGCATGTGACGTTATTTTGGTGATCACAAAATTCAGTCAAATCTACAAACAAATCGGTAGTATGTGCCAGCTTATCAGTATGAACTGGACCCCCTCCAGCCTCGATGCACACACTGATAGGGTTCGGAAGGACGTCATAAAGCCATTGTAAACCCTCCTGAGGCAAGTTGACCTACTGTTGTGGTAACTAGTCCTTGATATCTCGGATACTGGCATCGGAAGATGTCAAAGCTTGTGCCACAAACATTCTATTTGGGAGAGATCTCATGACCTTGATTGCCATGTGTGTACTTCAGCATCAAGCAGACAGTTCGCACCCACACGTTCCACGTGTGCATGAGCTTTGTCTGTTGAGAAATGGCAACTGAAAGGTATCACATTAGGTAACAGGATGTTCGTGGCGTTCCTCTTGCGCCGCCAGAGTTCTGTCAATCATTACGACCCGTTACCTGAAGTCATACGTGGTAACTACACATACACCACTTAGTCAGCAGTAACACGGCGCTGCCTCTTCCAAATGTTGGAAGAACAAGACTTCTCCACAGCACGTCGCCATATTTGTCGATGATCATCAACCGGACCAACACAGAAACGCGATTAATTGCTGAACACAATGTAACGCGTTTCATTAATAGTCCATACATCCGAGTCACAGCACCACTCCAAAGGCCACCTTTTGTATTGTAGTGTTAGCGGTAGCCTGTGCATAAGACGGTAATAGCCTAGTCAATCTGCTGGCAGTCTACGACTAGGGTTACAGGATGACACGGAATGCCACAGGGAGTCCCTGACTAGTTTTCGCATATCAGGTGCAGATGGGAAGGTGATACAATGTTACTAATGTACAGCACACCGACCTTCTCTTGTGGTGATCAGAAATCAATTACCGGAACCTTGACAATGAGTATGCCTGCCCTCAAATTCGTAAGCAGTCTAGCACTGTCGCATCCAAATGCCCCGCAAATGAGGATATTGCATGATTCGATCAACCAGCTAAATGGAGACCCAAGCAGAGACTCCTTTCGAATTCGGTCAGGTGTCGATAACACGGACGCACACGAGTATGCAGCATCCTCATGTCCTTCACAGTGATCACTCGACATCAGATGCGCTTCATGCTCCATTTACACCCTGCAAGACCTGGTGACAACACTGAAGACGAACGTACTAATGCACTCTGCTGGCTACTCAGCCTGTTGCAGAGAATAACAACTGTAATCATTTAAATATCCGTCGATCTTGTTGACGAGTACGAAGCTACGTTGACATCTGACCATGCTCCTCAGTGCTTCACTTATCTTCCAGCACTGTATACTTCTTTCTTTTGGTTTTGTTGCTAACACATTATGGCTCATGGAAACTGGAAATTTGTGGTACGTTCGTATGGGACCAAACTGCTGAGGTCATCGCTCTCTAGGCTTAAGAGGACTCGAAGCTCCGACGGGGGGGGGGGGGGGGGGGGGGGGGAGAGCCGCGCGAATTGTGACAAGCCACCTCAGGCCGCGCGGCTATGGCTCATGAATAGGTATTTAGCAAGCTAATGAGTTTCCGTATAAATGTACTTAATGAGATACCGCAGACATCACACAGTTTGGCTAGCTTGCCAGGTAGTACCACATAAACTTTACTATGACTTTTTTTAACAAAATTAATGCTGAAGCAACTGTTATATTGCTTTCATAATAAATTAATCCACTCTGGTTCTCTTATTTTTTTCTACTTCTTTCCCCTAGCCTTCACCACACACTTTCACGGGGTTGGTATGCCACATTTTTTCTTTCACCATGTTAGTATCAGAGGATGGGAAGGCGCCCTTCCTGTCGCCACCCCTTACCTTCCACGAAAGAATTTATGAACCTCATCTGTTTACGTCTATTGTTATCTCGTGTGAAAGTGTGCAAACGTGCCTGAAATGTCTGCGAATTTTGTAACTTGCGAAGGGACGTTGGCGTCAGCCATATTCACCTACTTGGAGGTGCTGAAGCGCCTAAACACTAAATTCAGGCTGACCGCCACATCGACCCTCCTCGTTGATTCACCGGGTGGATTCGATCCGCCAACTCCCTGAATCCAGAAAGCTGAGTTCTGTTGGGGTGGGTCTAATGGCCTCTAGTTCGTCAAGCCTAATATACACCAACTCCTCATCAACTCAGCGTTTCTATCAAGCCAGCCACCTTGCAAAACACACCAACACACACACACTGCGAGTGCAGAGACGGAGAGGGCGGGGAGAGATAGAGAGAGAGAGAGAGAGAGAGAGAGAGAGAGAGAGAGAGAGAGAGAGAGAGAGAGAGATAGGGAAAAAGATGCACAAAATCAGGAAAGAACTATAATTCGTCACATATATGCTGGACACTTAAAGTACTGCCTCTTTCACGGAGGCATACCTCAAAGTGGCGAAAGCTGCTCGAAGTTCACAGGGATAAAGCAAGCCACTTCCCCCTGTCATTTTCTTCATCTTTTCTGTTATTGTGTTCATTTCACCATGTATACAACGTCGTGAAGAAATGTTTGTTACTTGAAAGGTAAATCGATAAATTTATGAAATTAATTACTCTCCTCCATTTCCATAAAAATCTGACAGTCTTGGTTTCAAATCACTCCCCACTTACGTTAGCGTTATGTGAGATATATTACATTATTCGTCAGTATGAAAGAAAGTATAAAACAAACATTGCATCGGAAATAGAGTCACTATGCTCAGGCCTTTATCTGAGATCTTATCATTGCAAACAGAAATAAATAGTGGCAATTATCTCGAAATGAATACTGTTTCCGAAATATGTGTGGCAGTGAAACAGTTAATTATGGAATCTAGGAAAATAAGTAAATAACAGACATATCCTATAGCTAACGGACAGAGGATACAGTAATCCTACGGGGAAAGAAACCCACAGCATTATTAAAAATGCATTGAATACGACATTTTGTTAATGCCTAAGGAATAAAGTATCGCATCGGCTGGATATCATAAACTGAGTGCAGTGGATGTTCTCGCACAATATACGGCAGAGTAGAACCACAAATGCGACAGTTATGTGAACTCACGTTACCGTGCAGACTAAAATGTGGCTCGTCCGTCCAAAGAATAGTCCCCTCCTCACATCAATTATTTCCACGTATACATAAGGTACCCGTGGTCAAGGGGTAGCGTCTTTGATTCATAATCAAAAACGTCTTCGGTCCCGGGTACGATCCCAGACACTGCCTGAATTTTGATAAATAATCAGCATTGGCGGCCGAAGACTTCCGGCATAAGAAGTCAGCCTCATTCTGCCAACGGCCTTGTCAAAGAGGGTGGAGGAGCGGATAGAGGTTCCGGACACTCTCTTGTAGTAGGGGTGGGAAATTTCCTCTAAAGGCGGAAGAATCTGCAATGATCAACGACATGAGGATGCAGAAGGCAATGGAAACCACTGCATTAAAGACACGTAACGTGTATCCACGGGACATGTGACCTGTAATTGAAGAAGTGTCATGATGATCTCTCCATTGGCAACAGATTCCGGAATAGTCCCCCATTCGGATCTCCGGGAGGGGACTGCCAAGGGGGAGGTTACCATGAGAAAAAGATTGAATAATCAATGAAAGGATAACGTTCTATGAGTCGGGCCATGAAATGTCAGAAGCTTGAACGTGGTAGGGAAACTAGAAAATCTGAAAAGGTAAATGCAAAGGCTCAATCTTGATATAGTAGGGGTCAGTGAAGTGAAGTGGAAGGAAGACAAGGATTTCTGGTCAGATGAGTATCGGGTAATATCAACAGCAGCAGAAAATGGTATATCAGGTATAGGATTCGTTATGAATAGGAAGGTAGGGCAGAGGGTGTGTTACTGTGAACAGTTCAGTGACCGGGTGGTTCTAATCAGAATCGACAGCAGACCAACACCGACAACGATAGTTCAGCTATACCCGTCGACGTCGCAAGCTGAAGATGAACAGATAGAGAAAGTGTATGAGGATATTGAAAGGGTAATGCAGTATGTAAAGGGGGACGAAAATCTAATAGTCATGGGCGACTGGAATGCAGTTGTAGGGGAAGGAGTAGAAGAAAAGGTTACGGGAGAATATGGGCTTGGGACAAGGAATGAAAGAGGAGAAAGACTAACTGAGTTCTGTAACAAGTTTCAGCTAGTAATAGCGAATACCCTGTTCAAGAAACACACGAGGAGGAGGTATACTTGGAAAAGGCCGGGAGATACGGGAAGATTTCAATTAGATTACATCATGATCAGACAGAGATTCCGAAATCAGATACTGGATTGTAAGGCGTACCCAGGAGCAGATGTAGACTCAGTTCACAATATAGTAGTTATGAAGAGTAGGCTGAAGTTCAAGACATTAGTCAGGAAGAATCAATACGCAAAGAAGTGGGATACAGAAGTACTAAGGAATGACGAGATACGTTTGAAGTTCTCTAACGCTATAGATACAGCAATAAGGAATAGCGCAGTAGGCAGTACAGTTGAAGAGGAATGGACATCTCTAAAAAGGGCCAACACAGAAGTTGGGACGGAAAACATAGGTACAAAGAAGGTAGCTGCGAAGAAACCATGGGTAACAGAAGAAATACTTCAGTTGATTGATGAAAGGAGGAAGTACAAACATGTTCCGGGAAAATCAGGAATACAGAAATACAAGTCGCTGAGGAATGAAATAAATAGGAAGTGCAGGGAAGCTAAGACGAAATGGCTGAAGAAAAAATGTGAAGACATCGAAAAAGATATGATTGTCGGAAGGACGGACTCAGCATACAGGAAAGTCAAAACAACCTTTGGTGACATTAAAAGCAACGGTGGTAACATTAGGAGTGCAACGGGAATTCCACTGTTAAATGCAGAGGAGAGAGCAGATAGGTGGAAAGAAGACATTGAAAGCCTCTATGAGGGTGAAGATTTGTCTGATGTGATAGAAGAAGAAACAGGAGTCGATTTAGAAGAGATAGGGGATCCAGTATTAGAATCGGAATTTAAAAGAGCTTTGGAGGACTTACGTTCAAGTAAGTCAGAAGGGATAGAAAACATTCCATCAGAATTTCTAAAATCATTGCGGGAAGTGGCAACAAAACGACTATTCACGTTGGTGTGTAGAATATATGAGTCTGGCGATATACCATCTGACTTTCGGAAAAGCATCATCCACACAATTCCGAAGACGGCAAGAGCTGAAGAGGGCGAGAATTATCGCACACTCAGCTTAACAGCTCATGCATCGAAGCTGCTTACAAGAATAATACACAGAAGAATGGAAATGAAAATTGAGAATGCGCTAGGTGACGATCAGTTTGGCTTCAGGAAAAGTAAAGGGACGAGACAGGCAATTCTGACGTTACGGCTAATAATGGAAGCAAGCTAAAGAAAAATCAAGACACTTTCATAGGATTTGTCGACCTTGGAAAAAGCGCTCGAAAATATAAAATGGTGCAAGCTGTTCGAGATTCTGAAAAGAATAGGGGTAAGCTATAGGGAGAGACGGGTCATATACAATATGTACAACAACCAAGAGGGAATAATAAGAGTGGACGATCAAGAACGAAGTGCTCGTATTAAGAAGGGTGTAAGACAAGGCTGTAGCCTTTCGCCCCTACTCTTCAATCTGTACATCGAGGAAGCAATGATGGAAATAAAAGAAAGGTTTAGGAGTGGAATTAAAATACAAGGTGAAAGGATATCAATGATACGATTTGCTGATGACATTGCTATCCTGAGTGAAAGTGAAGAAGAATTAAATGATCTGCTGAACGGAATGAACAGTCTAATGAGTACACAGTATGGTTTGAGAGTAAATCGAAGAAAGACGAAGGTAATGAGAAGTAGTAGAAATAAGAACAGTGAGAAACTTAACATCAGGATTGATGGTCACGAAGTCAATGAAGTTAAGGAATTCTGCTACCTAGGCAGTAAAATAACCAATGACGGACGGAGCAAGGAGGACATCAAAAGCAGACTCGCTATGGCAAAAAAGGCATTTCTGGCCAAAAGAAGTCTACTAATATCAAATACCGGCATTAATTTGAGGAAGAAATTTCTGAGGATGTACGTCTGGAGTACCGCATTGTATGGTAGTGAAACAGTGACTGTGAGATAACCGGAACAGAAGAGAATCGAAGCATTTGAGATGTGGTGCTATAGACGAATGTTGAAAATTAGGTGGACCGATAAGCTAAGGAATGAGGAGGTTCTACGCAGAATCGGAGAGGAAAGAAATATGTGGAAAACCCTGATAAGGAGAAGGGACAGGATGATAGGACATCTGCTAAGACATGAGGGAATGACTTCCATGGTACTAGAGGGAGCCGTCGAGGGCAAAAACTGTAGAGGAAGACAGAGATTGGAATACATCCAGTGAATAATTGAGGACGCTGGTTGCAAGTGCTACTCTGAGATGAAGAGATTAGCACAGGAAAGGAATTCGTGTCGGGCCGCATCAAACCAGTCAGTAGACTGATGACCAAAAAAAAAAAAAAAAAAAAACAAAAATACATAAAAACGAAGGGCAAAGACACGGCGTAGGAACCTATCTTGGGGACTGATTTTCTGGATATTCTGAATATTGCAGGGATAGCAGCGTGAAAAGTGCCGCAAAACCTTTTGAACTCGTCACGAGAGGAGAGACAAATCCTGTGACACAGCTCGAGCACTGGCTGCAGAATCTCAGGCACGTGTTGCACGGTCGGCTAGAGCTACACAGCAACTTCATGAACAACTGCCATGGGAATGAGCCACCTCCCTCTCCCTGCTGCACTAGCTAATTCACGTGTTTCTTCAAATTTCTTGACCATACTCTTTAGCCCATTTATGGAAATGGGGCCTCTTCTCAGCTCTTTCTGTCAGTGACATTCCCGCAATGCAGCGTTGCTATTGCTGCCGTTCTTATAAAACAACTTTACCAGCAATGCACCAGTCTTCCTTCTCAGTAGCCACTGCGTGTCGTACGGAAAATTTCAGACTTCTTAACCCCCCTACATCAATAGTCACTTCACGAAAGAAATCAGGACGCGTTGCCACGCGACCAACAGCATGTTGACACCAAAACAGGAATCATTTCACATTCTGACTGCTTACAGCGCTACATTTTTACCTGGTGGTAAGGAATGGAACTATAAATATTTCAAAATAGTGAAAGGACGGAAGGCATCTACGTCATTAGAGACGGAACACAAGCTCGGATAGTGTCAAGGCTGGGGAAGGAAATCGGCCGTGCCCTTTCAAAAACATCCCAGAATTTGCCTGGAGCGATCAAGGGAAATCACGGGAAACCTATATCTAGATGTCCGGACGCGAGTTTGAACTGTCGTCCTCCAGAATGCGAGTCTAGAGTGCCATCTCCCTCGATTTCAAAGTACTCCACAAGCGCACCCATTAATATACATACCTATTGTGTTTCATCGTCCTGTAGTGTATACTGCCTGCACTGTAGCAGCTCGGAACACTGTCAGTTTAACAACACAGTGTATATCACGTGTCTCTCCTATGAGCTGTCAGGGTTTCGAGTTCTGCTAAATAGGTAAGGAGTCCATCACACGCGGGAGACGGCTACACGAGTAGTGGGAGTAGCGCGTCGCGGACAGGGCGAATTTTTAGGTGAGAGAGTATCGGGGAAACACAGAAAGGGCATCAGTCTCAGATAGTGCAGGTCGAAGACAGGAAGAAAGTAGATCCAATAACCATTGGTATAACATTTGTAAATTGTCGTAACTATGATGGGAAAGTATCAGAGCTCCAAGCGCTAACAGTAAACACTGATGATCAGACCGTTATAGGCACTTGAAGCTGGCTAAAGCAGAGATAAGTTCAGCCGAAATTATTGGGAAGAGCCTGAGGGTGTTCACAAAGGACAGGCTAAATACAAGTCCAATGGTGTGTTCGTTGCTGTTAGGAGTAGTTTACCTTGTGGTGAAATTGAAGGAGACAGTTCCTGTGAGTTAGTACGGACAGAGTTCGTTCTTGACAACCTGAATAAAATAATAATTGGATCCTTAACGACCTCCCTACTCAGATGATATAACTGCTGAAACATCTTCAATTCGTCCTCGACATATTGGTGAGAATACATGTTTAAATCCGCGGGTACACATAAAACATCATCCAAAATTGTGCTAATAGCATTCTCTAAAATTATTTCGAGAAATTAGTTCATGAGTCGACACGAATAGTAAACAGTTACGAGAACAAACTTGACCACTTAGCTACAAATAATGTTGAGGTAACAACGAGTATCAAAACGCATACAGCGGTTAGTGAGGACTGGGTTGTATGAGCAGGACTGAATATCTTGACTCTCAAATCCAGCAAAGATAAACGAAAAATATATGTATACAGAAGCAGATAAAAATTTGCTTGACACCTTTCTGAGAAAAGTCTCCATCCCTTACTATTTAAAAGTAAGTGTATACCAGATGTGGCTTGAATTCAAAAAAACAGTGTCGACAGCAACTGAGAGGCTTATACCAAGTAAATTAAGAAAATACGGATGTCAAAATACTGTTGCAGAAACAACGCGAATTCAAACGAACACAGATATTGGCGATATTTTACAGAAGCTCGAAATTTAGCACGCACTTCAATTTCAGTGCGAAATGCTTACATTAGTCTCCACAACGAAACTTAGTCCTGGAACCTGGCAGAAAATCCGAAGCGACTCTGGTTCTATGTGAAGTATGCTAGCGGTAAGACGCAATCAGTGCTTTCACTGTGCGATAGCAATGGGAATACTATGAAGACACTGATGCTATGGAACAGTTACTAAACCCAGCAATCCGAAATACCTTCACCAGAGAAGACGAAGTAAATATTTCAGGATTCGAATCAAGAAGAGTTGCCAACGTCAAAGATCTTGGATATTCCCGGAGCGGTGAAGCAACTTAAATTACTTAATAAAAGTAAATTTCCAGTCCAGATTATATAGTAATTAGACTCCTTTCGAAGTATGCTTATAAGATATCTCCATACTTAACAATCGTATGCAAACGCCCGCTCCACGAAAGATCGGTACCAAAAGACTGGGAATTTCCGCTGGTAACACCAATATTCAAGAAAGGCAATGTCAATAAGTTGCAGGCCCATACCATTAACGTCGATAAACAACAGGATTCTGGACCGTATATAGGGTTCAAATATTATATTTTACTTCGAACAGAACGGTCTATTGCCGGCCGCGGTGGCCGTGCGGTTCTGGCGCTGCAGTCCGGAACCGCGGGACTGCTACGGTCGCAGGTTCGAATCCTGCCTCGGGCATGGGTGTGTGTGATGTCCTTAGGTTAGTTAACTTTAAGTAGTTCTACGTTCTAGGGGACTTATGACCTAAGATGTTGAGTCCCATAGTGCTCAGAGCCATTTGAACCAGAACGGTCTATTGACACGAAGTCAACACATATTTAAGAAACATGGTTCTTGTGAAACACAACTAGTAATTTACTCACACTAAGTGTGGGGTGTTATTGACAAAGGAATTCTAATTGGTACCGTATTTCTAGATTTCCAGAAGGTTTTTTATATGGCACATTAAAATAGGTGGATATGTAATATCGTCTCAGTTCTTGACTGGATTCGTGATTTCCTGTCAGAAAAGTCACAGTTCGTAATAATTGACGGAAAGTCATCGAGTAAAACAGAAATGATTTTAGGCGTTCCCCAGGATAGTGTTACAGGCCCACTGCTGTTCCCTATCTACACGGTTAAGGAGACAATCTAAGCAGCCGTCTTAGATTGTTTGCAGATGATGTTGTCGTTTATCGTTGGACCTTCCTTTCTTGTCATCAGTCTTCTGACTTGTTTGATTCGGCCCGCCACGAATTCCTCTCCTGTGCTAACCTCTTCATCCTAGAGTAGCACTTGCAACCTACGTCCTCAATTATTTGCTAGATGTATTGCAATCTCCGTCTTCCTCTACAGTTTTTGCCCTCTACAGCTCTCTCTTTCGTACCTTGGCAGTCATTCCCTCATGTCCCGTCTCTTTATCAGTGTTTTCCAAATATTCCTTTCCTCTCCGATTCTGCATAGAACCTTCTCATTCCTTACCTTATCAGTCCACCACATTTACACATTCGTCTGTAGCATCACATCTCAAATGCTTCGTTTCTTTTCTGTTCCGGTTTTCACTACCATATAATGCTGTACTCCAGACATTCTGAGAAATTTCCTCCTCAAATTAACGCCGATATTTGATTTTAGTAGACTTCTTTTGGCCAGGAATGCCTTTTTTTCCACAGATAGTCGGCTTTTGATGTCCTCCTTGCTCCGTCCTTGGTTATTTTACTGCCTGGGTAGCAGAACTCCTTAACTTCATCTACTTCGTGACCATCAGTCCTGATGTTAAGTTTCTCGCTGTTCTAATTTCTACTACTTCTCATTACCTCCATCTTTCTTCGATTTACTCTCAATTCATACTGTGCACTCATTAGACTGTTCATTCCCTTCAGCAGAGTAATTCTTCTTCACTTTCCCTCAGGACAGCAAGCTAAATAAAGAAAAGTGTGAGGTCACCCACATGATTGCTAAAAGGAATCCGTTGAGCTAAGGTTACACGAAAACCACTCAAATGTAAAAGCCGCAAATTTCACTAATTACTTAGCAACTACATTAACAAAAATCTTAAACTAGAAAGAAAACATAGAAAATGTAGGGTGGAAGGCAAATCAGAGATTGTGCTTTATTGGAAGAACACTTACAAGATGCAACAGATCTACTACTCTATGCTTGTCCGTCTTCCTTTGGAATATTGCTGCATGGTGTGGGGCCCTTACCAAATAGAACTGTTCAAATCTGTGTGAATTCCTAAGGGACCAAACTGCTGAGGTCATCGGTCCCTAGACTTACACACAACTTAAACTAACTTATGCTAAGAACAATACACACACACCCATGCCCGTGGGAGAACTCGATCCTCCGACGGGAGCGGCCGCGCAATCCATGACATAGCGCCTCTAACCGGACGGCCACTCCGCGCGGCCCAATATGGAATTAACAGAGGAAACCGAGAAAGCTTAAAGAAGAGCAGCACATTTTGTATTGTCAAGAAATATGGAGAGAGTGCCATGTACATGATACGGGGTGCAGATCACTAAAATAAAGACTTTTCCGTTGGGGCGGGATCTTCTCACAAAATTTCAGTCGCCAACTTCCTCGTCCGAATGCGAAAATATTTTGTTGACGCCGTCCTACTAAGGGAAAAACGATCATCATAGCAAAATTCCGGCGCCTTGGGTTCAGTGTCGTTAATCACTCTCCAGACAGTCCCCACATCGCCCCATCCGACTTCCATCTGTTCCCAAAACTTAAAAAAAAAAGCACATTCGCGAACTTCACTTTGATTGTGGCCAAGCGGTGCAGGCAAAGGTGCGGTTGTCGCTCCGTCAAAAAAATCCATTCTGCAGTTATGGTATCAATAAATCAATCTCTTCATGCGAGGAATTTTTTCGCCACCAGGGTGACAATATTAAGAAATAAGTATGTAGACTTGAAGAATAACTATATAGAACGGTCATAATGTTTGTTTTATTTACTAAGTATTATGAGTTTTCACATAAAATATTCGGGGGCATTAGTTTTCAGCACTCCCTCGTATGTGCATCTGACAGCTTTCGTTGGCGTTCCATTAATTAAATTTTTGCCATGTTAGGACACTTGGGAACTATAGTAAAATTCTAAAGAAAATGGGTAGTAGTGAAGTGAAGACATCAAGCATTTAGCAAAACTGAAAAGTAATATGACCCGACTTAACTCCTGCGAAAATTTCATCAGCAGTGGTACGCATCTGCTGTTTAGACCAGCACACCTATTCGTTGCAATGACAAGTTGAAACTATGTAAAATGGTACAAATGGCTCTGAGCACTATGGGACTTAACAGCTGAGGTCGTCAGTCCCCTATAACTTAGAACTACTTAAACCTAAGTAACCTATGGACATCACACACGTCCATGCCCGAGGCAGGATTCGAACCTGAGACCGTAGCGGTCGAAACTATGTACTGAACTGGACTCGAGCCGCGGTTTCACGAACGTGCCTCTACGGATTGTATTGTTCCATGACTTACAATTTTACTTGTGTGGGTTGCCCACAATGGGAGTATACCAGTAATACAGTTTTTCGTTTTCTTTAGACTAAATAGTGAAACAGTGTAGAAAGGTCATCGCTAAATGTAGTACTGTATATACACTGAACTTGTGGGATATTTATCAGCAGCAGTAGCGACAAAAGAAAGGTCATCGCTAAATGTAGTACTGTATATACACTGAACTTGTGGGATATTTATCAGCAGCAGTAGCGACAAGCGTAAATTCGTATTAAAAGGGAACAACCAGAAAGTGCTAACAAAAGATATTATTAGTTACAGTGAGCGATCGCTGCTTGTAATGGTCCTTAGGTACCGTCGATTTTAGAGCAATGCAATCAGTATTTTGTCACGTTTAAACCTACGTTAAATTTCGGTGCCGCATCTGATTTGCCTAGCATGTGTGTCGCGCAACAAGTTGAAATTATTCATCTAAAAGTAGACACATATACATTAAGTCACACGTTTTCTCAGCTGAGGTCGGTAACGAACCTCTGTGCGGTGTCGCTCGAGGCCGGTGTAAGCCCCTTTGAATCCTGACGGTGGATGAAATTTTCACTACCAGTATGTGGGCGGCAAGAGGAGGAGAGTCAGATGCCTTAAAGTTTATGTTCACAAGTGTTTGTGCCAATGTCCTAGTTAAAATTCCAAACCTCTACTCAGTATCTTATGAACTGAGGGCGTGTGGCACTGTAGGTGGGGATCCCTTGATGCCTTTCAAGACAAGTTGTCTATGTGCTGGCGCCCTCTCCCTTCCCTTCATTCATAACACAACCCAACACTAGACAGCGCAAGCACTCGTTACTGCCATCCACGCGACACAGATACACACTCGATACTTCACAACAGGTCAGAGGAAGACATAAACAAACCATCTCCACTGGGACTTTGCCATGAGCAGCGGTGCAGGGTTACTGCGTATGATTCCCGTACGCTCATTGCCTTACAATTACACTGACGTGACAAAAATCGTGGAATAACTCCTATTATCTTGTCGGATCTCCTTTTGCCTGGCGTAGTACTGTATAGACTCAACAAGACATTGGAAGTCCACTGCAAAAATTTTGAGCCATCCTGGCATTATAGCCGCGCATAATAGCGAAAGTATTTCCGGTGCAGGATTTCTTGAACGAACTGACCTCTTGATTATGTTCTATAATTGTTCGTTGCGATTCATTTCGGGTGGTATGGGAGGCCAAATCATTCACTCGAATTGTCCAGAATGTTCTTCAAAGCAATCGCGCACAGTTGTGACACGGTGACTTGTCATCTGTAAAAATTCCATCCATGTCTGAGAATATGAATGGAAATCTTACAAATGGTCTCCAAGTAGCCGAACATAATTATTTCCAGTTAATAATGGATTGATTAGGGCCAGAGGACCCATTACATTCTACGTAAACACAGCCCACACCATTAAGGAGGCACCAACCACTTGCACAACCCCTCGTTGACCACATGGGTCCACCTCTTCGTGAGGTCTGCACCATACTCGAACACTACCATCAGCTCTTCTCAACTGAAATCGGGAACTCTGAATATCAGAACAGGTCGCGGTTTTCCAGTTGTCTGTGGTCCAGTCGATACGTTCACGAACCGAGGAGAGGCGCTACAGGAGATGCCACGCTGTTTGCAAAGGCACTCTCGTTGGTCGTCTGATGCCATCGCCCATTAACGCCAAATTTCACCACACTGTCCTAACAGATACAATCATCGTACTTCTCACATTGATTTCTGCTGTTATTTCAAGCAGTATTGCTTGTCTATCAGCACTGACAACTCTACGCAAACGCACCTGCTCTCGTGCGTTAAGTGGAGGCCGTCGTCCACTGCATTGTCCGTGGTGAGAGGTAATGTCTGAAATTTGGTATTTTCGGCACACACTTTACACTGTGGTCTTTGGAATATTGTATTCCCTAATGATTTCCGAAATGGAATGTCCCTTGCGTCTAGAACTGTTCAGTGTCTGTTAATTCCTGTCGTGCGGTCATACTCTTGTCAGAAACCTTTTCACGTGCATCACCTGAGTACAAATGACAGCTAATTCGCTGCCATTTCATACACTGTCTACGCGATGCAGCCGCCTTTGTGTATATATGAATTTCGCTATCCCACGACTTCTGTGACCTCTGTGTATTAGTATACATTTATTTACATTGGTCAAATATTTAAGACATTGGTGTTGTACCACAAGTAACGTTATAAATTAAAGTAATAGGCAAATTAAAAATATAATAGTGCTTAATTAACTCTAACTTTATTATTACATTATTCTATTTACTGTACTCTGCATTCCTGAAAACTGTGTGCTGTATGTCAACCCCAACCGCTGTCAATCTTTATCGATGTAAATCCTTTCTGAGCTTTCCATTACTCCTACACCATTACATCCCATACCTAAGTCCGTCATTATCCTTTCTTTTCAACATTACATATCCACTCTTTTCAACATTTCATAGCTCTCACGTACATTTTTCTGTAGCAGCAAATTTTGTGAAATGATGATGGACGTTCCATCACAAACTTTGTCAAGCATCCTATCTACCAGAGGTGCTACATTTCTTACAGCGTTCGCCAATCATACAGCTAGCGCAAAGGCAGAAAACACTATCAGATTCTGGTCGTACGTTAAGTACGCCAGTGGCAACACGCAACGAAAGACGCAATCAATACCTTCACTGCACGATAACAGTAGTGATATTACTGATGACAGTGCCACTAAAGCAGGGTTATTAAACTCGGTTTTCTGGAATAGGGAGATGAATTAAATATTTCAGAATTCAACTGCCAACGTGAGTAACTTGGAAGTAGATATCGTCGCTGTAACGAAGCAGCTTACATCACTTAGTAAAAGTAAGGTCTACGATCCATACTGTATACGAGTCAGGTTCCTTTCAGAGTATGCTGATAGAATAGCTCAATGCCTTGCAATTATATGCAACAACTCGCTCTTCGAGAGATCTGTACCTAAGGACTCGAAAGTTGCACAAATCACGCCAATACCCAAGAAAGGAAATAGGAGTAATTCTCTGAATTACTGACCCATATCACTAATGCTGATTTGCAGTAGAATATATTGTGTTCGAACATTATGAATTACCTCGAAGAAAACAGTTTGCTGATAAATAGCAAACACGAATTCAGAAATCATTGTTTTTACGAAACACAACTAGCTCTTTACTCTCACGAAGTAACGAGTACTGTAGACGAGGGACATCGAATTTATTCTGTATTTTTGGATGACCAAAAGTCTCTTGACACCGTTCGTCATAAGCCATTTCTAATCAAACTGCGTGCCTTTGGATAATGTCCCAGTTTTTTTAATGCATATGTGATATCCTGTCCTGAAGGAAAGTCATCAAGTAAATTAGAAGTAGTATCTGGCGTTCCCCTTGGAACTATTACAGCCCTTTGCCGTCCTTGATCTGCATAAACGAGACAATATGAACAGCCGTTTTAGACTGTTTGCAGATGATGCTATCATTTATTATCTTGTAAAGTCATCAGATGCTCAAAACCAATTGGAAAATGATTTAGATAAGATATCTGTATGGTGTGAAAAGTGACAGTTGACTCTGAATAATGAAAAGTGTGAAGTAATCCACATGAATACTAAACCGCTAAATTTCGGTTACCTGATAAATAACAAAAATCAAAGGCTGTCGATTCCGCTAAATACTTAGAGATTATAATCAAGTATAATTTAAATTGAAATGATCACATAGGTACTGTAGTGGAAAAAGCGAAACAAAGACTGTGATTTATTGGCAGAAGGCCTAAAAATTTAACAGGTCTACTAAAGATGCTGCTGACACAACGTTTGTCCGCCCTCTTCTGGAGCATTGCTTTGCGGCGTAGAATCTGCATCACGTAGGACTTACGGGTAACAAAAAAGGTGAAAGAACGGCAGTTTGTTCTGTATTATCGCAAAGAAGTGGAGGCAATTGTTTAAACAAAAGAGTTTTCGTAGTGGCTTCTCATGAAGCTTCAAGCACCAGCTTCCTGCTCAGACGGTAAAAATATTTTGTTCACACCCACCTACATAGTGAGAAATGGTCATAATAATACATTGCGAGAAATCAGAGCTCGCACAGGAAGATTTAAGTGTTCGCTTTATCCTCGCGCTGTTCGAGAGTGCAACGGTAGAGAAAAAGCTTGGAGATTAACACTCTGCCACGCACCTAGCTGTGAGCTGCAGAGTAAAAATGTAGATGTAAATGTAGACAACGTGGTGCATGCACTCTCGTTCTTAAAGCTGTGCGTGTCTATAGTTTTGTCCTGGAGGTGCAACCGCATTAATTTGCTGGAGGGATGGACTAAATTATGGCGTTCCGATATCTGTGATTTCCGTGAATGCTACATTTCAGTAACTGCTATTTTTAGTTGCGATTTGTCACAGATTAAAACTGTAGTTCACGAATTCAGTACTTGTATATCTCTCCGCAGTCCACCAATCTTAAAATGCGATTTCTGAGAGTTTTGTGACTTCTGTGATTTATCATAGTAGTAACTAACGAACACTGGGAAGTATACTGCCAACTGGTATTTCTGGGAAGGTGAACTGTGTCAAAGCAACTAGCCTCTAATGTGACCGAACGGAGTATTTCAATAGTGTGCACTAAAGTCATTATGGGATTTGAAAGATATGATAAGCCGGCCGTAGTGGCCGAGCGGTTCTAGGCACTACAGTTTGGAACCGCGCGACCGCTACGGTCGCAGGTTCGAATCCTGCCTCGATCATGGTTGTGTGTGATGTCCTTAGGTTAGTTAGGTTTAAGTAGTTCTAAGTTCTAGGGGACTGATGACCAAAGAAGTTAAGTCCCATAGTGCTCAGAGCCATTTGAACCATTTTGAAAGATATGATAAATAAATGTGAAATATTCAGTGTGTGAATAATGAAAATTCCGTTCGCCTCCTGTTAAAGTAATTCCATACACCTAAATTTCCTACTAAGTAGTTGCTGGTAGAGGTTTGGTTATGTGTTTTAAGGTTGATGATATGCTAGTGAAAAGAGCGGGAATTACAGACCTTCCAGTTAAAAGTTGACATTGGGACTATTTGAAATGTAGTACTAGAAGATACAAACAGAAGCTGTCTTGTAGTGTTCAGAAAATATCCGTCTTTTGAATACCCTACTGTTAATTTTTTGGTAAACGTCACATAGCTCCCTCCCCCCTTGCATTTTCCCTCGTTTATCTACAATATATGTGGATAATATACATCAATTTATTAGTTAGAGCTTTGTTCACTATCTCACACAAATTTTCTGAATTTACTTTCCAGTTTTAGTCTTTATGATAAAAAGTGCATTAATGGTGTTTAAATATGGTGCGAACGTATCGCACAGTATGCGTCAACCTGTTATCGTATTCAAACTTCGCATTCCCATTTGATGGCTTCACTGACTCTCAATCGAATTATCACCTTTCGACCCAGCCTACACTTGAGGCTACATAACACAACCAAGATTTCAGGTGGAGTCCAATATCACTTTCTAGACAAACGCACTAGTGCTGCTGCAAGGGAAAGCACCCAATGTAGCATTTCTCTCAGACCTAATCAACTCCTTGGTTCGTTTCTTTGGCTATAGTTAGGTTATACATCCATAGCATGAGTCACGAATTTCTTTGAACGACTTACGAACACTGATCAACAGACGGTACATGGTGTTGAGTGTTAATTGATGCTTTCAGTTGCTACTTGCGACAAACAGTTACCACATGTCACTAAAATCACAGCCAGACTCGACAGCGTGGCACAACGTTCTTAGGAAGATGTATAAGAATTTCAGTCAAAAAATTGCATTTGGGGTTGACTGTTTAAATCTACTTTCAGTTGCATCTATGATTTCCACTTGTGACTTGTCACCTAAATCGTAGCCAGACTGATAAAGTGACACAATATTCTTCGAAAGAAGTACATACTTCTGCCAACTTGTAGACACATGGCGTTGAATTTTAAATACTATTTTTAGTTACTACTTGCCACTTAAATCACTGCCAGAAACTGTAAAGTAGTTATTGTGAAAGCAGCGATATCGAAACTACTGTGAGTTGTAACTGGTACATCGATTATTGCCCACTCCTAGACTTTTTTATCGCCTGCTAAGCTATGCGCACCGCCCATTAGCAGTGGCTATTTCAATTATTTAATTTTTCTATTCGATACTCCAATCGGTTATTAGTGATGTTTCGAATAATTAGTCGTGCTCGCATAACCTGTTAATAAGGTCATAGTCAGTCTCACAAGCTTCAACTTAGAAATTTTTCATTGTCAGTAGGCTTGAGAAGTTGAACTGCACTTCGCATACCGAGTGTTGGCCCCACACCGTGTAACCCTCGCCAGTACCGGAGTTCCCTACACTATCATCCTACCATTCTGTCTGCACGAGTTCAGACTACCTTACTTTCTGCGTAGTCTACTGCCATGTGAAACTTTCTACACACTGCGGCAGTAGGCCCTATCAGCACGTTTTCGAAACGATGTCATCACGTTCACAGTAAATTCAAGGTGCATGTTAAAGGCAGATGATTAAAGAGATGAACCACACTATTCAGGCACTGATATTTTTCATATATGTTTAATGTTGCTATAGTTCGAAACGAATGAGAAATCAAAACAGATAACTCCTACTTTTGTGCCGTACATTTGTTGGCACACTACATGTACCCTTAGAACGATGAAACATACTCGTACATAGAACTGAAACAATATTTCGAACAGGCATCGCTGTAGGAATGAAGTGAATTCTGTTAAAGTTTTTTCGAGATTTTTAAACATATTGTAATCAAACAACCAATTTATTATGCAACTAACGCTTTAACTAAGGGAAGAATTCTTAGACTGAATTTGAATAAAAGATTCTCACTGACTTGTTCTAGGTAAATGTTCCACAATTCAGTACTGGAACGGAACTTAATGCCAATGTTCAAGTCATAATTACATCGTATCACTGTATTCTTATACTACATGAAAAGCATCTATTGGGAGATACGTGTAGAAGCATCCAAAAAACGAAATAAATTTATGTAGGAGACACTAGTAATAGTTTCTAAATATTATAACCCATTGAGAAAAGATATTAGAGGAATAGTATAATTTTATCGTATTTATGGTTCTGACTCCCAACAGTCACTAGTGTTACATTCGTGGGAGGTTTGTGGCAGGTTTGAAAAAAGTCGAAATTCGAGAGGTGAACGCTCTGAGAAGTTTGGAATAAGTATTGCAAGTTATTTGACTCATTTGTGTGAAGCCCATCTGACTTATTTTACTTATACTCAAGTTTTCAGAATGTAACTTACCCTAGCAATGAGTCTTGTGTCTCTAAATGATTCAAAGTGAATATAACATACCGCTCACAAAAACTTTACCGGCTGGCATGCTTACCTCATTCGGCAATAACACGAGCTCAAGCAAGTGATGTTTTTACCTGAAATAAGAAGAAAATAATTCTTATAATTTTGAACTGATGATACAAATTTAAAAAATACAAAAAAGCATAGTTTTTCTCCTAGTGATGCAACAAAGATGGAGTCTAATGAGTACGCCAGCTTGAAGTTTTATGGATAGATGTGACGAGTGCCAGATTCGTTAAACTGCGTACAATGTAGTAGGTTTACTCTTTTTTCTATCTCTAGTTACATTTTACTTTGTCAGATATTTATGGCTCTTAATTTGACAACGTTGGTAACATTTGCTAAACAGTATCAGATAAACCCACAGTCAACCTCAACCGTATTGTAAACGTAAAACAACGTATATACTCGCTACTGACTACTGATTTTTGTGTACATGGCGACTCATTATTCCAGAAATCATCATTCTCAAATATAATTTTTCTTATAGTTGAGCGTCATGAAAGGAATATTTCAACTAAAATATTATTTTTGCACAGTTTTTGTATAAAAAAACCATGGAAAAGCCGATAACATCATTATCTGCGAAATAAGCAGTGTATGTTTGAGTCTCCATTCGCCACAGAGCTTTATTCTGTCAAGAAATATCTAACTTTTATCTTTACTGCTGACATGCTATTCTTTGTGCAAGAATTTTAAGGACGATTCTTCGAAAAATTTACTTCAGTAAGTGTTGCTATTTCATCACTGTTGTAATTATTTTTTACTGAAATTAAATTATTTGTGGCAATACCAGCCATTTTAAAGCAAGTGAGAATCATCTTAGTTATTCCATTCGAAAGGTATTGATTCTGCTCTGTCTCTTACAGATTCGTTTCTGGAAAACTGTTTAATCGCCATGCTAAATAAATTGGTGTGAAAAAGCTACCTTTTATTAAAGACTTATACTCTATTGCTATAATTCACCAATCCGATTACAATACTAATAAAAACTTCGTATGCTATTATTGCTGGATGCGTTCTCTCAAGAGGTATCTTCTATCATCTGAATAAAACTCTAGTTAATTAGGTTTCTACATTTTCCATAGGTCATTTGAAGTGTGGAACGGGTCTGTTTGCAAGATATGTATACGTAATTAGGTTCAATGGATGGCTACATTCTGGCCATTTACGAGTTCCTGAATAGCGCACTGGCCCTAATTTAAAACATTTAACATTCTATTCTTCAGCCATACTAGTGCAGCTACATGCGTCTAGATTTTTTATGTGATACCACTTTTCTGATAAAAATTCGTCTATGTGACAGAACGAGTTGTCCAGAAGAAGTGTTTTTAAGTTAGATTTACAACGTGTTTTCTTTTTTTTACCTTCCAGACATTTTATGCAGTTTTTGTATGTCCATCCTTTTAGCAGGATGTCTCTCGAACGACGGCCGTTTACAATCGTGACAAGTAAATAAAAGCACCTACAGCCGTTCTTATCATTTTATTTTATTTTGTCACAACCAGTTTCAACGCTTCAGTGCGTCATTTTCAGACTGTTTTTGATGCGATAAAGGTTGATAGTATCCCCATGCATACCACATGTGTTGCCAGTATTACTGGATACGCAGATGATGTGTCAGCACTCCAACCATCAAGTGCCAACTGAGCGCGATACCTTACGGGGCTCATGACCAGGCGAACAGTCACCAGAGAAGCTGCTCCGGCCGCAGTCTCAAAGCTCCTGAACACAGATGAATGCTGCCGGTTGTCCACTTGTCGCCAAAAGACAAAGAGATATTTGCTGTGTCGTATCGACGTCGCCTTTATGCACACGCCTTCAGGAAAAGCTGATTTCGTTGAGTGGCTAGATGAACCATTCCCCACCTCCTACTTATCAGTTGATTCTATGCCCACTGAAATCGCTCCTAAGGTTTATATTTGTATTAATGACATGGGAAAAACGTTAATTACTCACGTTTTGACTCTTTAATTTTTTTCCAATGTACTACATTTTTAGATTCAACTAGGGATGTCTTATGTGTCATTCCCTGTAGAAATTCCTTAATTCATTACAATATTGTAGCGGACATCGCTCTCATATGTCCCTTCTTCTGATAAAGGTCTTCAATTAAACTCTTCCTCAACTATTCTTTTCAGCGTCTATAATTTTCCTCCATAATCGGTTAACTTAACTTTTGCTATGCACCAGATGCATAACTTGAGGAGCTCTTTCCTTTTCAATTCCACCATGTCCTCACTTCCACTCACTGTTGTGCTCCAGACGTACAACTGTAGGAACATTTTCCACTTGAATGCCATCGAGGAGACCGCCAAGCTTAGCGTCCGTATCCAACGGTCGGAGCAGAATCAAGACCGTCACATGCATTCATTCCATTAGACACCGTGGAAAGTTTCTAAATTGTGACTTCATGACCTTTGGGTAGTGTCTGGTGATCGGTATCTTTATGCCTTCTTGCCTCCTCTCCCTTCTGTCAATTAAAATAATGGTGATAGTACAATTTGCACGGACTACCTCCAAGTCGACCAACGCTGCATGTTAATGAATTTGGTTTCCAAGGTAGGACCATGCAGTAGTCAACTGTTACGGTATTAGTTGTAAACACTGTATAAACAGGGAAATGACGGTAACAGTTCTGCTTTCTACAAAATCGCACGCTATATAAATTAGGCTAGAGAAAATCTTTAAAATGGTAGCATTGACATTGACACACACACACACACACACACACACACACACACACACTCACAGACAGAGAGAGAGAGAGAGAGAGAGAGAGAGAGAGAGAGCGAGAGCGAGAGAGAATTTTATCCTTACTATTTAAGAATGATAGAATCACCGGTTCTGACCAAGCTTGTCGAAGGTTTCTCTTGGTTGTATGGCAAATGTCAAACTCATAATCAGCTCCTATTTAGTTTCAGTTGGGGACGTCTCATCTCTACTGCCGTTTCGCCTGCTAGCATGGTACTTGCAAAGAAAAGAAGCGAGGATTTACAAACGGCCATATCTTAAATAACCTGCTCACTCCTACGAAAAGTACGAAATAAAAAAAAGGCAGTCTCGACGTACATTCGCTATGTACTAACCAAATTTAGCAAGGTGCCTGACACTACTGATGAAGCAACAAAGTATGCACTGTCAGGCAACACACAGTAAAATGTACATTCACACAGAGAAGACTAATTCTCAGAAGTACCCCATAGCAGATATACGAGGGTTTATTCTGGACTTCAAGTTATGTAGAAAGAATTACGAAGAGGTCCCCTTTCCGTCGATCGTGGAAGCATGATTTTCTGGCTATAACGATAGATGTGGGAGCAACGGTGCAAACTTTTAAAGCATGGATAGTCGCTGCAGACCGGTACTGTACTGAGAAGATTCAGAAATTTAAGAAACTACCCACTGATGTGTGAGCTGCCAATTGTTTTATATGGATGGAAAATATCGATGTCCCAGGACCTCCCGCGTTGTTGAGAACCAAGGAAACGGAGAAATTCTGTTAATGACTTTTCAACGGACTGATACAAGCTATTCAACTGCATGCCACTTCGGTGAATTGCGAGTAACCTGTCTCCCCAGTTATACTTAGGATATAGGGGGCGCAGGGATTAATGTCGAATGCGAACCACCTGTCAAGTCCTCATATCTCCGCAGCTCGTGGTCTAGCGGCTATCGTTGCTGCCTCTGGATCACGGGGTCGCGAGTTCGATTCCAAGCCGAATTGTGGATTTTCTCTACCAGGGAACTGGGTGTTTGTGTCGTCCTCATCATTTCATCATCATCCTCATTCGTGACAGTGGCTACATTGGACTGTTTGAAAACTGGAACTTTTTACGGGCGCTGACGACCGCGTAGTTGAGCGTCCCACAAACCATGTCATCATCATCATCATCATCATCATCATCATCATCATCACTTCGCTGAAAGATGAAGGCTATACTAAAGGCACACTGAAACAAGCCGTGAACCAACTGGGATTCGATACCACGACCTTTCGGTTTCCTTAAACGTGCTTTATCTCTAGGCCACCAGGCCCGACAGTATTTATGATATATTTTCAAATTCTGTGGACGAGATCCCATAACATTATGTGTCAGTTTCTGGTGGTATGACGTAAGGGGGAACTGGAGGAATTATCCCTCATCCCGCAGAATCTTCAGAAATATTTAAATGGGAACATGAGTAGAAAGAATAAATAGGTGTAACATAATTACTCAGTAGTCTCTGAGAGCACATCCTAGACGCGCTTTGTGTTCTTAGCCCACAGGAAAATGACTGTATACCGATTTGTTCGCATGTGTGCGATAACTGCAGAGTTTGTCTAGATTTTGCTGCTGTAATCTCTGATGGGATATGATATCATAATACTATAATACCATCTTGTTGGGGGAGGGAAATACCGCTCGAGACTGTAAAGAAATGTAGAAACAATACTACATTCGTGATCTGAATGGTTCAAATGGCTCTGAGCACTATGGGACTCAACATCTGAGGTCATCAGTCCCCTAGAACTTGGAACTACTTAAACCTAAGTAACCTAAGGACATCACGCACATCCATGCCCGAGGCAGGATTCGAGCCTGTGACCGTAGCGGTCGCGCGGTTTCAGACTGAAGCGCATAGAAGCACTCTGCCACAACCGCCGGTTGTGATTTGAATGACAATTTGCTTTAAATATGGATAAATGATAAGTAATGCTCATAACTAATAGGGCGAATGCGAAATTATGGGATTTTTTGATTAGTGGAGCCGTGCACCATCAAATTGTTGCAATCTCTTGGTTAACATCACAACCCAGATGAAACGGAGCGAAAATGTAGAATGAATAATAGATCAACAGACATTATGTGAATGAATGTACGTATGTGTATATATGTGGAGGTTGCTTATCTCCTCCTAAGCCAAAGAACTGAATTCAACCAATCTTGGTACATATATGCCTTACTGTCGCTCTGGGGGTGAGAACCACCTACCTATCATAGTTCAGGACATATGACGTCATAAACAATAAGATGCTTGAAAAACTGCCGCATCAGGCGTAACGTCTCAATTTATTACATTTTTGCTACTAACCGCGACGTATTACGCATACTTTATCCATGTATGGCGCTGAATGTACCCAAACAAATATATCACTTTGCAACACATAGCTCAAGAAATGTGACGTTATGAACACTGAGATGCGTGAAAAAAAATGCATCACGATTGAGTTTTTAAAACATTTATTCTTTGCTAAGGTACTCCTACAGTCGTCTGAAATTAAGGAAATCCCTGATATATAGCAGAGTTTTGACAGCCTTCAACTGCGAAGTGCTAACATCTGTAGGCGGAAACAATAGCCGTCTATAGAGCTATGAAGTGGCGTTACCGTGGAGACATTTACAAAATCGTGTTATAGACACACAAAGCAGTAGCGCCCAGCTGCCTGGATGAATAACTAGAGACAGTGTTCATAATCAAGTTGTGAGCGTTACAGAGAATTTGTATTTTGTATACCATGTTTCCTAATTTGGATGCTGTACTTACACATTTGCATATTATGCCTATTTCTTTGTACAAATGTTTCATAATTTCAAAGTTGAGAACGGAAATTTTCGCGAAATGTGGAAAACGAAGGGAGGCTGCCAATTTAAATGTTTCGGTACTACGCAAGTCGGACTGACATCTACGCCATTCAGTGTACAGCACGCCGACGCACAGTGATTTATACCTTAGCGCTCAGAGTTTACATCATCCAGTCCAGAAGAGAGTAGTTTTAAATACTCTGGTACACAGAGAAAAAAACTGTTTCTGACGAGGACCACTTGGATTCCCAAATTAATCATCTGAAATACGTGTTCCGTCAGAATAGCTGTGTTTCACGTTATATGAAGTCAGTGGTCTCCAAGAAAAGCAAACCTGAAAATGTCGAACATTGACGTGATGGGCAACCGATTCCACTCCTTCCTTTCGGCGGCGCTGCATCCAGAAAAACAGGCAGACTTCTGAGAAGACGAGGTATGGGGCCTGTTTTCTGGCTTCCTAAGAAGATAAACGAGATGCTGCGCCCTGTTAAGCACAGTCTCGGCCTCAGGATCCCGGGATTTATAGCATCCCTTGCTACTGCGGAAGCAATTACATGAGACAGGGCATCCGTAATGTTTCCGACTGCTGTGCAGAACATCAACTGTATATTAAAAATCGAGAACTGCAGAAATCTGCAGTTTCTGAACGCCGCCTCGCAAACAAACACAAGGTTTGTGCCAGGATTCAACATACGGGGATTCTGTAACCAACGAGGCTGTAGAAATACGAAAGTGTGAGAAGAACTTCAATCGTGACCGCAGATATAATGTTAGCATTGCACAGAAACGAGATCTCGATGCAAAGAAGAGAGATATACGTCGCAATGCTTACGCTACTACGAGAGCGGTGCCGCGCATGGTAGCCGCGTGGTCTCAGGCGCCTCGACACGGTTCGCGGGGCTTCCCCCCGTCGCACGTTCGAGTCCTCCATAGGGCATGGGCGTGAGTATTGTTCTTAGCGTAAGTAACTTAAAGTTAGATTAAGTAGTGTGTAAGTCTAGGGACCGATGGCCAGAGCAGTTTGCTCCCATAGGAATTTACCACCACGAGAGCGGTGAGCCATCAGAGCGGACATTGAAGCCATCTGTGATAGCACATATTTCATTACCGACTAACCAGAAGCCTTCTTTATGTTATACAAGGCCGCCACAGTTCCAGTGCAGACAGTGAGTTGGTCCTGACGAAAACGATGGAGGTAATTGTAGAAAGCTTGTGATTCTATCCTGAATTGACGCTCCAAGAAGTCCTCCAATGTTTAATCTGTTTCAGAGATGTTTTTACCATTTTTTTTCGATATTACAGTACAAACACAGTGCCTTTTTGTTTTCTAATAAAAGGATAGCAAAATGAGTACTCGGGCAATGCCAAGTTTGTAAGAGGATACAATAAGGCTGATAACAGATTTGCTGTATTGCTGTAGCTTTATGAATTATTACAATGTATGTTTAACACAGGAAATCCAACTTATTCGACTGCACACGCCCCACACCATTACAGGGACTTGACCAACTTGAACAGTCCCCTGCTGACATGCAGGGTCAACGGATTCATGAGGTTATCTTCATACCAGTACACGTCCATCCACTCGATACAATATGAAACGAGGCGCGTCCTACCAGGCAACATGTTTCCAGTCATAAGCAGTCCAATGTCGGTGTTAACTGGCCCACGCGGGGCGTAAAGCTCTGTGTCGTGCAGTCATCAAGGGCACAAGAGTAGGCCTTCGGTTCCGAAAGCCCATATCGATGATGTTTTGCTGAATGGTTCGCATGCTGACACTTGTTGATGGCCCAGCATTGAAATCTGAGGCAATTTGCGGAAGGGTTGCACTTCTGTCTCGTTGAACGATTCTGTTCAGTCGTCGTTTGTTCCGTTCTTGCAGTATCTTATTTCAGCCGCAGGGACGTCGGATATTTGATGTTTTACCGGATTCCTGATATTCGTGGTACACTCGTGAAATAGTTGTACGGGAAAATCCTCGCTTCATCGCTACCTAGGAGATGCTGTGTCCATCGCTCGTGCGCCTACTATAGCACCACGTTAGAACTAACTTGCAGCGGCAGTAACCGATGTAAAAACTGCGCCAGACACTTGCTGTCTTATATAGGCGTTGCCGACCGTAGCGCCGTATTCTGACTGTTTACAAATTTTTGTATTTGGATACGCATGTCAATACCAGTTTCTTTGGCGCTTCAGTGAGTAATTTACACAGCGCCAATGAGAAAAATAAGACCATTAGAGCACATACCCAGCAATGGAACAGGCTACTGTACTTTGATAGAAAATCATTAAAACTAAATGCCACGACACACTTCATATTTTTCTGAGCAGTAAGCCAGCAGATATAGGTATGGAAATACATTGACAACGTCAAAAATGTTTCTCAACTACCTGTAGAAACATTATCACATAACGATTTGTGTAGGTTCAAATGGTTCAAATGGCTCTGAGCACTATGGGACTTAACATATATGGTCATCAGTCCCCTAGAACTTAGAACTACTTAAACCTAACTAACCTAAGGACATCACACACATCCATGCCCGAGGCAGGATTCGAACCTGCGACCGTAGCAGTCCCGCGGTTCCGGACTGAGCGCCTAGAGCCGCTAGACCACCGCGACCGGAATTTGTGTAGGGTAGCGTGTTTTGTTTAGAAGTACAACCGGGGAAAAGTAGCCATCAACATCAACTGTTATGCGAAATGGGGTGTCTTATGACCAGCTGGATCTTGTATAATCCTCACCTATTTCACTTTGGAATAAACCGAGCAGATGAAAAATTTTGAGAAATTGTGTCCCGAACTATAATACAATGTTTGATGAGATTTTCAAAATAAGTACCCTATAACGTCTTCTCATTTTGAAGACAATGACAGATACGTACTTATTAAATATATTATGAAAAAGAGACGAATTCGTTTAATGACGTATTGACCTAATACGTCGAAGCTCCCTAAAAGGTACATATATATTGTGATTGATGAAGAATTCCAAAATGTACTGTCAAACCTAACCTATGACAAGCACAGAGGTACAGCGGCGAGACTGAATGAGAGAAATGAAGGACAATCCGGTGACGACTAAGACTGTTCATAATGAAATACAGTACTTCAGTTACAAAGTAGGACTGCAATGCAAGAAATATCTAGGGATTTAGAAAACGGGAGAATAGTTACAGGTGGAAGCATGGCTGTCAGGGGACGTCATGATCCGCGCTCGGATAGCTCAGTTGTTAGCCCAGTTTCACACGAAAGGCTACGGCCGCGGGTTGGAGTTTCGGTGCGGCACACAGTTTTAATCTATCACGAATTTTCAGATCAGCACACACACCGCTGCAGGTTCTGAATGGGAACCCTTACGCTTTAGCTACGCCATTTACCCTCTGTATTGTTTCATCCACTAGTGCTTGTTCTGCAAGGTATGAGGAAGCACTCCTGTAATGTCTGAAAAGTAGGCGAAGAGACAACGGCAAAAGTAAAGTTTCGACGACGCGCCGTGAATCGTACTTCTATAGCACCGTCAGTAGAACACTTCCCGACGATGAATCCCAAGGACGGCAAGGGCAGGTGACAACTACCACACAATCAGCTTATGTATGAAGGTTGCTCACGTGGTTAGCATACAGAAGAGTGGGGTAAAATACTAAGGATCTGTCAGATTATGACCAGTTTGGCTTTATGAAAGATAAACGTCCCAGAGAAGCAGTTCCGACGTTGCGCTTGTTAGAAACCACAACATCTTCATAGGACAATACAAAATGGTGCAAGATTACCGAAATTCCGAAAAAATAGGTGAATGTTACAGAGATGGCTAATAAACAATATGTTGAAGTGCAAGAAAAGAATAACAAGATTGGAAGACCGAAAACGAAACGCTCGAATTAAAAAGGAATTAAGAAAAAGCTGCAGCGTTTCGCCCCTACTACTGAATATACACACTGAAGAAGATATGACAGAAATAAAAGGAAGTTTCATGAGTGAGATTTAAGTTCAGAATCGAAAGATATCGATGATGAGATTGGCTGATGACATTGCTATCCTCAGTGATCTAAAGAAGAATTACAGACCTTGTTGACCCTGTTAAATGATTACAGAACATGTGAGTAGAAAGTAGTAAAAATTGGAGGCCACGAAGTAGACGAAGTGCTAGGTCTTCTGCTATCTTGAAAGGCAACTAGCACATTACGGACAGAGTAAGGACGACATAAGAACAGATTGCCGCAGGCGTAAAGGGCACTGATGGCTAAAATATGTCAACTAGTATTAAAAAAAACATTAATTTGGGGCAAAACTTCCGTGAAAGTACGTTTCGAGCAAAACATTATATGATAGTGTAACACGAACTGTGAGGAAAATGCACAGAAGAGAATCTAGGCATTTGTGATGCGTTGTCGGTTGGCTGATTCGGAAGCATGAAGACCAAACAGCGAGGTCACCGATCCCATCGGATTAGGGAAGGAAGTCGACAGCGCCCTTTCAGAGGAGCCGTCCCGGCATTTGCCTGAAGCGATTGAGAGATATCACAGGAAACTTAAATGAGGATGGCCGGATGTAGGTTTGAACCGTCGTCCTCCCGAATGAGAATCCAGTGTGCTAACCACTGCGCTACCTCGCTTTGTGATGTGTTGTTACACAAGGATGTAGAAATGTAGGTACGCCTACAAGATAAGGAGTGGAGAGGTTCTCCGCAGAATCGTCGAAGAAAGGGTCAAATGGTTCAAATGGCTCTGAGCACTATGGGACTCAACTGCCGTGGTCATTAGTCCCCTAGAACTTAGAACTAGTTAAACCTAACTAACCTAAGGACATCACGAACATCCATGCCCGAGGCAGGATTCGAACCTGCGACCGTAGCGGTCTTGCGGTTCCAGACTGCAGCGCCTTTAACCGCACGGCCACTTCGGCCGGCGAAGAAAGGGTCATTTGGATACCACTGAAGAGGAGATGGGACAGGTGTGAAGATGGAAGACAGACTGTAATATATCCCAAGAATAACTGAGGGCGTGGAGTGTGAGTGTTATTCTGAGACGAAGAGGTTGGAACAAGACAGGAATTCGTGACAATCAGACGAGTAATGACTCAAAAATAAATAAATAAATGAAACAACATTTAATTTTGGTGAATGTTGTACTGCTGGATGACAATTTTGTTTCTGAATACGAGTTTTATGTAAGTGGACGTTTCCACTGCGTTTAAATGCGCCTCAGTCCATATCAGCGAGTAAAGAAATCATCATGTGCTTTTTCCTGCTGAGTTTCAATGTCGAGGTTAGTGCGTATACCGTCGTCTATCAACTGTAGATGTTACAACAGCTGCAGACCAGAGTGCCTCCTTGTGCAATCGCTGTCTTAGCACTTTGCACGGAGTCATTGGCAGCAGTCCAAGTTCAGGGCAGACGCGTCGGACCAGCTGTTTAGGGACAGGTACAAATGGCGCCTAAGCTTGTTCCATCGACTCTAATCAGATCGTTTGTTTTTCACAAGCGTCGTGTGGTACCATAAAATTGTCATCAAATTCTCACCTAAACTCTTGGTCCGTCTTAACGATAGAAAGGCTTTCCGCCAAAGGCCAGCACCCTCAGAGCTTTCTATTTCCCTTTAAAACTTCTCATTGCGTGAGGTGAAAATCACAGAACAAACATTACTGTTTTACCAACCATTCCTTCACTCTCATTTGCTTCACGTTTGGTAGCTGTTAGGGGATGACCACGCTAAAGCATATATCTGGAAAAATACTTCTTTCTCGGAATAGCCTGTATTTTCGTGGCGTATATAGAATGTGTTTGTGATACAGTCTGAAAAGTAAACGATGAATTGTAATGTGCAACACCCGTAAGTTCAAACATCTGGAAGAAATAAAACTATTATCTTACGAGAAAGAAAGGAGATTGTGAGATGCAGACCACGTCGTGCCATCAAATTATGTAACAGGCATTCGGCTGTTGTTGCAATTATTCTATATCAAGATACGAATAACCTCATCAAGATCACAGTCTATATCATGGTGTGTATATCCTCATCAAAGCCACAGCGGTCGAAACGTTGCTACTTAATTTTGCGTTGTGACACTGTCAAAAATCTTCAACAGTTTTATGAAAATTCTCCTTCTCTCTCCTCAGCAATTTAGCATCGAACCGCAATCGAAATTCTGGGCGCTCCACTCCCAGGACGCGTCTGAAAAATCACCATAGATGACGAATTTTAGGTGACAGCAAGATGATGTTTCAATGATAGCCGAAAAAAAAACCACACACAAATGTTAGCTGAGTGATAAGACAAGTGGACTGTAATAACTGCAATAAATCTGGTGGATGATAACAGCGATCCAGTAATGGTCGAAAATATGTTTCTCTACCGTTTATAGATTACAGACTACAAGTAGTGTTGATCGTTTTCAAGCGATAACGATAATCCTGATGTCTCTGAGTTCAAATATGATAGAGCAAATGTTCTTCAAAATTCAGCAGAATTAGCGTTGTCTATCTGTGCAGCAGATCCTCCCGCGTCAACAGTAGACAACCAAATACACACAAATTAGGAATAACACGATGTCCGTCTTTTTTATGGTAGGGACCTGCTCCATAAGATCATGCTGAAATAGTTTTCTTATCCATCGCTAAAGTATTATACATTGGTGATTCCACCTCATTAAAAAACTGTAACACAAACTTACTAACATGGAAATTTGAAGGTTATCAGTACCTGAAACATTTCATTGTATGATCTACGAGGAAAGGCTGAAGAAAGCCGACACTTAGACATTTCCGTCACTGTGCAAAATGAAGTATTTTTGAGTCATCAGGTTGCTGAAAACGAGGACACTTTGCGTCATGCTGGCTTTTCCTTTTGAAAAGGTGTGATAGTTACTCTTAACTCCGCCATAGCCGGTCCCAAGCCCGATTGAGAAAGGAGGAGGGGGAGGAGTAACACCTCATTAGAAAACCTTGGTTCACCTGACCCTGTTGATAGTACCTCGTGAGGGCCCCTTGCCAGTGATACGGTGAAGACCTCAACGGCAGCGAAGGTGGAGAAGATGGGCTTCGGTACGGCGGAGCTGGCGGAAGAGGCACCTTTTCTCTTTGGGTACAAAAAGAGTACAAGTAGCGACTGAACCCCAGAGGGGCGGCTACAGACAGTGTCTGACTCATGGTGAGCGGCTGACTTTAGGCTGGGCATCCCACGGCCTATGTGGAAAGTAACGGGAAAGTACCACATTACATTCCCAAGCAGTACATGCTATGTCTCTCCATGTGAAAGATTCCGGAGTTAAAACTTCCCGTCATTCCGATCTCCGGGAGGGGAACACATTGAGAGTAGACATATTTGAAACGAATAAAGGGACAGTGAAAGGAGGAAAGATACGGATTGGAACATGGAACGTGAGGACACTTCTGCAAGCAGGAAAGCTAGAGAGTGCAAAACAGGAGATGAAAAGGAACAGATTAGATGCCCTCGGTTTGTGTGAAATGAGATGGAGAGTGAATGGGGAGATAGGAAGTGGAGATTTTAAACTCTTTTACTCAGGGGAACTCAAGAGTGGTGTAAACGGAGAAGAATATTGATAGGGCGAAAGTTGAAAAATAAGGTAATGAAGGTACAATGTATTGGTGGAAGACTGATGATGATATGACTGAAGGGTATTTCAAAAGATTAGGTATTAATACAGGTATATATGCCAACCAGCCAGCACAGGGATGAGAAAGTGGAAGAATATTATGAGAAACACAAGAACTCATTGAGAAAGAAAATAGAAATGCCTGCATTATCATCATGGGGGACTCGAATGCAGTGGTGGGTGAAGGAAGAGAGGAAGATACAGTAGGAAAATTTGGATTAGGAATAAGAAATGAGAGAGGTAAACGACTGATTAGTTTCTGTAAAGTAAATTCATTAGCAGTGGGTAACACATTATTTGAGTACCACAAAAGGAGACGCTACACATGGATATCAAATTTGAATAGGGAAAGATATCAGCTGGACTACATCCTGATACAAAAAAGGTTTAGGAACTGTTTGAAGAATGCCAAAGCTTATCCAGGAGCGGATGTAAATTCAGACCACAACCTAGTGATGGGAGAAATACAAGTGAAGTTGAAAAAAGTCTATAGAGGTAAAGCAAAGGAAAGACTAAACATAGAAAGACTCAAAGAGGTAGGAAAGGCATCAGATTTGGAGAACAGATTTATGGAAAAATGGCAAAGAGGTAGTGTTGATGAAAGTGTTAATGACAAGTGGATAAAAATGAGGGAAGGACTCATGGACTCTGACAAAGAAGTACTAGGAAGTAGAGTATCCCAAAGCACCAGGAAAGAATGGATAACAGAAAACATGTTGAAAAAGATGGAAGAGCGCAGAAAGTGGAAAAGTGTAGAAACTGAAAACGCAAAAAGAGGTACAGGAAACTGAATAATGAATTAAGAACAGAAACTGAAGGAGCAAGAGAAAAATGGATGACACAGAAATGCAACGAAATAGAGAAAATGGAGGGAGAGGGAAAGTATGAAATGATGTATAGACTGACTAGTGAGACAGTTTTTGAACGTAAAAGAAAGAGGAATAACATGGAAATAGAAAGAGTGGATGGTACTTTAGCAGA
The DNA here is from genome assembly GCF_023864345.2 of Schistocerca serialis cubense. Taxonomy (NCBI): domain Eukaryota; kingdom Metazoa; phylum Arthropoda; class Insecta; order Orthoptera; family Acrididae; genus Schistocerca; species Schistocerca serialis. The sequence goes on from NC_064641.1 coordinate 278,782,105, forward strand.
AGAACCACAGGAGGTTTTGAACAGATGGCAAGAATATATTGAATGTCTGTATAAGGGGGATGAAATGCAAAGCGAAATTAAGGTTGAAGAGGAGCAATATGTGCCGGAAGATAGAAAGGGATTCACCATCTTGGAAGCAGAAGTAGAAAAGGCGCTGAAGGTGGTGAAGAATAGGAAGGCATGTGGAATAGATGATTTGCCAGCAGAACTATTGAAGAGTCTGGGAAACAAAGCAAGAAAAGAAATAGTCTACCTCTGTAACGAGATATATGACAAAGGGGAATGGCCTGACGACTTCGCTCCAACAGTTATGATACCAATAGAGAAAAAGAGAAATACTAAAAAAAAAAGAAGAGCACCGGACCATAAGTCTAATTTCTCATGCAGCTAAAGTCTTGCTGAGAGTGTTGAATAGAAGGTTATATGACAAGCTGGATAGAGAGATTGCAGAGAAACAGTTCGGATTTAGAAGAGGAAAAGGAACAAGAGATGCTATTGGCCTGCTAAGAACTATAGGGGAAAGATATATGGAAAAGTGTAGAGAAATCTTTGCTGTTTTTATCGATTTAGAAAAGGCTTTTGACAGAGTCCAGTGGAACAAGCTTATGGATATCTTGAAGAGGAAAGGAGTAGATTGGAAAGAGAGACGACTGATACAGAATCTATATTTACACCAGAAAGTAAGGATAAGGATTGGAAATGAAATGTCAGAAGGAAGCAGCATTGGACGAGGTGTTAGACAAGGTTGTTGCCTTTCCCCACTGTTGTTTAACGTATACGTTGAAGAGATTGTTGCGAAAAGCTTAGATGGGAAAAGAGGAATATGTGTTGGTGGAAAGAGAATAGAATGTATAAGATTTGCTGATGACATGGTATTAGTGGCAGATAGTGAGCGGACAGTGAATAACATGCTCAAAGATCCGAATGAAGCTTGTGTGGAATATGGGATGCAAATAAACACTGCAAAAACAAAGAGTATGGTCATCAGTACATGACGCAGACTGTCCAATATTAAAATAGGACAATCTACCATTAGCCAAGTAAGTGAATTTAAATATCTCTGAATCACAATAACTGAAGACTTGAAATGTCACCAGGAGGTGAAAACTCGAATTGCCATAGTGAAGGAGGCATTCAACAGAAAGAGGAGACTCTTATGTGGCAAATTAGATAAAGGACTAACGAAAAGGCTTGGCAAATGTTTTGTCTGGAGTGTGGCACTATATGGGGCAGAAACATGGACACTGAGACGAGAGGATGAAAAAAGGTTAGAAGCATTTGAGATGTGGATGTGGAGGAGAACGGAGAGAATAAACCGGATGGAAAGAGTGAGTAATGAAAGAGTATTGGAAAGGGTTGGTGAGAGAAGATGTCTGCTGTAGGTTGTAAGAGAAAGGAAAAAGAACTGGTTAGGACATTCATTGAGAAGGGAGTGCTTGCTTGTAGATGCTTTGGAAGGACTGGTTTGTGGGAGAAGACTGAGAGGAAGAAGGAGATACAAGATGATAGACGACATAAAGGGAAGAGGAAATTATGCAGGCCTGAAGAGGATGGCAGAAGACCGGACAGCCTGGAGAACTACCATGCGAAAACCTGCCTTTAGGCAGAACACTGATGATGGTAGTTACCCTTGGAGTTCACTACGGACGTCTGCTCTGAATATACGAATCAACCTTTTCCATTCTCGGACTTTCAGGAAATGTTCTTTAGTTAAATTGGAGGACCTGGATTTAGTGTTATATAACATGAAGGACACCAGCAGCTTTGTAGGAAGGAAGCTGAGATATGACGTCCCATTGACAACTAGCTCATTAGAGATGGAGTACAGGCTGGGATTGGTGAAGGATGGGTAAGTAAATTGGCACTGTCGCTTCAAAGTAACCATCTCGTCGTTTGCCTTAAGCCACATGGGGCGACTGCAGATAACTTAAGATAAATGGAACCACAAGAATTTGAACCACGTTTTTGAGACTTCAATATTCTCACACTAACGCCTTCAGTTCTGGGGGTGTTACTTAAAACGTATTGAACATCCTGTGACATGCATATACACGATTTGTGAATTAATTCAACACAATTTATATCTATCGTACGGCAATTTACTATGTTTAAAAATTGTATAAATAAATTGATACTTTTGATATTTGTGTGATTCACAGCGATATTAGATTTCCGCACTGTCCATTATCTTTTCCCATTTGAGAACTGCATTTGATAAATGAGCAATTTTCGTGGACTAGCTCTCTGCTACGCTCTAGCTACAACGTACTAGCGAAAAGCAGGGCTTTCGGTATATAATAGTTCTACATAAGTGTTTCCAAGGTTATAAAACTTTTTTGTTGCAGGAAAAAGTAAGTACCATCGGAAAAGTGCTCCTATCGGAGCAGAAAAAACTGCTCAGGCATATTGAAAGACCCTGACGAAAAGTGGAGTAGCAGCTGCCTCTTCTCCCTTCCACAGCACCTTCAAAAATTTTCACAAAAATTTTCGCATGCAAACATACATGCGCTCTTTCTAACATGCAACCCCCCTCTCGCTCCCACAAGCATCCCTAAGTGTACGCGTCCATACCCACTAGCCCATCGCCGTAAGTCACATATATCAGTCAACCTCTGTCTGTCCATTCTCACTCACTCATTCAGCCCAAATCATTATCATTAACACGTTGCGTCTCTCTAACTATTACTGTCTCCTGTCTCACAGCCACAGTCTCAGTCGTTCTATCCTACTACTGCTGCCTCCTCACCATCACTGTCTCCCTATTGCCCTCTTGCTGCTATTACACCATTTGTTCCTTCTCACTGCTGTTGTCTCTTCTGTCACTATCTCTGTCATTGACTCTGTCTGACATTATCACCGGCTCTTAGTCAGTTCCACTTTCTCAATCTCTTTACTCCGCTCCCACTAGGAATATCCCCTACACTCTTTTCCCAGCACTGTTCTGTCACTGTTAGTTATGTTCCACTGCCAGTGTGTCCCTCTCTTTCTCTCACACTGGCATTGTCTCCTTCGCTCTTTCTGTACCACACCACAGTCTACTATTTTCCAGTATGTGTTACTTTCCCGTCTCTTTCCCACTGTCACTGCTTCCTTCTATCTCAGAATAAAAAAGGGCGAATATGTTTGCGTGCCAAAGTTTCTGGGAAAATTTTTAAAGGTTCTGAGAAAAGTAGAATGAGGCAGCTGGTGTCCCACTTATCAGTGAGAGTTTTTAAGAAAAACAGGGACATATATGTGCTTTTGTGCTCCAATAGGAGCATTCTTCCGCTGGGTCCCTTCTTTTACTCGCTGAAGCACGGCATGTAATACGTATAAAAAGAAATTCGTACGTCAGTAAGTTTTTGATAGTTTACTTACGTGAAATTGATGTAACGCCAAAGTATATAATTTTACACCACAGACCGAATTTTATGTGCAGAAAAATTTTGCATGTGCATCAGTACTACACCAAAGATTTCCAGAAATTTCCTGACGATAACGGAGACACTTTACAGCGTATTTCTCCATGCTGCGTCACTTTACAAACTACCTTTTCGCATCAGACGTGCCCAAGTAGGGTAACTTTGAAACACTGTATCTCGGAAACGGAGAAATATATCAAGAAAATTTTCAGTGTTGTTCAAGAAGTGGCCTTAGGAATATATCGTAAAAGTTTCAGCCAAAAATCATGTTTTTCGGGTTTTCTTAGGAACCGTCTATGAACCAAATGGTGCCTCCATAAACTCCTTAAGGTGCACAGTGGACAGCATCTAATGGATAAGGAACCAATCAGTTTGTTCCATTTGCCTAAGCTGGACGAAGTGTGTAATGTTGTAACTCTGACCATATATTGTAGGATAATTTCAGTAAGACAATCCTTCTGTTGGGTGTGCAAAAGGTCCCTTGCACAAGAGCCACCTAAAAACTTGATCCTACCTTTGTAACACTAGTACAACCCAAGGTATCCGTTAATGTATGCAGGAAGGAAAGTGGGGAGAAGGTTGTTACATATGCCTCGTGACAACAGTGTGCAGGACGTCGAGCGGTCAGGATTTGAGAGTGGGGATCCAGGGCTGCCGTTAAATGACAAAACAGGAAATTAGGTACTGTAAAGAGGATATATTTTAATGTACAGTGTACAAGGGGCGATCCTAGGGTCGGAAGTTACCAGCTTTAGGCCATTCTAGGAGGTCGAACAATTAACTGAAATGGGCAACGGAATGGGAAGCGGTTCATGATAACTTACGTTGGTGGCCGGGCGTGAAAAGCAGAGCCAGAGGCTCTGCCTTCCTAAAAGAAGTCTGTTCCGCCCAAAATCTGGATTACAAGCGAAAGAGGCAGCTGTGTTCCGCACCGCAGAACACTCCAGCGTCCACACACGTGACCTGTATCCCACACACGCTATTGGCTAAAACCAATGGCGGGAATTCGCTAGCCGTTTCAGCAGAGGGCTCAGGGCGTCTCTTGTCATCAGCTTTAACCGGACAGAACTGCCTCGGTTTTGCAAGACGGGCGCTTGTGTCACGTAGGCACAGCGTAAGATACTCTGGGAGAAAACCTGTAAAGATTTCACTGGGCCTTTGAAATAAATTTTTTAAACAAACTCCCTAAAATATTCTTTGGCAGCCAGCCACCATACACATATCAGTTTAGGAAAAATTCTGATTATTTAAGAGGCGTTTTGATACGTATTAGGTAGCACATTCTTCGAATACGAACCGAAAACAATGTGTTTTACACTATCGCATCGACTGAGTGAAGGAGCGATAGTTATTTACTGAGACTCTGGTAATTAATGAAGTAACTAATGAGGTAACAGCGCTGACTTCGGTTAGAAATGAACGGGATCCTCGTCTTTCTTAGTAAAAGAGTGTTTCAGTTTGAAATGTGAACATAAATTCTATGTGTTTCATTTTCATTTTAATGCGGGGCAGCGTTATCACTTTCTTTACTTGTTCCACTCAACTAAGGTATGAGTCTGAACTTACGTAGCGCTTTTTACTTCATTTCCTCCTAGCAGTACTTCATCCACTCAGTCTGTTTGTTTTTACGTTCTTGTGATGATGTTGAAAAATTTCTGGTAGGTTTGTCAGAAAATTTGCATTTGTGAAGTAGGTACGGCTCTAAATTACTTCATGACTACACTAATTTCTTCATGAATGCCACTTTCTCTCAGATCTTTAGTAACTTCTGTTAGCAAGTTGTGGTTTATCGTCGAAATGGTGAAGTTAAAAATTTTCTGTGGGAGCCTGTTGTTGTCCATTCTATACTGATGACCTTCGAACTGCAGTCGTCTTTTGTTGACGCTATCGGTGACTTTCTTCTCTTACTTATAGGTATCCTGCTATTTTTTGAAATTCAAATTCTTTTTTTTTTATTTTGGTCCTAGGATTTCTCTGAGAACTTTCCTTTGTAGTTTTTAAATTTTTATTTTGGATTTTTTAAAATTTTTGCTACCAGTTATCATGTTTAATACGTAGAAAGATATTCTGTTTTAACAACTGTGTTACAGTGTCGTAATTTTTCCTTCAGGGTCATTTATAGTATACGTTTCAGGTGATTTTGCATGCTATTTGTAATTTAGCAATTCTTTCTTTGTAACATTTTCGTTACCTTTCCGATTCAGCCCTGTCGGTTCAATTTCTGCTTGACACCTGAATTTATTGGCAAAGGGTAATTTGCCAAATTTGGAGATCAAACGTTGGTTGCTGGATCGTTATCTCGATAGCATTACTTAGGTAGTGCTATTACTGAAATCGCAACAATAAATTACTGTAAGTCTTTCACCCAATAAACACAGTAGGCTAGAGAGCAAGGTATTAGGTTACTGGTCTTAACTAAGCGAACTCTTTTTAGCCTTGTTTCACAACCATTATTATTACGATACGACGTGAGTTCCGGGTTACAATCCCATTTTCTAGTACGTAAGTGATCCCTAAGATGAGAACCGAGCAAAGATCTATCGATTCTTTTAAACTCTAAAAGTTACCCGTTTGACGATTTTGACAAAATTACATAATGACGTTCAAAATTCATTACGACAGCATTTACAGTAAGTATGGATGAACATGCAGATGAGTAGAGCTGTTCACAGGAATGGGATTTTTTGTTGTGAGAATGAAGGCACCCAGGTTCTCCTTAAATGTAGGAGCTGAAATAGTGTCTAAAAGGGGTGAATAATTCAATTAAGGTTTTTTTTATGCGATACTAAATGTGGGGATACACACAGCTGTTTCCCAATTTCTGTAATTTCTAACTGAGTGAGCTTTTTACGCTTCCACACTATGTGCAGGACTTCTACAACTATCACGTAATTGAGGTTTTCTTTTACCCAATGTTCGGTAAGGGATGAACCCGCGGCCAACACATTCGCGGTACTCTTGCAGAAATTCAAATGGAAGGTTCTTGGCCACCCTCCATACAGTCCGGACCTCTCTCCCTGTGAGTACGCCGTTTTTGATCCCCTTAAAAGTACTCTGAGGCGAAAATTATTCACCTCGAACGACGACGTCCAGCTGTACGTGCGGAACTGGTTAACATCGCTGCCCCAGGAATTTTATGAGACAGCCATTCACCGCCATGTGTCTCAGTGAAACAAGTGTCTCAACAGCCAGGGTCAATACTTATAACATTTAGGTAATGGTTTCTGCAATTATGCCTTCGTGTCGTTTCTTTTTGAAAGCCCCTTACATATTTTGATCTGAAGGGATATCTACCTACTGTTTGTCGAAAATATAATAGCACTGAGGAACCATTTGTTTTTAAATCTTGCTTCCCGTTTGAAGTTTTACCTACAAAAGATGATGCGCACCATTTGCATTTCAGTCTGTCCGTGTCGTTCGCTCTGTACAGTAGGTATCTGGTTTGCTTCTTTCTTTTTATACTGAGAATTCAGTCGATAGTGTTGCAATGAAATAATTATTTGTGGTTATTAGATTTACTGAGTATATTGTCTGATCATAGTCTTCTTGAGGCAACGGCATTATTATCCCGTACGCTTTTCAAGCCCTAGCACTTTCTAATGAGGATTAAGATAAAACTCGCGGACAGCTATGTAAATCATAACCATCCTAAGCTTAGATCCATATTAACCAACTTCAATGAGCTCGAACCTCAAAGTTATCCAGGTGTCAGAATGGCTAAGACGCTGAAGTCACACGTTCAGGACGACAGGCATGGTACTCCCACTCCGACTATTCAAAATCATGTCTTCGCCTACTTCCAGTCTTGAAACCACTACTGTTTCGTCAACGTGACGACGGAGGGGCATGTGTGGCGTCGTCAGACGCATCAAAGTGTGTTTCAGCATCACTTCTTTTGTTCCTCAGAAAACATCTTGTCCTCAGAAAACATCTTGTCACGATGTCTCCCGCGTCACCTGGTGGCTTCATAATCCGGAATGGAATCTGCTGAATCCAGAGTTACACTCAGGGCTGCCGAACGTCGCTGCCTAAGCCCAGAGCTCAGGCCAATGACCGGGAGTTGCTTCAGAAAGCATTTCCCGTTGGCCAGTCTGCTACATATGAGGCCGTGATTGATGCCTGTATGTGCTTCGCTCACCGGCTTGAGAGTACTCTCCCCTTCTCAGGTTACTACCCATCTTGTACCATTAGACGGACTGCGATATCGGATGCCGTGATGTCATGTTCAGTGCTGATACTGGCCAGTCATTTGCTTCGGTAGGCCATCTGACCTGAACGGTGCTGAAGTTTCAGAGCAGCTGGAGCCTTGAACTTGAATGTTGTTGGTAGACTCGTTGACTGCCCATCGGTAACGGCTTCAGTGCTGGACGCTAGTTCTTAGTCAACTTGCGGCTGAGGATCGGTGGTCATCACATCAGGCAGCAACAGTACGACGAATACTATGACAATGAAGTGCGAGCGACACGATCACCATCGATTATAGTGTTCGGCTGCCTCTAGGCTGATACTTGAGTGTTGGAGGCTTGTTAGTCCGCACTTTACCGCCGAACTCGCTAGCTCACACACACAGAAGTGCTCATGTCGCACAGTTGGTGACTAACTAACAGTGGTGAAACGTTTACGCCTTCTGGCTGGTTCGTGTTACTCCCTAGTACTTGAGCAATACCGGGGTGTAGGAACTTAGAAAAATTTTCTCTCTCCCATTCGATTACTGGCTTGATATGTAACTGTTGCCTTAGGGTACGCGAGTGATAGGATGGTTCCCTCGACAAAGACTGATCTACTTCTTTCCAAGTGCTAGTCCAAAGGGGCTGTGGCTCTGTCTTTTTTGACCTAGATGTCGACGTGAATTGAAATTACTTCATCCGCTTCTCATCACATTAAAAATTAAGTATATTTGTGTAAACAGTCATGCTCCCAATTCAACAGTACTTTAAGTGATGACCCAACTCTCTACAGAAGCAAGGACACAAGTCGGTTAATTACAGCAGTGTTGTAAGTAATAATTTCTTTGTCGTGTTCCCGCTCTCTTTTTATGTAAAATGGAATTTCTTAAGGCCGTAATTGTTGTTCTGTGTTTGTTACAAATTAATAACTCTCACTCGTTTTGCAATACATTCTCCAATGCAAGTAATTGGTAAGCCAAGCAGCAGGCCTATAACTTTATAACCTACACAGAAATGTCTCCAAAGTGTAAATAAAATAAAAAATCACTAAAGCGTATGACTTGCTTCGTTATTCTAGAGATATTATTCTCACGTACTCGAGAATCTGAATATGAGTTTTCACAGCATTTTTCAGCGTTACTGGCTGATGCTGTCTTTTTTTATATAGAGCTGAATTACTGATTTTATTTTATCCACAATGTTGCTACGACCGATCCAGTCGTCTTCTTAAGGTTCTGCGAACTTTGTCACTAGGCTTACTCGCTTCCTGGACTCCCAACCAGTCTATTCAGCATTGTTCGCGTTGCGCCAATATTTATTACCCAATGCGATTCCTATTACCCTCCTTTACATTACAGAGCTCGTACAGTTATTTCATAAAACACACATTCTCCCTGCGTTTTTGAGATCTGGTACACATGGATGTCGAGGTCTTAATTCACTGAATTTCGGTGCTCAAATTTTGTTTAAATTCGAAGCCATGTCACTATATAATTCGATAGGGTCTGTAATTACGCTGTCCCGAAAACGAGATGTTTACGTCACTGTATTGATGTAGTAGTGTTAAATTTCATGTTTATAGCCGAGACAGTGATTGGCGAGAGCTGATTTGGCTGATTATTTTAATCGGATGTGTCGGTGGGGTTTCTTGCATCTGGCCTCGACTGTCCTATTGTGGGTACTGACCACCATACCAATTAACATGGTACACCTACCGATCGACGCCAGTGTGACGCTTTAGTCCTACCACATATGGGTCCTATCAGGGGTGCATTCGAACCGGTGAGGCGTAGTGCTGTATAACGATCCTGCATTGGAGGCGGTTAAGTAGGAGATGTGTCTCAGAGCTGGATAGTGACAGATGGTGACGCGAGACTGGACGCGCAGGTAGTTTATGTATCAGCCGATAGAGGGCAATATTGGATAGTGGGACTGTGATTTTAGTTTCGATTGTGGCCACTAGAGTGCACTAAAGTTATACAATGTTTTTCATAAACTGTTCTAGTGCTTTCATAAAGTATTATTATGTCTTTTTGTGTAGGTAAAATGTTATAAATGTGTTTTAGCAGTATGAATGATGCGTGAGTGTGGTTTAAGGTTAATATCAAGATAATTGTTTAACGAGTTATGTAGTAGGATTTAGTGTGGGAACATTTCGAAGAGGTATGGATATGGACAAAGGGGATTTTTGTAGAATAGATTTGTAAAGTAAGTTAATGGTAAAGGAAAAGTTAATTCAGGTATAAATAACAATAGTAAATAAATTTATGCAGAAACCAAACTTTAACATATTAGATAATTACGTCGGTAAAAAGTGCAGTCGTAAGGTTTACTATTTTGCGATTGGTTGTTGATGAAAAGCGCGGACTGACGCGGGAAAGTGTTGTTTTGCTATTGGCTGTTGAGTAAAGTGACCAATGATAAAGCAGTATTCTTCGCGCGCCTTTCTCTGCTGGTAGAGAAGACTTAGAGTATTCTAGAGAACAGTCGGGGCCTAGCCATGAAACAGTTCGGACGTGTGTAGTAGTAGTAGTTCCGATGGAAATGAGAAGTTGCCGGATCTAGCAGTGTTTCATACATCAAAAGTGCGGTAAAGTGACGGCATAATTATTCCGATGGGCGTGTAGAAATTTCGGAATTTTTAAGTGAATTTTGTGATGAGAAAAGGCTTATATTCCGCATGGCGTATTGATCAAATCGGTGGCTAAAAACTGACTGCATTTGGTACCGACAGACTTAATATTTGGCGAGCATTATCAATCAAAAACAATCAGTATCTTTGTAGCTATTACGTTTTTCGGAAATGAAACACCATAAACTTGCTAATGTTAGTGAAAGGGATTGTGAGTGACTGTGTTAAGACTAACACGGGCTTGGCGGTGATACTTGTTCACCTAAGTTTCAGAACATATTAATTGAGGACACAATTGCCAACCTTTTATTTCGTGTTTCTCCCGAAACGTAGATTAGTGACTTTAATTGCAGCCTGGTTCACGGCGAAGTACAGAACGTTTAACTCGGCTTTCCTACTGATGATCTGCTGAGACAATGTTCACAGGTAGGTGCAGGTCCATCGTAAAGGGACGGAAAGAACCGCGCCGCAGCACCTGACTTCATTTTTGTGGATGACAGTGCATGACCACATAGAACCGCGAGACGGAAGGGTACTTCGAAGGAGATAATATTCGGCGAATGGACTTTGGGAGACGTGTTCAGGCTTGTCCGTAAGCACCAAAGGCCATCCAGAAATTGTGAACCGCGCTGATGAAGGAATGGAACGTCACACCACAAGAACGCCTTACCAACTACGTGGCAGATTGGGAGCACATTACTGAGCATGCAGTGCTGTCAGTGACGATAACACACACAATTAAGAAACATGTTCCGCCGTTTGCAATGTCCAGGGGGCCATCATGATTCGCAGTGATTTCAGCGTTATTGTTGTCTAAATAAAAGTGACATTTCTGTGCGTCTCATGGGATATTTGTTTCAGTTACCATTTAGAGTTGCTCTACAGCACAGTGTAGCGCAAATATAATCAACAGAATTCATACGAAAGCATACCATTACTCAGAGCACGCCAGCAGATCGGCAGATTTATCTATGGCGAAGGCGGGATATTTCGGAACATAACGGGACGCGGCGATAGCTGGCTTGCGATGGGCCACTTACATAGCTCGCGGCGCTGTTCACTCTAATTAGGGTTGTCGCTATCGTGCTAATTAAGAGAAGACACGACCGATATACACCCTAGATAGACGCCGCAGGAAGACTGAATTACCTGCCAGATGCGTGCCTCGTGTCGCCGAACAAAAACTGCCTATTAGCCTCTTTCTCAGTCAGCAAACTAAGAAATCAATGACTATCAATAGTGCCCCATAGGTTGTAAAAATATGTTTCTGACAGTAAATTCTAAGCAGTTAGACGACAAAACTACCAGAGACCATGTCACGTCACCACTGAGCGCGTGTTCATTTACGACCTTCATATAACGTGCTACCTACCTCTGTTTCTTGAATGTGTACCCATGGCCGTGGGTAAACACTCAGTAGCCGGTAAACCGTGCCAAATAGTGACAAAAGTATCTGTTTTTACGAAAAAGTGAATACTGCCGGCAGTATATATTCGCGACTATCCCACCGGCTGACGATTGCAGTGTGGGTCGTGTTTGTAAATGACTATAGTAATCTGTGACACAATTTCCATGTACTGGATATGTGTTGAGACTAGACGCGAGTAAATGTGTAAGACGGAGGTAGTGACTGTCTCCTATCTGGTTTTACGAGAGTAGACTGCTTTATACAGTGCAATAGGACAGCAACCGTGATAATTGCAAAACCTCTATTTCCTGAGCATAATGTTATTAAGCAGGCAAAACTCGTTATAAAATGTCCCGTACCAAAACCGAACCTCCTCAGTAATTAGGCCACAGTCATATAGAACAAAGACTAGGCTGATAGGTTATTGCAGACTTCAACGTTTAGATTTTAAACCAGGGTGTTACACATGTAAATCTGAACCGGCCTTATAGCGTGTTTTATCGTTTAAATAGCTGCAATCCATATTTAGGAATGTTCGCTAGAGATTTGGTTCGACATATTAAACTTCATCAGTATTTCGAATGGTTTAATACTACATCCGTTGGTTATTATATTATTTTTTATTTTTTCCTAACTCGTCCTCATCTTGTAATCTCTAGGTAAATACTACACCCAACGGTCCGCGTAAACTGTTTACTCCAGTCTTTCGCACTCTTATTTACCCCCTCTGCCGATCCTCCCAGTACTAGTTAATTATTGCAGAATATCATAGCAGCTGTCCCATAATTCTCTCCACTCTTTCGGTAAGGGCCTAACGTTGACGTACTCTTAGTTTATACTTTATCTCTTTGATTAATTTTTCGAATTATCCCATAGCGACACTTTTCAAGCGTTTCCACTTTGCTCTACTTGTCGATGGTTCACGTTTCGATTCCGAACAATGCTGTGCTCTAGAGCAGGGGTTCCCTAGCTTTCCCTCTGGTGGGACACTGAAAATCCTGGTAATCTGATGGGACACCTCATTTATTTTGGAGGTTAATAGAACTTTAAACAAAGCGAAAAATTTATTTTATGCAGTGATTACTTCAGTTTTAAATCAAAGCTAATGATACAAAAACCATAGTAAAATTAAAATAAATAGTATCGTCAAAATATAAAAAAAACGCCATGTTATTAACAGTTTCGCGAAGCACTGATTCACTTCCCGCGGAACACCAGTCTTCCACCGAACACAGTTTGGCAAATTCTGCTCTAGAGATATACTGTAGTAACTTCGTCCTTATTCACATGTTATTGTTGTGCTCTGCAATCCGAACACTGGTTTGATACAGTTCGCCATCTCTATCCTAGGCAAGCTTTTTCATTTATGCATTGATACTGCAACTTACACCAATTTCCATTTGCATGCAGTACTCAGACTTCCGTCAACCTTTGCAATTTTAAAACCATCACATTCCTTAGATTAGCAAACTGACAATTCCTTGAAGCCTCGTGGTGTGTCCTAACAGTCGATACCTTCCTTTAGTCAAGTTCTGCCATTAATTTCTTTTTCCGCAGTTTCATCCAGCAGCTAGACATTACTTACATTATTTACCCATATAATCATCAGCACTCCTCTATAGTTCTCGATTTCAAATGCTTCTACTCTGTTCCTGTCTGTGCTGTTTCTCGTCCACGTTTCATTTCCTTACGTGGAATAGTCCAAATAAGATTTCCTAGTATTTAGCTTTATAGTCCATGTTAACAAATTTCTCTTTTTCAGAAACGATCTTCTTGGCATTACTGGTCTGTATTTTATACCCTGTCTACTTTCTCCATGGTCAGTTAATTTGCTGCGCGAATAGTAAAACACATTTACTTCTTCCACAGTCTCATTTCCCAATGAAATTCTGTCAGCGTTGTCGGATTTAATTCCACTACACTCCATTACATTTGTTTCACTTTTGTTGATCTTCATCTTAAAGGCACTATGAACTCCATTCCACTCCGGTTCCAAGCCATTTCCCGTCATCGTCAAAATTACTATGGGCTTTGAATAAGTAAAGCAACACATTTTTTTTCCCCCGTCAACTTCGGTTGAAAAAATTCGGAATTTGCTATGAGACGTTTTGGAATATTCCGCTTCAGCCACTATAGTTTTACGATGTTCCGGTAGGGGGCGAAGCTATACGTAGCCTTCAAATTGGCTTCTGAAAACGAGATGTGTTGAAAGCACAGAACTGTAAATAAGTTTCTTTCAACGGAAAACCAGAGAATCGCAGACATTCATAGGCGCTTGCGGAATGTCTATGGAGATCTGGCAACAAACAAAAGCACGGTGAGTCGGCGGTCGAGACGTCTGTCATCAGCTGAACAATGTCGCGCAAACCTGTCCGAGCTCCAGCGTGCCCTCCGGCCACATACATCTGTGACTTCTACAATGTTGGAACGTCCAGACACTCTCATTAGAAGTGATCGACGTATCACAAACAAACACCTCTCTGCTGAGCTTGTCCTTCTCCTCGAGAACGCGAGACCTCGCACAAGTCTGTGCACACGAAAGGAACTCACAAAACTTCTTTGGACAACTCTGCCTTATCTACCCTACAGTCCGCATCTCGCACCTCCCGACTTCCAACTGTTTGACGCAATGAAAGATGCACTCTACAGGAAGTATTACGTGGATGATGGGTAGGTTATCGATGCGGCAAGATGTAGGTTCCGACTTGGACCAGCAGAATGGTACCATAAGATCATACACGCCCTGCCAGTAAAGTGGCATAAGGTCGTCGAGTTGAACGGAGGTTATGTTTTGTAGACTAAGGAGTGAGAAATAGTAAGGCGTACTTTAATCCCACCTGCATTCAGAAAAAGTGTGTTACATTATTTCTTGAACGCCCTGCGCACATGTCAACTTCTAGCTTCAACGTTCTTATTTCTTCTCCCTGAATTGTAATATCCTTTCGAATTTTTCTTTGAGCTCTCGTACTGCTTGCTTAATGTACAGATTCAATAAGTTCGGGGAGAAGCCACAACGATATCTCAATACTTTCTCGATCGCTGATTTCTTTCTGTGTCCTTCGACTCTTATAACTAGTATGGTTTCTGAACTATCTGTAAACGTCGCCTCACTCGCTGTGTTTTATTCCTGCTAACTTCATAATTTCACAGTTTATATTTCAGCCAACATTGTGAAAAGCTTTCTGTAAATCTAAAAGTCCTATGAACGAAAGTTCGTCGTTCTTCAATCTGTCTTCTACAATAAGACGTAGTGTCAGCACTGCCTCGCGCGTTCCACGTTTCTCCAGAACCCAAGCTGCTCTCCTTGAGGTCAGCTTAACGCGTTATTCCATTCCTCGGTAAATAATTACTGTTAGTGGTGCAACCCTGAATTATTGAGCTGATAATTCGGTGATATTCAGATCTGCCCGCACCTGTCTCCTTTGGAACAGGAACTGTTTCATTCTTCTTGAAGTCCGAAGTCTTATTTCCATGTCAATATTGAACGCCTACAGTGCAGTGTATTTGAAGAAAGATTTATTTACCTGTATTTATCTAGTTACGATTTCAAAACTGTTTCAAACATTCTGTATAATATAACTTCATAGATACGAGTGTTCTTTCAATGTTTCCACTAATGTATCGTTCACAATTTTGATTTTAAGCCAGTCGTTCTATTAATTTGCTCTACTTTCCACACTCTTTGAGTTTAAGTTGTGTAGCACACTATAAGATTAAAGTGAGTCGCCTTGAAAACAGCTTAGTCTATATGGCATATCATATTCCTTTTTAAAGAAGAAAACTCTCGTTCACTAGTAACAGAATGCAGCATTAGTCATGTCTTTTTATTTTCGTTACAGCTATGGGAAAAATTTGTTGACGAGGGTGACATCTGCCCGAGTAAAAATTTAAATTGCGTATTATTATGTTTTAATATTGAAGTAAAGACGCTATCTCAGCGGTACTAATGCTGGATTCTAAGTGAAACAGTTATGGTATAGCTTCGATCTTTATTTCTAATTCATTTTCGTTGGCAGCGTTCGGAACTGGTACATGTAAAATTCTATTAAATACGACAGTTGGTTTCGAATAGTACAATTATAACAATCTCTTTATTAGTCGCTAGTCCGAACGTCTTTACGTCTTAACAATAGGTATTCGTATGGTAATATCAGATTTTAGAACGGCGTTCGTGTTCAGCGTACAACGTCCTCAGTCTTTTGTACTATCCTGCATCCTCATTGATAAAGCTGTTATTGACTGCATAAATGTTGCAGTACTCTAGTGATTAGTTTTGTGTACTTACAAAGGGCTCAAGTTTGCAGGGAAAGACTTCCACGTCTTACTTTTAGCAAGGTTACTTAGGATATCTTCTGCTTCTTCATTGGGACAACTATCGCCTCAGTACTGATTTGGAAGCCATCAATGAGAAGTAAAGCATAAAAGTTTTCCACTGCTCCAAGCAGTGGTGAGGATAACCAAAGAATTGTTTAGCAATACGTGGAACATTGATTATATGCTACGTGATAGATTATTTTGCTATTATGGTGCTAATATGAGATGAAGAAAGCAATGGAAATGTCACGTTTTCGTAACGGTTATACGATGACACCTGATGGACGTTTACAGATGAATATGGGAGTTGCCCGGAAAGTTCATTGCTGAATTACAGGAGATAGGCCAAAATGGCTCTGAGCACAATGGGACTTAATAGCTGAGGTCATCAGTCCCCTAGAACTTAGAACTACTTAAATCTAACTAACCTAAGGACATCACACACAACCATGCCCGAGGCAAGATTCGAACCTGCGACCGTAGCGGTCGCGCGGTTCCAGATTGAAGCGCCTAGAACCGCTCGGCCACTCCGGCCGGCTACAAGAGATAGGAGTAGGCTGATGCAACGAACCCACGTAGACGGTTAAGATGACGTTAGAAAACATACAGGTCCCCAACTTATATGTAAGCTTGAACACCGTGGTACTACTTGTAGAGGATGCCTTCTCCCAGTATTTGTTCATGATGGTGGTGAAGCTATTGTTGTCGTCGTCTTTGTTGTTGCTGTCGGAATTGCTATATTCAACATCGGTTAAGGGGCTCCGGAAAGGCTCAAAATCATGAAAAGTTCAATTTTTACTTTTTTGCGTTTTCTGAATCTGCAGACTATTAACTTTTAATAGATATATAATTTATTCAATTCCGAAGATTACAACTATTTTTAAATTTTTTTTGAAATGTGTTCTACATGGGCGTGACCCACTGTGGCGCTGTTAAACTGCTGTCAAATGGTATTATTATTAACGTCCGTGTTCATAAGGTACATTTTAGTGATGTGAGATAAAGTATGTGTTGTGGCTAACCTGTGATGGTTCAATATATATCGCTGGTGTGATTGTCGATTGTTTCATGTTTATTTACTCTGTCGTTATCTCGAAAATATTCGTAATTAATTCTGTTTCTTGAGTCTCTGTTTTGTTGAAGTATAATAATGAGTAAAAGTAAAGTTATTAGAAATCCTCTGAAGGCTTTTAAGAAAAGGAGAAATGTTAGAAAGCCAAAGGTATGTGTTATTACTGTAAACAATAAAGACGATAACCAAGTGAGTGAACCTAACCTCTCAAGTACACCTGCCCATAGCAGTCAAAGTGGGAAAGAAAATACTTCACAGAAGAAGCTTGGTTCAATGAGCGAAAACTATGAATCTTTTATGGGCGAATCGGATGTGAATGAAATATTTGAAATGTCGGTTCTCAAAGGAATTTTTTCAAACTGTGTAAGATGTATTCATTGTAGTGAAGTTGGTCTGGACCTCTCCATAATAAAGCACGTAGGACTTGCTAGTGAAATACAACTGAAATGTGATAAGTGTTCATACATGACCACCTTTTGGAACAGTGTTGCAGTAACTGCAACTGAAGAATATGGTAGCAAAATCTACGAACACAACAACGAGCGATGCTTGCTTTAGACAAGGAACGCCTTCGGGCTACAGACAGGGCTGTAAAGAGTCTAGAAATACAAGCAAGAGTAAACAGGAGGAGGAACAAGAGGAAGCTGGAGGAAGAGTTTGCAGAGGATGAAAATAATCCATCCTATGGACCTGGAATGCACTAAAAAGTTAATCCAATCTTTGTCGCTCGATTCCCAAAACTTTTATTTTCTTATACTAATTACATGTTTTCTAAAGATCTTCCAAACATATTTGTTTCCAACTTTCAGTAAATGTTACACAGTACCTTCTGCATAATTTAACACAGCCATTTTCCAAAAAACTATATTTGTGAATATATAAATAAAAAATTGCAAAAAAATGTTGTTAATTTTCATTACAATTGAAAAAAAAATCATCTTTAATAACTGAACTAAATTTTTGTAAAATCCCTGTGTTAAGTTGTAGCCCATATTCCAATAAATAATCTGTAAAAAGTTCAACTTCCTACCTCAAATACTTTGTGAGGAAAGATGTAATTTATAAGCGTTATTTTAACATTGCAAGTATAGTGAGTTCCGGAGCCCCTTAAGAGAATCATTCTCAGTTGCCAGTATCAATTCACCCTCGCTTCGCCTTTATGACTTTGTTAGCTTTGTAATTATGTAATGACTTATTACGTAAAGTATCCCAAATTTTATCTGAAAGTATCGCATCTCAGAGGAAATGAGACCCTGGAAAATTAGTCTCCTG
The DNA here is from genome assembly GCF_023864345.2 of Schistocerca serialis cubense. NCBI lineage: Eukaryota > Metazoa > Arthropoda > Insecta > Orthoptera > Acrididae > Schistocerca > Schistocerca serialis. Next base: position 278,800,370 of record NC_064641.1, read on the forward strand.
TCATCTTTATACAAGAGTACACTGCACTATCGGGCGACTGCAATCTGTTTTAAACTACAGATATCATGGTATTTATAAATGGTAGCAAATAAATACGGGACAAAAAAGTCCATACTGAATGACTCAGTTCAGTGAACCGTCCAAATAAGTGTACAATCATCGATTTCAGTAAATCGTCGAAGAATGAAATTTGGGAACATTGCCAAAGGGGACCGATTCAAAGACACAGGCAAAATTTACGAACTAGTTTGGATGTTTTGGCAAGGTTAAACAGAAATAATAGCAAAAATAATGAAAAATATACTATGTTAACAGAAGACAGCTAAAACAAAACAATGCATACGACAAGAAGTGCAACTGGAAAAATATGATTCGGCTGTCAGAATAGGTGCATTCCAGCATTTCAAATTGTTATCACTGTTACCTGACCCCAAATAAAATACCATTAGAGCATAATAATAAAATTTCTATATTAAAGTACCAAAACTGAAATTGTTCGAGGAAAACTATTACACAAAAAAAAAAATGGTTCAAATGGCTCTGAGCACTATGGGACTCAACTGCTGAGGTCATTAGTCCCCTAGAACTTAGAACTAGTTAAACCTAACTAACCTAAGGACATCACAAACATCCATGCCCGAGGCAGGATTCGAACCTGCGACCGTAGCGGTCTCGCAGTACCAGACTGCAGCGCCTTTAACCGCACGGCCACTTCGGCCGGCAAACTGTTACACAGTATAGACGTCATGTTACAGAAATGACACATGCATCACCAAGAAAAAGTCAGTACGGCATGGAGGAAACACAAGAACAAACTCACACAGAAAAGTGGAAAATGTGCAAAAATGAACGGAGACAAAAGATACTGCTGTTCATGGAGAAACAGTTGTAGATAGAATAAAACTCAAAACACTACCTCGCATAAAAATCCATCAGAAAATGAGAATAGAAGTGATGTGTATAGCTACAAAACAGAAGGAAAAAATGACATACATTGCTCATTACTAAAACCTCCCGTGGCTCGCAAAAGTGTTCGCTACGCCGTTACCATTTGCTTAGGCAACATGAAATGTCTAACACATAGTAAAAAATAATTTTAAACAAAATTCATCTCGACAACTCGTATTCTACAAACGAATATTTATTGAAACTAGCAGAAAGTATAGGTAAGAAATTATAAATGTAAGTTTATCAACAGCTGTGTGAGTTATATTAAAAGATAATATATTCATTCTCCTCAAACTTAAGGTGATATGCGTTTCAGTAACCTGTAAAGAGGCATCACAGAGCTATACTCACACATTTGGTATTTTCAACTTCCTGGAAGATTAAAACAGTGCCAGACTGGGACTGTAAGCTAGGTAGTTCGGCACATAGTATTAACCCTTAACTAAGTGTGGGGAGAGGGGTCTCACACGGGGCGAAAATTTTCGGAGTCGCTCTCCGAGACCAGTTCCGGAGGAATGCTTCTATACCTAACCTAACCTCTTTATATCGCCATTCCTACAATGTTTTGCTGTCAGCTGAATTGTTGTCTTCTTTCTTTGTTGTTGACGAGTGTTACTAACACGTGCTGGGGTTTCCTAGATAGCACTTCGCTAACTACGTATCTGTTTTCTTCAGTAGAGTAAGAAATGTGTTCGCAGGAACGTGTCAATTTTAACGATCCTAAGTTTGATTAAATTTTTACTTGGTGAATGGAGGAAGCTGTCTGTGGCAGAGACCAAGAAATAAATGGAAAAGAAAATAACTTAAATTAAAAATTTCACTCAATTTGCGCCTTAAATTTCGGTTTAAAAGTAAGGGTCCCAGAGACCCTACACCGTAGTATACGTTACAGAAAAGTCACGTTGTGATTGAACGGTTAATCTATCAGGAAGTTTCATGTTAGTGCGCACTCCGCTGGTGAGTGAAAATTAATTCCGGATAGCACGTATACATGTGTTGGTAAACTGACTCATGCCACACCATTTAGTTATAAACCGTGCAAACGAGCTACAGAATCTGTAAATGAGTAATTAACTAACTAATATGTACTGTTTTTCAGCGAATGCGATTCGAAAAATGTAGAAGAGATGAGTATTTATACAAAAAATAGCATGCAGAGGTGGCGATATTGGCAGAAGGAAAAGAAAAAGAAACATAAATAGCAAAGATGAAACTGGGCCACCGATGGGGCACGTCCAATCGATATAAATAAATAAATAAATAAAGCCCGAATCGGTTCCTCCTCCAAGCTATAAAGGAGTGCAGCGACGAAAGGCTGCTATGCGACGGACCGACGTCCAACGTCGGAAGTTGCGAGTTTACTGTTGCCTCGGGTTGTCACCTGCCAAAGAAAGCTCCCTTCGGTCTGTATACACTGTCAACTTGCAGCGCCAAGATCGGAGAACGTTCTACGAAGTGAAGTATCCATTTGTGTGAGCATGTGCAGGTGTGTGTGTGTGTGTGTGTGTGTGTGTGTGTGTGTGTGTGTGTGTGTACGCGTGCGAAGAGGACGGAGACAGGAAGCTGGGGAGGGAGAGGAAGAGGCACATTTCGGATGCGAATGGTGGCACACTGTCGGAACAATGCTGTAGAGAAATCTATATTTACATTTCGCGGCTATCCAAGAATACTCCCGGAATTCTAAAGAGTGGACAGGAGGTTGGTAAAGCAAGGACGGGCGGTGGGGGGAGTGGAGGGGGAAGGGGTGGGGGAGATTGGCTGGCGGCCAGCGGTAGCGGCCAGCCAAGCACGAGACAAGGATGGCTGTGCCAAGGCGGTTCTCCACTCTGCCCTGCGCCGCGCTCGACTAAATATACAGCCGGCACTGGGCGGGGGGCGGAGTAGGAGGCCCGTATACCCCACTGTGTTCTGCTGTGCCGCTGCTGTACATTCTGCTGACCCGCGACTTCGCATCGGAGCTGCTATGGAAACATACAAGAAGCAACACGTGCCTTCTGCTCACCTTTCCCAGCTGTTTGCCATTTGTTACTTCGCCCATGTGTCGACTGTGACAAGCAGGTGATGAGCGGTGAACACTTGTAAAGCCAATTAATATACAGCTACAAACATACTCTGTAAACCAGTGTGAAGTACGTGCCAGAGGGCTTTTTGCATGGCACCACTTGTTTGGGGCTCGTTCTATTCTAATAGCATATAGAGAGCGGTGCGAGTACTTGCTGAAGTTGGTCTAATTTTGTCTTCAATGCCAATGTGTGAGTAACATGAAAGGGACAGAGGAGTATATCTAGACTCTTCATTCAAAACTGTTGAAATATTTCTCGAGATAATTTTCTGTTTTCTTCAGTAGTTTGTCAATACAGATTCTCCAACATATCTGTGTCAGTAGTATAAATTTGTGACCGTGAACTGGCTACGTTTCAGGAACCGTGACTGTGTGAAATAATTATTTATTTGTATTTTCTGCTACCCGTCACTTTTATTTGTTTTAGGTTTAATGTAACATAACTAAACGCGATTCGACCATATTCTGCCCATATTCAAGTGTTTATGCATACAGAAAATTGTTATTTAAAAAAAAATTCCTTAAAGTAGATTAACATAGAACATTTTGTTTACTATTCGCTGCTGGACGGGCTTTTGGTGTTTTTGGAGGGACAGTGAAGAGGGGGCAGCAGCGTTTGGCCAGAAATTCATGTCCAGTGAGATTCCTGTTAATACATATCGATGAAACGAATATTGCACTGGGCCAATTTTGGACCTTTCCATCGAATGGACAAATAAAATTTTATTTTAAAAGCACTTTGTTCATAACGGGAAACAAACCGACGATCTCCGTCGACACTGGACGTCACAGCATTTGTTTGGTGTGGTTCCCACTGCAGAACGCAAAACATCAGAGAAAACAGACTTGATGAATCTTACGACGGACATCCTACATAACACACTAAAATCTGTCATCATAATTATTGAAATGAAAACACACACGCTGAGCTCAGCGCATTAAGAGCAAATAAGATGCATTCCGACGAAATTATCATCATAACTGCATCGCCATCGAGATAAAATACTCTACGTAAAAACACATACATACAAGTTGCTCCATAAATATGCTTAAGCTAAGAGTTTTACAGAAAGTCTTGCAGGGGAAAATGTAACTATATCAACGGCATGTGAGCTTTAAAAAATACGAATGGAAGGAAGAGTGCACAACTTTTTGATTACTTGTTTTGAAAGCAAAGAGCCGGCTACAGAATAAAGTTATTCAAAGTAAAATAACACCCACCCTACACAGGAAAATGAAGTGAATTCCTTTAAGGCTATCGGCGAGGATACAACGACCGCCATAGTATAAACTGGACGTTGGCCAGAACATCTACAGTTCTTACAAAAGCGAAGGAACATTCATAGGCTACCAAGAACGATCACTTCGGAAAGCATCGGTCAAGGAAGCAGACGTCTGCGTGCAGCCTCTGCTGGATAAGATGTGGTTCTGCATCGCTGCACAGCTTAACTGATTTCGTATATAGTGCACACTGCTAGGGCAGCACTCAATATTTAATTCACCCACGACATAGTCCAATTGAACCATGTTCACAGTCAGTGTGTTGTAATGCTTGAGTGGTGTAACTGGACCTTTCAAGGTCGACGGAATACACCGATAGCTAAAATCATGTGTTTGCCTTAACATTACTCCCAGACGGGGACTAGAGTTGATTCTTTAGACCTGCCAAGATTTTACGTCCTTGGTTTTCAGGCAGTTGCTGCTGGCTCAGTCCATTACGTTACACAGGCCAAAACAAAATGACAGACCTAGGAGCTAGAGGGGAGGCGAAACTGCAACCGCAAACAACAGCACCCAGTGATTACACACGTTGACAGCTGTCTTGACAAGCATGTATGGTCAAGCACTTTGTGCAAGCATAGTTGCACGTCTGTAGTGGAAGTTTGTGCAAGCAGTCGTGGAGCACAAGTCAGGTGAGGCTTGAAGTGCAGTGCAAGCAAAACAACGTGCACATGCTTGAGCGACTGAACACACAATCTGCAGGCTCGTCCAAGCCATTATGTAAAGCGATACGAGCTAAACCAACTGTAGATTCAAGGAAAAGTTGACTAAAGTATGTAATAGTCCGATTTGTTGCAGGAGCATTAAATCGAAAGACAATTACCATAAGGTAAAGGAATAAGTTGCCATATTAGTAGGAAGTGACACCCTCGCAAACAGAGACGATGTTCTTAACAAAACTCAAAAAAGGAAAATATAAACAGTGATTGGTACTTATTAGTCAGGGATAGGAACAGATCGGCTATGTGCGTCCACATTCAAGTTCTCAGATATGTGTAGATACATACGAGAGGTCTTAACTGCTCCTTCAACTCGCGAGAAATCGTAACATCGCCGCTAGTATTTCTTACTGTGGTATAATTAATCCCTTGACTGCAACCTCCCTTTCAATCAAACGGGTTACAGGAAGTTCTCGATGAATCCTGAAGTAACAATACTATATATCACATATCTTCTCTATTTTCTGTTTTTCTTGTCTTAACGGTTAGCCGGCATAGTCGTCGAAGCTCATCGTATTCTAAGTACAAAACGGTGTTTGCAAAAGTATAATTCGACCGTGTGCCGCGGAAACGAATTTATGTTCGTACAATATGTATTATCATTCTTGATAGTCAAACTTTTTATTACCTGGAGCGCACTTTCGACCCATCCACCTTCGTAGGCTAACTACAATAAACTTTTATGTTTCTTAGTTATGTAAGTGATGAACGCTAACTGCCTACTGTCTGACGATGTAAGTTCCTGACAACACTACCACTAGCGGGTTAAGTCTCAGGTCTGTTCTGAACAGCCAACTGCCGTATACAAAGTAGAACGAGAAGGAATCTATGATCGTAGGACAGCTTATCAGTATATCACTAGTCACTACAGCCATTATTGCCAATAAATGAATCCTTGTAATGTAGCTGCTTCTGTGACGTCCACTGCGATCAAATGCAACGAACAATGAAACAGGCCAACGAAAAAAATTTTTAAGCACTTTCTTCACTGTGATAGCTGATCTCTATAGATTTTATGAGCTGAATCCAAATCTGGCCTTAGTTTTTTAGTATCACTCATAGTTTTTGAGCAATATGCTTTTTACTATGTAATATAAAAACCCTATGCTATACGGTAAACGGGGAAATTAATGAAATGCTTTGTTAGAACATACGCATGGTTTGTATTTATAGTAACTGAGCTGCTTAAAACAGGATGCCTTAATAGAGGTTTCCCTTGTCATCTGGCATTGGTTTGTATTGTCTTTCTCTTTTTTCTTTGAAGCTTCTTGTATAGCTTTTTCCGCGATGAGTCGCTTGCTGAACTTCTCGGTGTAGCGACCAACAGTAGTCCCCTATCATGTTGGTGCTCCAGCGGCCTTGGTAGCGTTTTTCCATCACTTCAATGTCGTGGTGAAAACGCTCTCCTTGTTCCTCACTAACATCTCCCTTTTGTCCGGGAAGTAATCAAGGTGACTGTTCAAAAAGTGAACCTTCAGGGTAATTAAACATCCTAAAGTTTTAAACTTCTTTAACATCGTAGCTATAATATAAACATATTCTGTGTTTTTTTCATGTCCTAAGAACTTTGTAACGACTAGCTTTAATGATACCTGTGCTTCTTTCTCATTGAAGGTCATTGTGGATTCAAAGATAACATCAAGCATCAATTATCTAATGTGAGGTCCTACTAAGACGCCTTCTTCTAGTTTACCTTCTGAAAGGTGTGGAAACTTTTGGCATAGGTACTTAAAACATGATCCATCTTTACAAACTGTTTCATTAGGTCTAACTTTATATGTAGAGGCGGTAGGAGTACGTTTTTTTGGATATACAAGGTTTTTGCGTAGAATGTTCTTCTCACCACATTTTAAATACTCCCTCACCGGCCAGTTCTTTCTGCACCAGTGTTGATCCCCAACCCTACTGTCCCATTCACACAAGAAACATGAAAATTAGGTAAAGCCATCTAGCTGACCAAGGAGCATCGCCACATATCATCCAACCATGAGGAGAATAGCCCATTTTATTTAGCACTATTTCTAGGTTTTCATAGCTTTCTTTCATATGTACTGAATGTTCGACAGGTATAGATGCGTACATGTTACAATTGTGTAATAAAAAACATTTAAACTAGTTTTAGATGAATCAATTAGCAGCCTCCAGTCTTCCTTTCCGCATTCAACACCAAACTCTTTCATCAGACTGGGAATGTCTGAGCAGTGACACTAAATCATCTTCTTGTGGAAAAAACTTTGAAAATTGCTGCTCTCTCTTTCTCTGCATGTGTATCCTGGTTCCAACTGCCAATAAATTCTTTTCTTTTAATCTAGAGCCAAGCAATTCAGCTTTTTCTTTCGTTAATCCCAGATCCCTAACCAAATCGTTAAGCTTGTTCTGAGTAAACAATTTGGACTCAAGACTTTCAGTATTGCAATGGAATTCATCACCATCTGGTTCATATAAATCACATTGTACATCAGAAAATACTACTGTTGGAATAGAATTTAAATCATCTCATGGTTCAGGAACTGGTAAATTTACACCATGCCCTGCTGGTCGGATGGCGGACAGAAAGTTCAAATGGCTCTGAGCACTATGAGACTTAACATCTGAGGTAATCAGTCCCTTAGATGATGAAATGGTGGGCAGTAGTTAACACTCTTGCTTGTGTACTCTAGTGAAGGAGTAGCGGCAAGCTTTACCTGCATTCAAAGGAATAGGGTGCTGCTTTAAACGACTGCAGTAAAAGCATACGGCGGTGGAGGGTCGAAGGGAGGTTTTTTTTTTTTTTTCTGCGGAGCCGTGGTGAAAACATTTACGGACAGCCGAGTTCCTCGGTCTCATTGTGCAGACACGTTGGATTGTCGGTTACCGCGTCCAGGTAGGCTGACTAGCGCCGAGAAGTCGCTGCTGCAATGGCCAGTGCATTGAAAACAGGCAATAAGACAGAGTATTGGCCCTTGTTAGGCAAGAAGCCAATGAGACAACCGTGAACTTTCTGCGAATTCCCGTGGGAGAGGTCACTGGCGCCCAGACGTGCAGACTCTGTTACAAAACATATTTGTGAAGGCCTAAGGCTTTTAGCAAGTTTATGGCCGTTCTTTGGAAACTTCGAAATGGATGCAACAGGGGAGATAACGATCTTTTTATGGAGAGCTGTGGTTCCATCGAGGTCATGCTTTTAGTAAAAGACACAGAGTAAACGCGTGGGAAAGCGACTGCAAAGCTGAATCTTCTTTTTTCCTACTCTCCCAGTAACTTTAAAGTCTCTGATTGGTCGAATATGTGTGTGCAGAGCAAGGGGCAGCCTCCCGTCTTCAAATGCAGAGCTCCAGCTCGTGATTGGTTTATGCTAAATTGGGAGTAGACTAAGATGTAAATGTGCTTTGCTTCCAAGCAGGCAAGGAAAGCTGATAGAAAGGGAGGAGGACACTCTTGTACTAGCACTTTGCTAGCAAAGAACTGTAGGTCTTTACCTAAATGGTGAGACGTGTGTCCTTTGCTATTGTGAAACTTAGAGCCTATGCAAGTCACCATCTGAAACGTCAGAGGTACTGCTTCGAGCATCACGTACACAACGAGTGATGCGTGGGTGTACTTATTTGTTATGAGTCGGCCGTCTAAACATTTGAAATATTCTGTCACGCATAGTCGTGGCACAGAGTCAAATTGGTTTGGCAGACCAGCAATCGGGTCCACCTGCACAATGGAACTCACCGGTGTTTCAGAGGCTCATAGGGAAATACCTGCGTTCCAAATTACCCGAACGTGAGACCGCGTGCTTGCATTTTTTGAGCGCGCGCTATTACCAACAAATTGCTGCAGTCCACGAGTTCAGTCGCCGAGCGCATCGTGGTGTGCCGCACTGACTACCAGGAGGGTAAAGTATTCGCTGTACGTCGTAGGGCTCCAATATATCCTTCTCAACAGCCTGTTCTATGGAACCATAGTTTTCTTTATTAAGTAGTTATGGATTCTTGGCTGTGGCGTAGTTTTTGTGCCAATCCCCGGAATCACATGTATGAAGTCAGAAAAAGCGATTAGTGTTCCGGTTAGTGTCGTGTGTCAATCCCCAGCTGATCACTTTGTCCAACATAGACTCCATATTAGTGAAAGCGTTTGTCAAATAAAAATGTTTGTGTGGCGTCTCTTAGCCATTGTATTTGTCTTCTGATATTAAGAATGAATAAAACTATTGATATTTAGATCACAAATCCTCCCTGTGTTCTGATTAACATTACCTTGCTATTTTTATTGAAGTCTTGGTTACAAAAAAGAAAGTAAGAAGTTTGCAATGTGGCTGCGCTTTTGACACTAATTACAAGAAGTTTTTTCTTAGTCCCACTTGCTATAATGTTACCAGTGTCGTCAAATTAACCATAATCCTTAGGCCTACATTCCTGGAAGGATTCAGTATTGTTGGCTCGATCTTTAGCATTACTAGTATTTCCTTTCCTGGTACTCTTTCTCCCTCCCTCCACTGGAGAACGTGGTGCCACCCTAAGTGCTGACGAATCTGCGTGCTGCAAAAATAACTGTATCTGTTGTAGGTATTTAATTTCCTCAACAAACGCAATACAAATAACGCCATCAGTCTTCCTGTGCATTCTCCATGGTCTTAAAATCACGGTCGGCAAAACCATGATTCACGACGGAAAAATCGGTGTACATCTGGCCGAGGCTCCACTGAATTAAAATAACTACCATTATCATGCTATGGCGTAAATACCAATCACCTAGTTCAGGGTTGCTACTGCTGCTTCTCACACACCCTTTTGCTTTCGCGGAGTGCACACTTACTTCATCTGGTACATGAGATTCTTCAGACTCCACATGTTCACAAGACATTAGAGCTCGTACACATACGTTACCCTCCGTTACTTCACAATGCTGTACGTTGCGTTTCAATAAACTTACAGTAACTTCCACTACCTCCGATTCCAGACAGCTCTTTGCGTCTTATATTATCATACGAGCACTTTTTAACCGTAATTCCCCTGCTAGCTCCTCCCTGCTTCCTCTCTATTCCTCCTCTCCATCCTCTCTGTACTAATGATATTCCTCATGTGCAGAGGCCAGTTTGCAAACAACCAGCTGTCACGACTGCTCTGCATTCCCTTCCTTCAGGCCAACATTTCCCCTAAAGTCATGCAAAATATGCTTATTAGTAAGTATTTTGCGAAACAACACACCTGTCTCCCCCCGAATGTAACAGTGTAGCACATGAGGCAGCGATGTCTCTTGCTTCCATAAGTAATTTGTGTCCATCGCTACACTACCTGAACTTGAAATCGATGTCTGCAGAAGACGACGAATTGACGTTCCGAGACCTTATTATGCTGTGTTTACGTAGGCACTGATTTTGTTAGAGTAGGATGGTCTCCGTTATGGTAGTATGCGAACATGTCCTTTTAATTACTTCTTTTGTTTTCTTTATTGTAATCGCGTTACCGTTGCGACTAGTTTCGAACTACCAGGCTCGTTTTCAAACAAGGCCTATGAAGCTTCACATGCTGTGTTTGGTTAGGCGACAGTCAATTCACACATAGGTAATGCACACATGATAAGCAGTCACTTGGAATGTCAGATCAGTTTCGAAATGTAGTAGATGTATTCATGAGGTGTAGTTGAACTAGGCTAAGTTCACAAGGTCAAGTATACAAGGTGTTTCATTTTGGCTGTAAAAGTTTTATTTTTGACAAACCGTTGTGTATTGTGCTTCATTTTATTCATTAAAATGACAGCTTGGCTCGGGGTTCTAACTCATAAGGAACCCGATTAGTTACAATAATTCTTGAAAAGCCTTAGTTTTTAAAAAATCTTAGTTTTAGAAAGTTTTTATCAAGCAAAACAGATAGCACCTTCTCATCTCTCAACATGAGAAAGTTCAGTTTAGTCATCTAACTGACATGCGATAATTTTATGAGAAAAAAACTGTACATTGTATATTGCAGGATAGCTTGAAAAGGCAAACTGCCGAAACTACACTCTTCGGTTATGTAAATAATCACCTTATGAAACCATTGCGCAACAGAAAAATAGTTAATGTGTCTTTCACTGAGGTAATGCATGCTGCTTGCTTCTCTGAAAGGAAGGTTTTGGTGCATTCATAAATTTTATTATATATTGATTGAACGGAACTGAAATGGAGGTGCAAGAGGTAAAGATATGCAAAAAGAAATGCCAAAATGAAAATGATAACAATGTTATTGTGATGTACATCGAACGGTGCCGTATTACGAAACTGAAACTACCTGATACGTTAATAATGGGAAATTAAAACGTCATCTTAAGCGTAATACAGGTGTTTTTACCGCGTACTTTGACTGAAGTGCCTCAATTGCTTCTAAAACCTTTTATAAAAAATGATCACAATTAAGGTGAGTAATGCGCTCAAATTACGCTTTGAGGTATTGCAAAATGCTAATGGCTCTGAGCACTATGGGCTTATCATGTGAGGTCATCAGTCCCCTAGAACTTAGAACTACTTAAACCTAACTAACATATGGACGTCACACACATCAATGCCCGAGGCAGGATTCGAACCTTCGACCGTAGCGTTCACGATGTTCCAGTCTGAAGCGCCTAAAACCGCTCGTCCACAGCAGCCGGCGCTTTGAGGTATTGTCTCATTAAAATTCTTCCGGGTACAGTGCTGCGTATCTTACAATACACACCCGACAGCGATCCCCTTCCAAATGGGGCCCTCACTGAACGCATTGGGGGTGCAGTTCTCTTGTACAGTTCGACGAACTGCGACAGCCACGTGTCGCCGGCTACTACAACGAACACGTGCGCGGCTCCGTGATAGCAGATTCCGCAGTATGGATATGATTCTCCAAACGCGGCACGTCAACACTTATGTAACGTCCAAACTTAATTATTTTGCACACATTCTTCCCTTAACGTCAGCATGGCCCAAAGTTAATACAAAAAATGAAAGAGGCAGTCTAAATCCTGAAGCCCAGTAAACAACATTAAGAAGGAGGACGGCTGTATAAGCTGCAGGCGCCCTAGTTGCCAGCAATGGCGGTGCGACGGTCTGCATGTGATGGTAGGGCAGCAGCCCCAGCGGGCAATGCGGCGACCAGCTAAACAAACAGCGTATGCGCAGCAGGCGTCGTCTCTCTGACGCAGGGCCGGCCACGGCGTGCTAAGCCGCACGCGTGCAGGGCGTGCGGGCAGCGTGCTGACCACGGTTCGGCCTGTATCGCTTAGCACGTTCCTTCCCGAAAGTACTCGGTACATTTAATGCTGTTGTGTGCCATTTTCCATCGGTGCGACTCTCTTTAGTTCGGCAGAATTGTGATGTCAGCGCTGTTTGCCCTTTACTATTTATTCTTAGCACGAAGGACGTTCACAGGTACAGTGGATGTTTGCACGAAAAGAGGCAGTCTAGCGGTCTAACCGCCACAACCCTTTAAAAATGAATGAGAATGGCAGAAGAGTGGGATCAGAATTCTCAGTTTAATTTATGCAGTTGCGTAAGCGATGAGTACTTCAAATTTTCTATGAAACGATAGTACGGTAGGCCTACCACGCAGAAAGAATTTAAAGATTTAGTTGACAACAAAACACCAAAAAATTACAGTGATCTACCGACGGGTCACATTGTTCAATACATCAACAATCACTTACAAGGGAATCTCCGCATCGCAATCCTCTCAGATTTAGTGACAAGATGGCTCAGTGGATAGCCCGCAAACACAGAACACTGTTTATATTTTGCTTTTTTTTCTCACAGTTCAGTGACTGGTCCAAGAACAACAAGTGCAATAAAAAGCAATGTGATGCAAGAATGGCGTCGTGGGTAAGTGGTCACGCTGCTAGACTGCCAAGCTGACAAGACTTGTCCTTAACTCCCTCCTGCCGTTCATTTTTCTTTTTTTCCACAACATTATGAACCACCCATCTCGTCACTGAATTGTTGGCTCTCTTTGTGTAGTCTTGGTAATTGTCGTACTATACATTGATTATAGAATACAAGTCAGGTAAGAATGCGTTACCGTCGCAAGTAAATGTGATGAGCAGAAACGAAACCAATAAATAAACATTAGTGAAATATGTTACAACAAAAGAATTCAAGAGCAAGGGTTAAGGCGCCCAAAACGTAACGCGACGTTAAAAACGTATGTTTTGACAGAGCACAGAGAAACTGTGTGACTGTGAAACTGTTGCATGTATCTGTTGCAGGCTTATGAGACAATCTATTATGTTTTCATCATTTCCTTTGGAAGGATAATATTCACATTCATAGGAACACCTATATCAGGTGAGGCGGCATATCTCACTCACTCACCAGTCATACAAATTAGGTGTGTCGATTAGAGATTCCTACCATACGACACATGTACTGTTACCAACGCCGTGTATGACACACCAGAAGTGTTTTACGGTGGAGGATTCGGCTGACTTTTCGTCTTGTAATCGGACCTCTGCGGTTCCCATTCGAAAGCCGCTTCCTTTCGCCTGCTAATAAGAGCAATTGTGTAAAATCAGCTACCATTATAGGTCACTATCTCACAACTCGCTGTTGCAAAACGGACGTTACTCAACGACACGCACACAGATTTGAATGAAGCGGCCAGCGGAAAAGAAATGAAAAAGATTTGAGCGCGGTTCAACCGCATTCCTGTACAACACCGTGTAACCTCCCCCTCACTTATCGACCTTAATGACAGTGAAAAATTGAACCGCGTGTACCTAATGGAAATATGGGAAAAGCAATCGTCACCGAAGACAATTTGTCGGTAAAGAGGGAGGAAAGGGTTACATCTAAATGAAAGGAAAAATGCAAATGAAACTGGTGGAAATTAATTTTGAAAAGGGGTAAAGTTAATAAAGAAAGTAAATGTGCGGCCGTTACGTTAACAATTAACTAGCGGTAATTATATATTTGAGATTTGGGGGAAATTACGGTCGCCAGTCCTAAGGACAATTACTATAATAACTGAAAAAAGAAATGTTATTACACATATAATTAGCACTAGAAGCGTGGCAACTGAAGGTTGACACGTGTAGTGTGAAAACTGAAAGTTTGTCAGAAGTAATAAATTTCGGTACACTCTGACTTAATTTAGCAAAAGAATTAATAAAACCGGAAAATCGAAAGTTAATTTAGTGACTGAAGTTAATAGTGAGCTTTCTTTCTGAAGCACATCGAAATTCAGTAAAATACGGTTAGTCTTGGACTACCTCAACAATCATTTCAAAAGCTACTTGAATCTACGCAATTTAGAAATAAGAGATTTTACTTTGAACTTGAATTAAGTGATTCTGAACGATTAACAATAGTAAAATTTAGTACGCACCAAGCTGAGCTGCAGTCACAGGTAACTAAAATACGGTAACAATACTCGCACTCTTAATTTGTGCAATCTAAATATTGTAGCCAGCTATGAATACCTTAACTGAACTTTGAAATTAAAGCAGTGAAATCGAATGATGCTGGCGTTTGAATTTCAACGACACTCGGGCTCATTTCGGAAAAGTAAGGGACCCTGCTTGGCAATGCAATTGGGACAATGAGCAACAAAGGTTCATGCTAATTTGCTGTAATTTTGTGATGCAACAATTTTAAAATTTTGAAAAGCTGAGGTCTGCCATACAGTTCTAAAACTTTACGTGCTTCCAGTCTTCCTTGTTGGCTGATTGAAGGTTTGAAGCCATCGATCGAGGAGGTGGCGACAGTCACTCATTGTCGGCCGTCGCTGTTGCAGAAGCTGGATGTTGGCGCGCCTTCTTCTCGACACGGTCACCAGGCGAAACGGGCTCTTGATGTGCTCCAGCTAATGCTTCCCGTCCGCGACACCGTGTCAGAAACTATCATCGGAAGTCGAGCGCAATTACATGCTGCCCAACCCCGAAAGCGCAGCAACTCGCGGGAGCGTCACACAACACACCTGCTCCACTGCACCACCCCAGCCAGACTCACTCTGCTCCACCCGCGCTCCACGCGGCAGAGTTAACACTACCAAAGATCCTAAACACTTTGTTTCTCCACACGACCTATCGATGTAATGGTTCGATAGCACAGTTTCCCTAGGCCAGACCCAGCGAAAAAATACAAATAATCTTTACACAACAAACCAATTATACATCGACATAAATGCATATATATATACAAATAGTAAAACAATTACAATACACTAAGACACAGAAACGTTATATATTCAAGTAACAAAATAATGAAAAAAAAATTATAGTACAATAGATGGAAATACGAGCATATGCATTTCCGCTGTTGCAACCGCATCCACTGAACCACGACGCCATTGCTGCTGTACGCTTTTCTTTATTGCGCTTCATGTTCACGGACCGTTCACTGTTGATATATATATATTTTTTTTCACAGTCCAGTACACCTTCCTCCTGTTTTCACGCTTGATCTGTGTTCAGTTTTTGACGGGTTGTCCACTGGGCGCTCTTACCACTAAATAAAATGGGCGCAGGGGGGGGTTCCATCATTAGCTCCAAAATTCCAGGCACGTAGTACCTGAGTAACCTGGTGGTATGAATAGCATTGTTCCACTGTCATTTGTAAGTTTTAGACAGAAATGAACTACGAGTATGGAGCCTTTATTGTGTACTTGACCGCGAAATACGTTGGTTAAGTCGAGGTGCAAGCCCAGAATGATTTTTCGATTTAAAACTCGCTACTCGCTATTGTTAAATTTATGAAGGAAAAAGGAGTGAAAGAAAGAAAATTAGAACATCTGGAATGAATTGCAGATCTTACATTTTAAGTGAACATGACTGCGCACTGCCCAAAGTATGACATTAACAGGTGAGAATCATTTTTTTCTGATATAATAAGAATTCATTTAAGAAGAAAATCGCATTATGTAAGGCACACAATCTAACAAATGCAGTCCAGCTGCCTAAACGCACTGCCGTTAAAGAAAAGGAGGGGTTTGCAGAACTTGTTGTGGCCTTGAGAGAATCATAAGGATAGTTTTCTAAATATGTTGAGGATACTATCAGTCTTACATCTGTTTCCGAGATCATTTGCAGTTAGACTGCACGTGCAGATGTGACTAACTCATCTGATAGTTAATTCTATTTGTAATACCAAATTTTGTTATGCTAAAAAAATGGTTCAAATGGCTCTGAGCACTATGGGACTTAACATCTTAGGTCATCAGTCCCCTATAACTTGGAACTACTTAAACCTAACTAACCTAAGGACATCACATACATTCATGCCCGAGGCAGGATTCGAACCTTCGACTGTAGCGGTTGCACGGTTCCAGACTGAAGCACCTAGAACCGCTTGGTCACACCGGCCGCCTGTTATGCTAAAACTGCCCTGGGTGTCTACATTGCTTTGCAGAGGTAGAATTTCCACGTCTCCATAAAGAGGTTGCAAAAGTGCTTTCGATCAAAATATTTGTGTCAAAGACCTTTTCTCGATTATGAAAGTAAATAAGCCACAATCATGAAAGTAAGTAAGTCACTATTACGTGGTAACTTTAGTGCGAAAATTTGTGACTCCGTCTGAATCTGTTCATGTACAGGTAGTTTGCACCACATAAAAATTGTATTACGTCTTCAGTACGCCAAAAATAACTAAACACTTATGAAAATTTGACTTGTTTGTGATTTACACAATAGATACATGTGAAATATGCAACCAAGTTGTAAGCAGCACAACTGCACTGTGGCAGTTTTTATGTCTTCCTCCTCCTCGTGCTCAAACATTGTTGCCTGGTGGTGGGAAAATTTGCAGCGAGGCTGAGTGCTGTGGCACTCCGGTCCCGGCACGGCCCTCGAGCCGAAACCCTGGCAGCCCCTGCGTTAACGTTTACTAACAGCAGAAAAATAAGAGCAACTTATCGCTAATTCACCGTGGGCTAAAAGTTGGCAGTAATACGTGCACCCAACTGATAGTAGGTCTCATATCTCCTCCCTCTCTCATTACTTTTATCAATTATTTAGGGCCAATAAAATCTAATAAATGTAACGCTGGTGTTCTAGTCACACCGTTGGACATACTATATACAGAAGCACCCACTTTCCAGATAATGGTATGGCCTTGAGGAAAGCTCTACAACTTGGCCGAAACAATGATATATTACAGTACATAGTTTTATAGCATGATGCGGCAATATACCCGGAAAACACTGCCCACGGAAAGGCATCTTCATGATTAGTGGAAGCTACACCTTACAAAATTTGTAATGTAACTGCGAATATAGTTCTGACTTCCAATAAATGTTCGTAGTGTTAGATATAAATGTGGAGAATGTGCTGGCCAAGGCAGCAGTCGAACATTTTCTGTATTCAGAAAGGCCCGTACAGGACCTGCAACATGCGGTCGTGCATTATCCTGCTGAACCGTTGGGTTTCGCAGTGATCGAATGAAGGGTAGAGCCACGGGTCGTAACACATCTGAAATGTAACGTCCACTGTTCAAGAGAAAGAGAGAGAGAAAGAGATAATTTTGGTTACACAATGTCAGGCTATATCCAAACATATTATAAAACTGTACATAAATATGTATTGTATGTATGTATGATGCAAATCTACTCCTAATCCACTCGACCGATTTCAAATAAACTAGGCACCGAAAAGCACTTACTGTCAGGAGAGAAGACTACGAGGGTAAGGTGCAGCAATCATAAGGGTCAAAGTGAGGGAAAACTGCAACTAAGCCGATGTCGCGCGAATATCTATTTGTTATTCATTTAATATTTGAGATGGAGAGCATGTAGTAACTTGAAACAAACTTCAGACAAAGTTTCAAATCTTTACGAAACTTTTTGAGGTTGATAATCCCCACAGAATGATTAAAGAAAGAAAGGAAAGAAGGTTATCGCTTATTATACACTACTGGCTATTAAAATTGCTACACCTAGACGAAACGCAGATGATAAACGGGTATTAATTGGAAAAATATATTATACTAGAACTGACATGTGATTACATTTTCACGCAATTTGGGTGCATAGATCCTGAGAAATCAGCACCCAGAACATCCACCTCTGGCCGTGATAACGGCCTTGACATGCCTGGGCATTGAGTCAAACACAGCTTGGATGGCGTGAACAGGTACAGCTGCCCATGCAGCTTCAACACGATACCACAGTTCATCATCAAGAGTAGTGACTGGCGTATTGTGACGAGCCAGTTGCTCGGCCACCATTGACCAGAAGTTTTCAATTGGTGAGAGATCTGGAGAATGTGCTGGCCAAGGCAGCAGTCGAACATTTTCAGTATTCAGAAAGGCCCGTACAGGACCTGCAACATGTGGTCGTGCATTATCCTGCTGAAGTGTTGGGTTTCGCAGAGATCGAATGAAGGGTAGAGCCACGGGTCGTAACACATCTGAAATGTAACGTCCACTGTTAAAAGTGCCGTCAATGCGAACAATAGGTGACCGAGACGTGTAACCAATGGCACCCCATACCACAACGCCGGATGACACGCCAGTACGGCGATGACGAATACACGCTTCCAATGTGCGTTCACCGCGATGTCGCCAAACACGGATGCGAATATCATGATGCAGTAAATAGAACCTTGATTCATCCGAAAAAAATGACGTTCTGCCATTCGTGTACCCAGGTTCGTCGTTGAGTACACCATCGTAGGCGCTCCTGTCTGCGATGCAGCGTCAAGGGTAACCGCAGCCATGGTCTCCGAGCTGATAGTACATGCTGCTACAAATGTCGTCGAACTGTTCGTACAGATGGTTGTTGTCTTGCAAACTTCCCCATCTGTTGACTCAGGGATCGAGACGTAGCTGCACGATCCGTTACAGCCATGCGGATAAGATGCCTGTCGTCTCGACTGCTAGTGATGCGAGGCCGTTGGAATCCAGCATGGAGTTCCGTTAACCCTCCTGAACCCACAGATTCCATATTCTGATAACAGTCATTGTATCTCGACCAACGTGAGCAGCAATGTCGCAATACGATAAAGCGCAATCACGATAGGCTACAATCCGACCTTTATCAAAGTCGGAAACGTAATGGTACGCATTTCTCCTCCTTATACGAGGCATCTTAACAACGTTTCACCAGGCAACGCCGGTCAACTGCCGATTGTCTATGAGAAATCGGTTGGAAACTTTCCTCATGTCAGCACGTTGTAGGTGTCGCCACCGGCGCCCAATTTGTGTGAATGCTCCGAAAATCTAATCATTTGCATACCACAACATCTTCTTCCTGTCGGTTTAATTTCGCGTCTGTAGCACGTCATCTTCGTGGTGTAGCAATTTTAATGGCCAGTTGTTTATTTTCGCTATCCATGCAGTAAAACTACCGCATGAAGCATGACCTTTTAGTTTATGACTTCCTTACTTCTCACTGTAATCGCGTCACATTTTGCAGTTGGTATCAACATATATCTCTGAATGTACCAGCGACATTATACCATTGTAAGAGACGTAGTTCACGAGATGTGACGTCATATACACTGCGATGGGTGAAAAGCTACCGCATCATGCGTGACGTTTACATTTATTACTCTTTGCAAATATCTGTATTTGCAACACATTTCACAGATAAATGTCGCGGAATTTACCTACATAACCATATAATTGTGCAAATATAGTTCATGAGATATGATGTCATAAACACTGAAATACGTGAACCACTGACGCAAGATGCATGTCGTTTTAATTTATTACATTTTCCATACAGTTGACACATATATCATTGGATGTACGTGCAAAATTATATAATTGTACGACACACAGTTCAGTAGATACGCCATAAACATTGTAATGAAAATGATGATTGAGGGTCAAATTTGATAGATTTACAGGTGAAATATGTGTACAAATACGTGTGAAGTATATTTTACCTGTGGATATGTGGGCAAAGCCGAGGATAAAAGGCTAATGCTAAACTCCAGGAACGATTTGGATCAATTTTGGTACATACATTAATGAGGAGAGGGAGGAGGAGATGAACAGGAAAGTCAGCAGGAGGAAGAGATGGCTAACGAAAGTGAGAAGAGGGAGATTAACAATGAGCCAGGAGGAGATGGAATTGGGGAGGAGGAGATGGTGGTGGGAGGAGATGGACTGAGGGGAAAGGAGCAGAAGGACAGAGAGCCGTTGGAGAAGCAGATGGACAGAGGGAGGGGAAGGAGATGTACAGAACTTGGAGAATGCGGACACAGAGGGCGTGAAAGAAATACTCAGAGAGGAGGAAGGAAGGTATGGGATAATAGAGGACTGCAGTAAAAGCACATCCGAGAATGACCTGATAATCAGCTAGTGGTAAAAATAAACAAATGACTAGTATGAACGGAGATGTAGGATTACAAGCAATTTCATGTTTACACAGCAAACTCATGTAGCTATGGATTAGATGTAGGTCCGAGACCTACCAAGGGCAAGACAAAGACGTGGATACTTCAGAGATATATATCACACTACCTTCTTACAAAGGATTACAGCTTTGTGATGCTACACAACGGCATTGTTGAAATTAAAATTCCTCCTGCATAGGTGAAGATATCGACCAAACAGACCAGCACAATACGCCAGCCATCTGGAAAGGACTGACAAAATGTAGTGTATAGCTTCTCTTCAGGATTATAGGTAAAATTACACCTTTTGCAAAACTTCGAGTGTATCTCCATTTGTCGACGAAAGCAATACAGACTGCTGTACTAACATTAGAGTTCTTCATTAGCAATAAAGATATTGGTAAAATGGTATTTTCACGGATGATGACTGATGCAAGAAATGAGTTTAACGTATAAACACCGACGCCCTGAAATCCACAGACGTGGAATGAGTTTTACCCAGTAAGACTGGATTGCGGCAAAATTCGGACGATTGCAGAATGTGCGCTGGAAGCGTTTGCCACAATAGTTTGAGCAACTGCTACGTCCCTAATGAGACCGCTGCGAACGCGGCGTTAAACCGGAAAAAAAGGGGGCTTTAACTTTCATTACAGCGGATTAGAACGGAATTAAAAATGCGCTGTTTAAAAAACTAGATTACAGAGTTAATGCATTGGCTGTTTAAATGGCCGACGGACACGACCACTTCGCCGACCAAAGCATCATTTCGCAACACGGTATAAAAGTAACAAGTGCAGATTTATGTATCGCGTTATAGTAGGGTATGCATTGAAAATTGCTGAAGTACCTTATGGTGCTTTTAACATTACGGTTCTTTATTTTATAGTGACTACAGTTTGTTTGACATTCCAAAGCTTTTAGAACCGTAGATTTATGAGACATTCTCCCACAAATAACACGACGTCAACTCTTTGACAGGAATAAAAGTGGATAGAGTGTATATAATCCCATGAATAACGCTTAGCACGTTTATCAAATTTCATTAATATGTAAACCGCCTAATCCCCGACAGCCTGAAGTAAAACTAAAAAGTAAATGACATTTTGGACATTGTAGCCTTGTGGTTTTCACCTTATCCACATGACACGGAGCATGTCTTTCTCATGTCAATAGACTGGCTTTGAAGCAGGAGCGATGTATCACAGCGCCCTTTGTTAGGTCTACAGGTGTTCCTCGCATAGATACACAGAATGCGCTTACACTTGCATTTTCAGAAGATAGAAATTTCTCCCCTTTTAATCTGAGTCGAGTATAGGAATATGAAGTAGTACTAGTACTCTTATTATAAAGGCAAGTAATGAAATCTTTGAAAACATTATCAGATGCTGCAAGAGCAGTTCATTATAACATTTTTTGAAGAGACTCACTACATGCAGTTCACCTCTTTTCCATCAATTTCCACAAGCTATAATTAGAGTCTCCTCAAATAAAGAAACCGATATGTAGATACTGATACACGGCCAGCCGTCAGTGGTTGCTTGGGGGAATGGAGGGACCAGGCAATGGAAAAATGAACTTCATTCGTAGCATTAACACAGTTTATTACGCATCTCAGCGCTGTCGTGAACAGAAAGCACACTAACAATTTTAACAATGCAATAACAAAGACCAGCTGGTTCATCAGAACGCAACTAACCTACTCGCTAGTGACATATTGGATGACACATCTCAAAACCTGGCGTCAGCCAATTGTCTGGACTCGCCGTAGCACACACTGGTCGGGTGATTCAAGGACCGTGCACTTATAGAACAGATATACAAGGCTATGTTAGAACACACACAAAAAATGCTAATACAATGTTAACAAACCAAAGAAGTTAGAAAGGAAAATGAGTTGCCAGCAGACCAAATGGTAGCTCCTATAAATACCCAGTATTAACATGGTGACACAGAATAAAATCGAAACCCATCCCTAAACTAACATTATACAATATAATGGACGGTTGCTCAGTTTGTACGGTAATGCTCAACCCCAACAGTTCAATAAATGAACAATAACAGTTCGGTAATATTCGAGTCAGTTTCGAATATGCAGCAGTTTCTTAGTGGAGAGTCCGCAGCTTGTGGTCTCGCCGTAGCGTTCTTGCTTCTCGAACACGGGATCCTGGTTTCGATTCCCGGCGAGGTCAGGGATTTTCACCTGCCTCGAGATGACTGGGTGCTGTTGTGTCGTCTTCATCATCATCATTCATCCCATTACGGTCGAAAGAACGCAATGGCAAATCACCTCCTCTAGGACCTTGCCTAGTACAGCAGTGCGGGTCTCCCGCATCGTCCCCTACGCTCTGTCAAGGAGTATGGGACGGGTCTCCAGGCGGAACATAGCGTCATCTTGACACAATATTTCGTAGGTCCACCTGGCCAACATCTTAAGGTCAATAAGCCGTCTCACTACCTCGCCGGACCTGAAATCAGACACGCAGCGTTCGCGCGTTTATACACCGCCTTTACATCACCGCGTGTGCGCGAACATTACTGCCCTCTAGGGCAAAGCGGAAACGATAAATCGATATCAAACACTGTTGACATCTTTTGATGACCGAAACAAAGAACTTTTTTTTAATGTCAAACAAAACTCTTATCCAAAGGATAGGTCTACCCCTTATCTCTGTTTATAACATTGTCAGCCAGATTTCAATAGCCTCCTTCACTACACAGTCCCAACATCGCGATGCAGGGGCAACCACTTGTGTGCCTCATCGCATAAAATTTTGTGTCCTACAGTAAGACAATGTTCTAAGACAATGTTTCGCCACTGCAGATTTTTCTGGATGAAGTAAGCATGAATGGGGATGATGCTCTATGCATCGATCCTGGACCGTACAAATCGTTTGTTGAAGATAGGCTTTCCCGCAGTGGCAGGGAATTTTGCAGACACCGGGCTTCCTCAACCCAGGTCATCGTTCACTGAGCCCAATAGCGCTCTAATCTTAGCTGGAGGACGGAATACACTTTTAATATCAAATCTCTTCAAAATCCTTCCTATTTTTGAAGATATACTTTCGTCGAAAGGCGATAACGCCACCTATTTGCTTGTATCTTCTGTTAGTTCCCGCGAAGCTCCATTCTGTAGAGTACGACGGATCTCAAAAATGTTTCAAAAGGCTCTGAGGACTATGGAACTTAACTTATGAGGTCATCAGTCCCCTAGAACTTAGAACTACTTAAACCTAAGTAACTTAAGGACATCACACACATCCATGCCCGAGGCACGATTCGAACCAGCGACCGTAGTGGTCGCGCGGTTCCAGACTGCAGCGCTAGAACAGCTCGGCCACTCCGCCCGGCTACGACGGATCTGATTGTCGGTAAAACCATCGTGCCTGATCACCCCTTTTAGATGATCTAGTTCTTGTGTCAAACTATCTCCATCTGAGATGGCATCAGCGCTTTTTACCAATGTACGCAGGACGTCTTTGCGTTGGTACGGTGGATGACAACTTGATGCGTAAAGATATTGGTCCGTATGCGTGGGCTTACAATGAACACTGTTTCCAGAATGAAATTTTTAGTCTGCAGCGGAGTGAAGTTGTGAAGACGGGTCGTGAGTTGTGCTTGGGTAGCTCAGATGGTAGAGCACTTGCGGGCGAAAGTCAAAGGTTCAAAATGGTTCAAATGGCTCTGAGCACTATGGGACTTAACATATATGGTCATCAGTCCCCTAAAACGTAGAACTACTTAAACCTAACTAACCTAAGGACATCACAAAACACACAGTCATCACGAGGCAGTGAAAATCCCTGACCCCGCCGGGAACCGAACCCGGGAACCCGGGCATGGGAAGCGAGAACGCTACCGCACGACCACGAGCTGCGGACAAAGTCAAAAGTCCCAAGTTCGCGTCTCGGTCCGGCACACAACTATAATCTGCCAGGAAGTTTCATATCAGCGCACACTCCGCAGCAGAGTGAAAATTTCACTCTGGAAACATCCCCTAGGCTGTGGCTAAACCATGTCTCCGTAAAATCCTTTCTTCTAGGAGCGCTAGTTCTGCTAGGTTCGCAGAAGAGCTTCTGTGAAGTTTGGAAGGCAGGAGACGAGGTAGCAGTAGAATTAAAGTTGTGAGGACGGGTTGTGAGTCATGCTTGGGTAGCTGAGATGGTAGAGCACACGCGCGCGAAAGACAAAGGTCCTGAGTCCGAGTCTCGGTGCGGCACACAGTTTTAATCTGCCAGGAAGTTTCAATAAACAGTGTCTTATTGTCCCATCATACCTCCTGTAGACCAAGACATCTAAAAACTGAAGTTTCCAATCCTTTTCAACTTCCATGGTGAACTTAATATTGGGCTTCAGGCAGTTAAAATAATGTTTTTCGGTCATCAAAATGTGTCAACTGTGTTCGGTATCGATTTACCGTTTCCTCGAGTTTTCACCATCGGTTTCGCGCTAATGGGCAATTATGTTCGCGTACGCGCAGTGATCTGCAGCCGCGGCTTACTCACCTCAAGACTGCGACATGGTGGACCATCGAAATGTTGTGTCAAGATTACTTTATGTTCCAGCTGTAGACCCGATATTAATATCATCCATTACGACGCCGTATAAGTTTACGGAGAGACAACAAGACGCAATTTGCTCACCGATAGGCAAAGTATAATTAGTGGAACAAATTATTAAATCTACAAAAGTTAGTCTCGACTGGGAAGTAAAACTACGTGGAAAAGTCCAGTTATCATTCTGCAAACAATAGCAGCAGAATTTAAATAATCCCCAAAGGCTTATGATTAAATACAAAGAACAACATTAAGACTCATCAGTAAATGTGTACCATGGGTGGCTGAGCTGTACCGCTGAACATGACAGAGAATCTATGATCATTTGAGATCAACACTGGTTTAACCAAACACCACTTTTAAACGCAGCTTAAATGTGGTTGACACAACGTTACACAGTTCTGAATGTTAATAGGTGTCAGTCACACAACATGGCCACCAAAACTAGATGCCGTGATCTGATGATTTCGTTCCAGACAATGCAGCCGAGCAACTATAAATTTAAATCTGTTCAGAACTTTGCTCACCCATTATAGTTATTTTGGAAGCGCCCCTCACAAGTGTAGTGGCTGCACTCCCACGGCCGGCCGACGGTTCGTTCCTCTCGAGCTGCTGCCCTCACTATCTCCTGTCCACTCCTCGTGTGTCGGGGCGCTGTTGATCTGGCGGACTGTCGTCTTCAAGCGAGACTGTCTTACTCCAGACCGACTTCCTCCGAGGCCTCTAGCCACGCTAAAGTCGTTAAAGTCGTCAGAACATGGGACGAGGCAGCTGACGTTGCCGTGCACGCAGGCGGCGTATCAAACTTCACGAGAGACAGCGTCACCGGCACACCCACGAACTGGTTAACGTAATATCGTGCTGTCAACTCTCCCCAGCGGCAGTTGTCGACTTTATTTGGCTCTCAAATAATACAGTTTGTTCACGAAACTGGATGCGCATAGCATTCTCATGATAGTTCTATTAAGGGGGGTAGGACGACAAACGGGCCGACTTGGAGCAGGAGAGGCACCACAGGACATTTTAATGTCCATTGTCTATACTTTTACAAGTAAATTCATTAAACTTTGTCAGCATTACCAGAAAGGATTCAGGATTCCACTCGTATCAGCGGCAGTTCAAAAACATAACAAATTAATTTTTTTTACAGGTGAATGGTTCAAATGGCTATGAGCACTATGGGACTTACCATCTGTGGTCATCAGTCCCCTAGAACTTAGAAGCCGGCCGAAGTGGCCGCGCGGTTCTGGCGCTGCAGTCTGGAACCGCGAGACCGCTACGGTCGCAGGTTCGAATCCTGCCTCGGGCATGGATGTTTGTGATGTCCTTAGGTTAGTTAGGTTTAACTAGTTCTAAGTTCGAGGGGACTAATGACCTCAGCAGTTGAGTCCCATAGTGCTCAGAGCCATTTGAAGCATTTTTTAGAACTTAGAACTACTTAAACCTAACTAACCTAAGGACATCACATACATCCATGCCCGAGGCAGGATTCGAACCTGCGACCGTAGCAGTCGCGCAGTTCCGGACTGAGCGCCTAGAACCGCGAGACCACCGCGGCCGGCTACAGGTGACATTTCATCATTTTTTCATTTACTATTGGCTGCATTTGTTGCTATAGGTACACTTTTCTTCATAAGTTAGAGAGACTGTTCGATGAATTTGCACAGCATACAAACCATACTTACAGGTTCAAAATGATTCAAATGGCTCTGGGCACTATGGGACTCAACATCTTAGGTCATAAGTCCCCTAGAACTTAGAACTACTTAAACCAAACTAACCTAAGGACATCACACACACCCATGCCCGAGGCAGGATTCGAACCTGCGACCGTAGCAGTCCCGCGGTTCCGGACTGCAGCGCCAGAACCGCACGGCCACCGCGGCCGGCATACTTACAGGTGTCTGAAACTCTAGAATCCATTTAATTTATGAAAAAATGAATAAGCTGTTACGTTTCAAACTTTATGTTTAGAAAATAATTTGATGTTGTAATTAATTATCTCAATTTTTACCACAGTTTTTAATAGATTCGGAAAATTCTAGAGTTTCATACAACTGTAAGTATGGTTTGTATGCTGTGCAAAATTCATCAAAGAATCTCTCTTACTTGTGAAGAAAAATGTACCTATAGCAACAAACGCAGCCAACAGTAAGTGAAAAAATGATGAAATTTCATACCTAAAAAAAATTTGTTTTGTTATGTTTTTGCACTTCCACTGCTATGAGTGTGAATCCTGAATGCTTCCTGGTCGTGCTGGCAAAGTTTTATGAATTTATTTGTAAAAGAATAGACAGTAAAAAATAAAATGTCCTGTGATGCCTCTCCTGCTCCAAGTCCGCCCTTTCTTGACCATATGCTAGTTATGTTATTCCCTCTGTGGTATAAATTACAACTTCAGTATCCGTGAACGCGTAGTAAGAAAAACAGTAAAGAAGTCAGATTAAACAAGTTTCTGAAATCGAACAAACTCACTTTGAGAGTGAGCATAGTTATATTTACATAATTCCAAAAATTACGGAAGTTATTTCCATTCGTTTCATACGAAAGTCTCAGAACCTTCTAAAAAACTCGATTATGAAGAAAATGTAGTAAATTTTTAATTATATTTACTTAGCATCTAGCATTTTCACATAATAATGTTAATAACATCACAAACAAACAAAAACTCAGTTGGAAGATAAGTGTGTGCTTTACAGCGCATTCACATTTCAATCTTCGGTACGGAAGTCTACAAGAAATTGTCCACTGAGTTATTTCTTAGATGACACTTTTTTAGAAAGCTCATTAAATTTCTTTTTTTGTTGTAGATTTTGTGTCAAAATATTATCAGAAGCCCTGCATACTGGAATCTTGAGAAAATTCGCGTATGTGTCGTGCATTTACGATGACGAGCTACTTTCTCTTGTTCATCCCATGAGAATGCCAGATATTGTCCGTTGTCAGTTTAGCCCTCTAGCGGTCACGCACTCGGTTCCATAAATTGCGGCCTCAATCAACTATACTATGCTGAATCTTTGCAGTTTTGCCACCTAGATTCTTATGTCACAGTCTTGTAATGGTTTTAATCGACGAAACGTTATTAACTGACATTGTATTACACAAATCCTAACACGAACGAAAGCTTTTCATGAACTTTCAGTGGGTCGTTACTTTAAAACGGTATACTCTTCTAACACGCGATTTATAACTCTAACATAACTAAATACGAAAATTCTTTAACCACCAATATGACGCTGCCCGTAATTTCATTGCAACAAATCGTGCCAATAATGATTCGTTCTCGAGACATTCAGCGTGCTGCTGTTTAGAAACAGCATATATTCGTGGGGAGTAGATTGTAAAATAAAACGCACCGAACATGAGCTTCTACCGAACGCAACAAATACAGTATGACGATGCTTTCTGTTTGTAACGTAGAGGGCGTACTTGCGTCCTATTGGTCCTACTTTTCATGGCACGATGCCGAAATAATTTTAAACAAATACTGACAAAGTTGGTAACACCTACAAAACCGAATAGCGCCCCTAGACACAGAAAATGACGGCTGCAGTGCTATTTTGGAAAGTGGTAGTTACACTGCTATGTTTAGCAAACAAAGTGACCGCAGGAGAAACTGCCAGCTTTAAACCAGTTTTCTGCATGAGAGACTGCTATTTAGCTTACAGATAAATTTAGACGCTGATCTGAAACTATCTTTTCATTTTATTATTATAAAAACTTTCTTGAACTGTTTTAAATCAATAACGTGTATATGCTATTGGGCAAAGGGTAGATTTAAAACTGTTCATGAAACTTTTACAATATTAATGAGTCATAAGATGTTACGTGAGTAGAAAATCCATTAGGGACATTTTAACTTTTCTAAAGCTGCCTGTTTGGTCGTTACATTTGACTGAGTCTCTGAACAATACTGCCCTCTCTGGAGGTGTTTGTACATGAGGGACAGTGGTCAGTGGGCCACCACTCAAAGTCAAGTAACACTCGCCTCGGAGAGGGACAGATTTGGCAGAGGTGAATGGGCTGTCGGTCGGGCGGCTATCCTTAGATCGTGGTCGCGTGCGCCATATAAACGGCCAAGATGTATATTTTGGTTGTTAACTTACCTATGAATAATAAGTGATTATCTGATCTCTCGTGCTTCATTGCAATATTAACTGAGTTGAATCATTATACAGTCCTCTTCAATTCATGGTCCTCGGTTACATTTACGTTTTCGTCTGCGAACGCTAACACTGCCCATGTTGACTGTTGGTGATGTCATTGTGAAGTGGTTCAAATGGTTCAAATGGCTCTGAGCACTATGGGACTTAACATCTTAGGTCATCAGTCAAAAATGGTTCAAATGGCTCTGAGCACTATGGGACTCAACTGCTGAGGTCATTAGTCCCCTAGAACTTAGAACTAGTTAACCTAACTAACCTAAGGACATCACACACATCCATGCCCGAGGCAGGATTCGAACCTGCGACCGTAGCAGTCCCGCGGTTCCATTGTGAAGTGGAAACACGAGAGAACAACCACAAACAAATCAAAATCAGACAGAACTCGTGTAGTGTCGGATAGGGATAGACAAGTGAGGCGGAGGATGGCTGTAAAGAGTCGTATGAGATCAGCTGATGGAATCACTCGTGAGATCCAGGGTGCGTCCATCACTCCAGGTAGCGAAATGAGTGTGCGCAGGGAGCTAAAAGCAGAAGAGTACAATTGTGGAGCAACTTTTCATGAGCTACGCATTTCTGTAGTCAACACTTAACGACGCTTGAGATAATTTAAACAGCACTGGACAGTGGATGACTGGAACCGAGTGATTTGAGGTAATAAATTATACCATACCCATTAGCAACTCGGTGGAGAGGTTTTGTTTTCACCAATGGCTGAAGAACGTTACCTGTCGTCACGTATAGTGACAACAGTGAAGTATGGAGCAGCTGATGTTACGGTATGGGTCTTCTTTCATGTTTAGGATGGGTTCCTGTTAATGATGTTAAGAAAAACGTAAAGGCGGAAGCATATGAACATATTTCACAGCGTTATGTACGGCATACAGTAGGCGAACAGTTCGAAAAACGAATGTAGAGTGAATTTTAGCAACCCATCAACATCGAGGTCATTAGAGACGGAGCACAACCTCGGATTGTTTCAAGGATGGGGTAGGAAACCGGCCTTGCATTTTCAAAGAAACCTGCTGACACCTGACTGAAGTGATTAAGGGAGATTACGGAAAACCTAAATCGGGATTGCAGTACGTGGATTTGAATCGTCGCTTACACAGATTATAGAGAAATTTCGGAGACGATGATTGTTTGCACCAGGTTGACAATGTAACCAGTCATAAAGCATGGCCCCTTGAGTCCACGGTATGTATGAAATAATATTCATGAAATGGACTGGGCTGCCCAAAGTACCATCATGAACCCAACTGTAACGTAGCGAGGTGGTGCAGCGGTTACCACAAAGGATTCGTTCTCTGGATGACGACAGATCAAATGCCTTGCGCCTATCCCGATTTAGGGTTTCCTTGATTTCCTTAAACCACACCAGAAAATGCTTGAATGGTTTCCTTGAAAGGGCACGCCCGATATCCTTCCCCATCGTTGCCACAATCCGACCTTGCTCTCCGTCTCTAATGACTTTCATGTCGGCGGGAAGCTAAACGCTAATCTTACTTAATTCACTCCAATTAGAAAGTCTAGGGGTAGTGTCTTTGATTCATAATCAAAAGTCCTCAGTCCTGGGTTCGAATCCTGCCGCTGCTTAAATTTTGATTAATAATCATCATCGGCGGCCGAAGACTTCCGGCATAAGAAGACACCCCCCATTCTGCCAACGGCCCTGTGAAAGAGGGCGGAGGAGCGGACAGAGGTTCAGGGCACTCTCTTGTCCTAGTGGTGGGAAACTACCCAAAAGACGGAAGAATCAGCAGCGATCAAAGACATGAGGATGCAGCAGGAATAAAAACCACTGCATTAAAGACACGTAAAGTGTATTCATAGGACATGTGGCCTTTAATTGAAGAAATGTCATGATGATCTCTCCATTGGCAAAAGATTCTGGAATAGTCCCCCACTCGATTATCTGGGAAGGGAATGCCAAGGGGAAGGTACCATAAGAACAAGATTGAATAACAAATTCAAGGATAACGTTCTACGAGTCGGGACGTGGAATGTCAGAAGCTTGATTGTGGTAGGAAAACTAGAAAATCTGAAAAGGGAAATGCAAAGGCTCAATCTACATATAGTAGGAGACAGTGAAATGAAGTGAAAAGACGACAAGGATTTCTGGTCAGATGAGTAAAAGGTAATATCAACAGCAGCAGAAAATGGTATAACCTGAGTTGGATTCGTTATGAATAGGAATGTAAGGCAGAGGGTGTGTTACTGTGAACAGTTTAGTGATAGGGTTGTTCTTATAAGAATCTAAAGCAAACCAACACAGACAACGATACTTCAGGTATACACGGCGACGTCGCAAGCTGAAGATAAAGAGATAGAGAAAGTACATGAGGATTTTGAAAGAGTAATACAGTAAGCAAAGGGATATGAAAATCAGTCATGCGAGACTGACTTGCAGTTGTAGGGGAAGGAGTAGAAGAACAGCTCACAAGAGAATATGAGCTTGGGACAAGCAATAAGATTGGAGAAGGACTAATTGAGTTACGTAACGACTTTCAGCAAGATATAGCGAATAATCTGTTTAGGAATCACAAGAGGATAGGGTATACTGGCAAAAGGCCTGATGATACTGGAAGATTTTTGTTAGATTACATCATGGTCAGACAGAGATACTAGATTGTAAGACGTATCCATGAGTAGACATAGACTCAGGTCAAAATACAGTAGTGATGAAGAGTAGACTGAAGTTTAAGACATTTGTCAGGAAGAATCATTATGCAAAGAAGTGGGATACAGAAGTACTAAGGAATGACGAGATACGGTTGACGTTATCTGAGGTATAGATACAGCAATAAGGAATAGCTCAGTAGGCAGTACTGTTCAAAAGGAATGGACATCTCTAAAAAGGGCCATCACAAAGATTGGGAAGAGAAACGCAGGTAAAAAGAAGGTAACTGCGAAGAAAGCATGGGTGACAGAAGAAATACCTCAGCTGATCGACGAAAGGAGGAAGTACAAAAATGTTCCGGGAAACTCAGGAATACAGAAATATAAGTCGCTGAGGAATGAAATAAATAGGAAGCGCAGGGAAGCTATGACGAAATAGCTACAGGAAAAACGTTAAGACATCGAAAAAGAAATGATTGTCGGAAGGAGAGACTCAGCATACGGGAAAGTCAAAACTACCTTCGATGACACTAAAAGCAAGGGTGGTAACATTAAGAGTGCAACGAGAATTCCACGGTTAAATGCAGAGGAGAGAGCGGATAGATGGAAAGAATACGTTGAAAGCCTCTATGAGGGGGAAGATTTGCCTGATGTGATAGAAGAACAAAAAGGAGTCGTTTTAGAACAGATAGGGCATCCAGTATTAGAATCAGAATCGAAAAGAGCTTTAAAAGACTTAAGATCAAATGAGGCAGAAGGGATGGATAACATTACATCAGAATTTCTAAAATCTTTGGGGAAGTGGCAACAAAACGACTACTGACGTAGGTGGGTAGAATGTATGAGTCTGGCGACATACCATCTGACTTTCGGTAAAGCATCATGCACACAGTTCCGAAGACTGCAAGAGCTGATAATTACGAGAACAATCGCACAAATGGTTCAAATGGCTTTGAGCACTATGCGACTTAACTTCTCAGGTCATCAGTCGCCTATAACTTAGAACTAATTAAACCTACCTAACCTAAGGACATCACACACATCCATGCCCGAGGCAGGATTCGAACCTCCCACCGTAGCGGTCGCTCGGCTCCAGATTGCAGCGCTTAGAACCGCACAGCCACTCCGGCCGGCCAGCCCATGCATCCAAATTACATACAAGAATAATATATAGAAGAATTGAAAAAGAAATTGAGAATGCGCTAGATGCCGATCACATTGGCTTCAGGAAAGGTAAAGTCACGAGAGACTCAATTCTGACGTTGCTGTTAATAATGGAAGCAAGACTAAAGAAAAATCAGACACATTCATTGGATTTGTCGACCTGCAAGAGGCGTTCGAGAATCTAAAATGGTTCTAGATGTCCGAAATTCTGAGAAAATTAGGGGTAAGCATAGGGAGAGACGGATCATACACAATACGGACATCAGCCCAGAGGGAATAATAAGAGTTGACGACCAAGAACGAAGTGCTCGTATTAAAAAGGGTGTAAGACGAGGATGTACCCTTTCGCCCCCTACTGTTAAATCTGTACATCGAGGAAGCAATGATGGTAATAAAAGAAAGGTTCAGGAGTGGAATTAGAAATCAAGGTGGAAGGATATCAGTGATACGATTCGCTGATGACATTGCTATCTCGACTGAAAGTGAAGAAGAATTACATGATCTGCTGATCGGAATGAACAGTCTAAAGAGTACAGAGTATCGATCGAGAATAAATCGAAGAAAGCGCAAGGTAATGAGAAGTAGTAGAAATGAGAACAGCGAGAAGCTTAACATTAGAATTGACGGTCACGAAGTAGATGAAATTAAGAAATTCTGCTACCTAGGCAGTAAAATAAACAATGGCGGTTGGAGCAAGGAGGACATCAAAAGCAGACTAGCAATGGGAAAAAGGGCAATTCTGGCCAAGAGAAGTCTACTCATGTCAAATATCGGCCTCAATTTGAGGAAGAAATTTCTGAGAATGAACGTCTGGAGTACAGCATTGTGTGGTAGTGAAACATGGACTGTGGGAAAACCGAAACAGAAGGAATCGAAGGATTTGAGATGTGGTGTTACAGACAAATGTTGAAAATTATGTGCACAGATAAGGTAAGGAATGAGGAGGTTCTACGCAGAATCGGAGAGGAACGGAGTATATGGAAAACATTGATAAGGGGAAAGGACAGGATGGTAGGAAATCTGTTAAGATACGGTGGAATGACTTCCATGGTGCTAGAGGGAGCTGTAGAGGGCGAAAACTGTAGAGGAAGACAGAGATTGGAATACATCCAGCAAATAATTGGGGACGTAGGTGGCAAGTGTTACTCTGTGATGAGGATGTTAGCACAGGAGAGAAATTCGTGGCGGGCCGCATCAAACCAGTCAGAAGACGGGTGAAAAATAAAAATTAAATTCCAACTCACT
The DNA here is from genome assembly GCF_023864345.2 of Schistocerca serialis cubense. NCBI lineage: Eukaryota > Metazoa > Arthropoda > Insecta > Orthoptera > Acrididae > Schistocerca > Schistocerca serialis. The sequence goes on from NC_064641.1 coordinate 278,834,367, forward strand.
ACAGAGCCGAACGTCAGACGCCACTATCTTCTATGGTATCGGCTCTTTCCATCGTAGGCATTCAGACACTTCATAGAAAGTGTCCCCAGCAATGCCCATGCGCTGTAACGGCGAAGGATGGACAAAAATGGTCCATTTATTCAAAACGATTTCGGGCTTGCAGCCGGTCGTCGTTAGCTTCCATCCACGATATTGCGACTGGACAACTGCCAGCCATCCTCAGTTGAACCATCGAAGACTGACGAAGACGCCCTCCGTTTCGTAATACACAGCGTGCAGCGAGTATTCCGCGCATGCGTCAAAATCATATGTAGAGACGAAACACACCGCCCGCCAGCAGCTCCCTCCCTGGTGGAACAGCAGAACTCGGCTGTCTTCGGCGTTGTCAATTGCCGCGGCCATCGGAGTACTCTGACGTCTTCGTCTGGAGCAGATCTTAGAGATAACGGGGTTCCACGCATTATCTAGCTGCTAGCCATTGTCACGGTTGATAAGATTATCTGTCATGCGAATTTCCACTGACTCTTTTGTGACAGAGTCCCAAAAGGATGTTGCTGTGGCCAAAATTGTTGTCTTGTCATACTCCATCGAGTGTCCAGTGGAAATGCAGTGCTCAGCAATTGCAGACTTGCTAGGATGCAAAAGGCGAGTACAGCGCTGATGTTCAGTGCAACGTTCTTCTACTGTTCGCAATGTTTGTCCTATATATGACATTCCACACTGACAAGGTATTTTATAAATTCCCGCCTTCCGCACAAAAATGGTCCAAATGGCTCTAAGCACTATGGCACTTAACAACTGAGATCATCGGCCCCTTGACTTAGAACTACTTAAACCTACTTAACCTAAGGACATTACACACACCCATGCCCGAGGCAGGATTCTAACCTACGACCGTAGCAGACTGAAGCACCTACAATCGCTCGGCCACAGCGGGTGGCAAGGATGGACACATCTTATCAGACACATACACCATATAATCTTCACTAATACACTCCTGGAAATTGAAGTAAGAACACCGTGAATTCATTGTCCCAGGAAGGGGAAACTTTATTGACACATTCCTGGGGTCAGATACATCACATGATCACATTGACAGAACCACAGGCACATAGACACAGGCAACAGAGCATGCACAATGTCGGCACTAGTACAGTGTATATCCACCTTTCGCAGCAATGCAGGCTGCTATTCTCCCATGGAGACGATCGTAGAGATGCTGGATGTAGTCCTGTGGAACGGCTTGCCATGCCATTTCCACCTGGCGCCTCAGTTGGACCAGCGTTCGTGCTGGACGTGCAGACCGCGTGAGACGACGCTTCATCCAGTCCCAAACATGCTCAATGGGGGACAGATCCGGAGATCTTGCTGGCCAGGGTAGTTGACTTACACATTCTAGAGCACGTTGGGTGGCACGGGATACATGCGGACGTGCATTGTCCTGTTGGAACCGCAAGTTCCCTTGCCGGTCTAGGAATGGTAGAACGATGGGTTCGATGACGGTTTGGATGTACCGTGCACTATTCAGTGTCCCCTCGACGATCACCAGTGGTGTACGGCCAGTGTAGGAGATCGCTCCCCACACCATGATGCCGGGTGTTGGCCCTGTGTGCCTCGGTCGTATGCAGTCCTGATTGTGGTGCTCACCTGCACGGCGCCAAAAACGCATACGACCATCAGTGGCACCAAGGCAGAAGCGACTCTCATCGCTGAAGACGACACGTCTCCATTCGTCCCTCCATTCACGCCTGTTGCGACACCACTGGAGGCGGGCTGCACGATGTTGGGGCGTGAGCGGAAGACGGCCTAACGGTGTGCGGGACCGTAGCCCAGCTTCATGGAGACGGTTGCGAATGGTCCTCGCCGATACCCCAGGAGCAACAGTGTCCCTAATTTGCTGGGAAATGGCGGTGCGGTCCCCTACGGCACTGCGTAGGATCCTACGGTCTTGGCGTGCATCCGTGCGTCGCTGCGGTCCGGTCCCAGGTCGACGGGCACGTGCACCTTCCGCCGACCACTGGCGACAACATCGATGTACTGTGGAGACCTCACGCCCCACGTGTTGAGCAATTCGGCGGTACGGCCACCCGGCCTCCCGCATGCCCACTATACGCCCTCGCTCAAAGTCCGTCAACTGCACATACGGTTCACGTCCACGCTGTCGCGGCATGCTACCAGTGTTAAAGACTGCGATGGAGCTCCGTATGCCACGGCAAACTGGCTGACACTGACGGCGGCGGTGCACAAATGCTGCGCAGCTAGCGCCATTCGACGGCCAACACCGCGGTTCCTGGTGTGTCCGCTGTGCCGTGCGTGTGATCATTGCTTGTACAGCCCTCTCGCAGTGTCCGGAGCAAGTATGGTGGGTCTGACACACCGGTGTCAATGTGTTCTTTTTTCCATTTCCAGGAGTGTATGTGTCTGTATAATTTTGATAAGACAGTGTGTCTGATACTTGATTACTTTGAAAGGAAGACGTTTGGTATTAGACCTACCTACCATGACAGTGTAAGGTAATAATATCAAATACAGTACAGGGGCGTCAGTCATCAGAAATGCATCCTCCTTCACCACTTACAACAGTGTGCCAATCCTGGGTAACTTACCGATTTCGTGACTGTAGAAATCAGAATCACGTGGTTTTGAGGGCACGATCTCATCGAGCCACGTCCGGAGTGTATTTTCATTTAGAAAAGAAGTTCCTTGAAAGCTGTTCGACAGATAGTAGTGAATAACGTGGGTGCACAAAGACTTGCCAAGTTAACTCTATATAGTACTTTTTGTCAGTCTAGCAAAATGGGGGTGGCGTCATCGTGGAGTGCATCACTCCACGTCGTCTTCCTGGTCGTTGGACAGCGTCTGCAAGACGTCTCAGATGCTGACAGTATATTTCAGCAGTGATGGATATACACCGGGGAAGAAATTCGTATCACACCGCACCGTCGCTGTTCCACCGGATGCAAAACATTACCTATTGTGGATGCGCGCTTCACTTTCCACGGGGAGTAGTTGTTTCGTTTGGGCTCAGCCATTCCTTTCTTTTCCTTATGTTATCATGAAGACACCATTTCTCATACCAGTAATGATAGAATAAGAATGGTCAGTGTTGTTCACGAGCCAGTTGATGACGAGCAAGTAGAGATGCACTGATTTTTGCAATTTTGGCTTCGAGAACGAGCGACGCATACGGCCGGTTTGTGATCCTTCCCCAGTGCGTGAAAAGTTCGCACAGTGGCGAAATTATCACAGTTCATAAGATATGCCAATTCTCGAGTTCACTGGCTTCGAACATTGTGGATCAAAGCGTTCAAACGATCTTCATCAAACCCCGAAGATCTTCTTAAACGTCACTAATTTCAAAACGATCCCCCATAAAACTATTTCCTTATCCTGCTCTGTCCAATAAATTATTCCCGTCTACGGCGCAAATGTCACCTCTCTATTAAACACAACCACAAGAATACGTCGGAAATTTTCTGTTTTCTCCACTTCACATCCATTTTCTAGCGTCTGCAGCTCGACTCTTTACCTCCGAGTGACAAATAAACAACAGTGAACTGCAAATAAAAATGACGGTCGCTAAATAAATCCTTCGGAAACGGATCACTAGCACGTAAAACAAAAACGCTGCGACATTGTGCCTCACCGTAATAGAAACAGATACAAGGGGATTCGCTTTCAGCTCCTCAACATTAGGTGCCCGACATCTTGGTTCAAATGGCTCTGAGCACTATGGGACTCAACTGCCGTGGTCATAAGTCCCCTAGAACTTAGAACTACTTAAACCTAACTAACCTAAGGACATCACACACATCCATGCCCGAGGCAGGATTCGAACCTGCGACCGTAGCGGTCGTGCGGTTCCAGACTGTAGCGCCTTTAACCGCTCGGCCACTCCGGCCGGCGCCCGACATCTTCACCTATAATTTAGTTGCTTTCCAAGTGATTTTCTGCTGTTGGGACATTTAGTAGGCCAATTGCAGACAGTAAAATAGTAAAAGTGGACAAGTTGACTATTCATGATATAGGCAGAGACATGTGAAATTCCACGTACATCTATATCAACATCTAAACTCCGCAAGACCATTTTAACGGGAGACCACACTATGATGCAAAACGCCTCTCCTGCAACGTCCGCCACTATTGTTGGTTGAGAATCTGCTTAGTCAATAGACCTGCAACGAAACGTGCTCCCGTTCTATTTGTTCTGTCAGTCCTACCTAACACGGGTCCCATACTGATGAGCAGTATTCAAGCATTGGTCGAACGATTATTTTGTTAGCTACTTCCTTTGATGACGGACTACATCTCCTGAGAATTCTTCCAATGGCTCTCAGGTGGCTTCTGCCTTACTCACGATTAGTTTTATGTGGTTCTTCTACTTCGAAGCGCCTCGTACGGAAACTCACGAATATTTTGTGGATGTGCCTGCTTCCACTGACTGTTCCGCAATAATGTAATCTCACAGTAGTGTGTATTCCTGCCTGTATAAGCGCAATACGCTATGTTGTTTACGTTGAGTGCCAGTTGCCACTCCCTGCACCAAACCTCGATCCTCTTCAGGTCTTCCAGGGTTTCGTTACAATTTTCAAATGTAATGACTTCTTTGTACACAACAGCATCATCTGCAAGGAACCTCATGGAACTTCCGACGTTATCCTTCAGGTATGTTATACATATCGTGAAAAGTAACGGTCCAATAACAATCCACTGGGGCACACCAGACATTAATTGTTCCGCTGAAGGTTTCTTTTCCTTGAGAATGACATGCTGCGTTCTATGTGCTAGAAATTCTTCAGTTCAATCATACAGCCAGAATTATAGTGTATTCGTTCTTTTTTCATTAGGCAGCAGTACAGAACTGTACCGAAAGCCTTTCGAAAGCCGAGAAGCACGGTATCATACTGGACGATGGTATCTACTGCTTACTGGTTCTCCTATACGAACGGAACCGAAGTTTATGGATACAGAGGAGACTTTCGGTCTCCAGGAAGGTCATATTACGCAAGCATAAATGACGTTCCAAAATTTGACAACAAACTGACGTCAGAGATACAGGCCTATAGTTCCGTTGGTCTGTTCGACGACTCTTCTTGAAAATTATGGTATATGGTCGAACGCCATCCAAGAGCAAGATCGATTTCATCCGGAAACGGAAGTCATTCTGATGTATGCTTCACGTATGACGAACTCTTTTAAATGCTGATGTAGCTATCTGGTTATCACGAATACGATACCGGTCACAATTACCGAAACAGGGGTAACATGGAATTATCTTGGTGGTTCCAAGTCCTATCAAAACGTACGTGAAGGATGTGGAATATGAGCTGTCCTTTTCTTCAGTACGCTAAAATGGCTCTGAGCACTATGGGACTTAACTACTGTGGTCATCAGTCCCCCAGAACTTAGAACTACTTAAACCTAACTAACCTAAGGACATCACACACATCCATGCCCGAGGCAGGATTCGAACCTGCGACCGTAGCAGTCGCGCGGTTCCGGACTGCGCGCCTAGAAGCGCTAGACCACCGCGGCCGGCTCAGTACGCTACTTTTTGTACATACAGCACTTATTAGAAAAAATTTTATTCAAACACAAGCGACATATCATTTGGCGCTTCCACTCCTGGAAACATTACATGCCTTTTCTTGGGTTCTTGCTCATTATGCTCATGCTACATATGTAATAAAGCATCTGTGATCTGAATGGTAACGTTCATGCCCTCCACTCCATGGAAATTGGTTTGATTGCTAGTTACAGCACACATTTTTGAAAAAGCGTCAGATGTTACATGTGAAAATATACATTTACAGAAGCAAAATGTTTCCACTAAACGTGGGTCCGCCAACCACTCAATTACCAGAAAACTGTGAATATGTGGGAACGAATCGACAGATTTCAATATGAAATATTATCCTATTTAGTAAACCGTAACCTTATAGATGGAGTTTCGCACTACTTGGTCGCAAATTTCACCCAAGGCCTACCTAGACTTGCGGTGCGTTAGGGAACGTTGTATGCGTGATGGGATACAAGCATAATCAGCTGTTTGTCTAACTAGTTGCTGATTATTTCAGCCGGCCGGAGTAGCCGCGCGGTTCTAGGCGCTATAGTCTGGAACCGCGCGACCGCTACGGTCGCAGGTTCGAATCCTGCCTCGGGCATGGATGTGTGTGATGTCCATAGGATAGTTAGGTTTAAGTAGGTCTACGTTCTGGGGGACTGATGACCTCAGAAGTTGAGTCCCATAGCGCTCAGAACCATTTTTGATTATTTCAGGAAACAGAAATACAGTTGCTGAAAGTGGATCAAATAGTAAAGGTAAATAATAGTATTATGCAGTGTGATGAAGTTATATTGCACGTCAAAGTAGGAGTTCGGTGAAATTTGAGCCCAATTACATGGGGATGTACTCGAAAAGTTTACGTTACAATTACATTTATAGTAACAAGGACAATATTTGGTGTAGAAGTCACACTGATCTTCTTTTCTCACTGTTGGCAAATGTATTTGAACTAATGGACATTTTACCTACTTTTTTCCATGTGTCTCGTTTTCATTTGACAGCATCTCAGCCGGCCGGAGTGGCCGTGCGGTTTTAGGCGCTACAGTCTGGAACCACGAGACCGCTACGGTCGCAGGTTCGAATCCGGCCTCGGGCATGGATGTGTGTGATGTCCCTAAGTTAGTTAGGTTTAAGTAGTTCTACGTTCTAGGGGACTGATGACCTCAGAAGTTGAGTCCCATAGTGCTCAGAGCCATTTGAACGATTTTGAACAGCCTCACATGTATATCCCAGCGTGTAGCACACATCATACCACTATACGTCGTTGCGTGCTGCCTTCACGGTGTTGCTAATTTAATGACCAGAAGCGTATCTTTACCTGATGATACGTTCTTTGCTTTCCGGATGAGTCTTGTGTTTTCGAGAGGTCGACACCCCTGACACACATTAGCACCAGTTTCCTGTTTCTTCATCACAGAGCACACGTAGGAACTCAGTTTGTTTTCTTTCTGACACTCCCAAACAGCAGACAGAATATAAGCAAACAGCTTTCAGCGGCTCTTACGCAATGCCAGACAGAAACAGTTGAATCTTTATTGTAACCGGCTGATGTAGCGCAGTTGACAAGAAACAGGAGGAGCATTTCATTAACGTTTGTTCAGCCACACTAATTTATGTTTTCATCCAACTCCCAGCCCAGCTTGCGCTCCTTCTGTAATAACCTTGTCTTCGACATGGCGTTATATCGTTAATTTGTTTCTGAGTAATTTTTAACGAATCCATAAAGATTTCACTTGTAACACAGAGAGCGTGTAATGTAGGGTAGAGTGTTGTTCCTTGGAACGCTTATGACACTTTCGCCTTTAGCAAGCTCTGTAACAGAAGTTTAACATACTTTCTTATTCAATTTTTAAATGATGTCGTACGCAATTTGTGTAGTGCAGTTTTTTCCTGCAAGTACAGAAATTATTCCAGAAAATTAAGGTTTTTCCAAATGTAAAAACCCGTTTTAAGAACATCATGGACACGTAACTAAGAATAAATAGTCTATTGAAATGTAAAAATGTTGCAATCAAGAAAAGCTTGTCAGTACTGTATCTGTAAGTCTATTTGTGCGTTACTATTTTACTACACACCAATAAATGCCGACTGTTGTCGCCGAGCGGTTCTAGGCGCTTCAGTCCGGAACCGTGCTGCTGCTATGGTAGCAGGTTCGAATGCTGCCTCGGACATGGTTGTGTGTGATGTCATTAGGTTACGTAATTCTAAGTCTAGGAGACTGATGACCTCTGATGTTAAGCCCCATTGTGCGTAGAGCCATTTGGACCATTTTAATCAATAAATCACATCTAATTGAGCAGACGTTTCATTAATAACCAGTTAAAAGTTAAATATATTTTGAAACTGAAGCTATTGGAGAGTAACACAAATTTCCATTTTCAAGGCAGGTAAAACTGTTAAGACGTTAAAGAAACTAAGTTAAAAAGCAAATATACCACGTTCCATGGTACTATATCTTCTTCTGTTTCAAGATATACCATGGTGCACGACCAAAGAAGTATGCTGTATTGCCCACAAGTTATACATGTAGTTTTAAAAATACATCGAATTTTACTTGCCATACAAGTTTCTAATAACAGAATTAACAACATTTTCTAAACAACTTTTATATACGAGAGCATGCTAAAGAATAATGCCTCCTAGTTTTTATACAAACACGGCGGGGTCCTACCCACTCGTCTCGTCCTTGGTGCCTAAGGGATGCTGCTTTCTCGGAATGCTATACAACAATTCAAGCAAGTAACATTAATCATTTCAATTCAATGAAGATTGATAATACTTAACCTGGAGCTTAAAACAGTATCGCAAGCAATGGGCGACATGCAAACAGTAATATTCTTCGCTATAGACAATGTCCAAACAAGCGATGGATATGGAGCACTAATAACTGTTCTCGTAGTACTCTCTGCTGCTAGGCGTGCTAATGCTCTGCGAATACTGTCCACTTATGTCTGGCCGAGGATGATAGGAGGGACACTTATATTCACTTCGACTAGACGCCGCTCCTATCGTGGTCCGGTCCTAATCAGCGCACCATTGGCCAACGTCGTTTCACCACCTTCTCTTCTCTTGCGATCTTCATCATCGTTCCGGAAAATGTGGTTACGCCAAAACATAAACTGTTAAGGCTTTTTAAATAAAACACACGTTATCGACATTCTATATCTTTATTCTTCCTGTCTACGTACTTGCAGCCATCTGCCGCTAGAGGGCTCAGAATTGTAGCGTTTAACATGACGGTGCGAAATGTCACTATATCGGTGGGTGAGAAACAGCGTGCTGTAATATAGTTTCCAAATCGATGGGTTCGCCCACAGATAGAGCACCCTCTCGTTCAGCATGACACTGCAAATCATACATGAGTTATGAACATCTGTAACAATCCGAACCCTTGGATTGGCTTCATCAATCATCTCCGTGGAATCGCGAATCGTCCCATTCGATTTTCATCTGCTTCTAAAACTTCGAGGCCTTCACTTTCATAGTAATGAAGTGGAGCAAGCAGAGGTGATGTTGTGGCCCCGCCAGCAAAGTCAAACATTCTACAAAGAGGATATCAACAAACGGGTCTCTCATTAGAATAAATGTCTTCGTCGCAAGGTGACTATGTTGAGAACGAAATATCTAGACGTCACAACGCTCTCGTATTATACAACGATTAAATGGCAGACAGTGATTATGAAGGTCGAATTCGCAAGCCTTCGCGTGGTTCTAATATCAGACTGAAGTACCGACCAACAACCATGATGTGCTTCTAAGGGCAGTATCGGCTAGGCACAACACTCTCCCCTATATAGGGTATCCCATTTATCTTGTCCACCCTAAATAGCTGTCCAGATGCAAATTACAAAATGTTTCAAGCAAATGTTCTTTAGCCGTCAGGAGGACATCAATCAGCATGACTGCCTTCGATGTAGCTTTGTTTTCTATGAAGATATGAACAGCAGTATGATTTTTTCAAATGGCACCGCATATTTTTTTATTCGCTGATTCATTTCCTTTCCTAAAGACCTATTCAAAAACATACCACAGTGTACCATTCATGGAAACACAGCGTTATTAATTACATAACACAAAACGGCTGCTGAGCCCGGATTCATAAACGCGTCCACTTGCTGGAGTTGTCTGAAAACAAATCAAAAACAAGTAAAAACATAACACAAAATTGACTTTGACTCTCCTGTACCATTGCCCAGGAGTAGAACATTCAAAGGTGCTCAAAGTGGTGACCCTGAACATCGATACACGGCGTACCCTTTGAATGGAAGAATTATTTACTGCTTCCTGTGTTGCCTGCTCAAGAGAATTACAAACAAGCACAATACGTTCCTGCATCGCCTCTGGAGTTGTTGGAATATCGCGATACACAATGTCTTTAATGCATTCCCAAAGAAAAAAGTCCAGAGCATTTAAATCAGGAGATTTAGCAGGTCAAGTAACTGTTCTTTCTCGACCAATCCATCTGGCAGGATACCTTCAGTTCAGAACACGACGTGCACGCAAGCAATTATGTGCTGGACATCCATCGTGCTGATACAACATAAGCATTCTGGTTCTTAGCGGCACTTCGTCCAGAAGAGAAGCAAGAATTCGTCTCAGAAAGTTGGCATGCGCTGCGCCGTTTAGACTACCATTTATGAAATGAGGGCCAATAATTGTAGTACGAAGCATCCAACACCAGACCTTAACTCTCCATTGACGCTGATGTTCCACCCAAGCCATCGTGGGTTGTCGCTGGACCAATAATGCATGTTCCTTGTACTTAACTGTCCTTTGTTTGAGAAGCAACATTCATCAGTAAACAGAACATTGGAAAAGAAGTTCGGAATGGCGAGGATTTACTGCTGTGCCCACTGACAGAACTGCACACGATTCTGGACATCGTTACAAAGCAATTCTTGATGTAGGTGTACACGGTAAGGATGGAACCGGTGACGTGTAAGAATACGATGTACACTGGTTTTAAGAATGCCAATCTGGTGTTCGAGCTGTCGTGCGCTCACATGTGGATTCATAGCAACGGAAGCGAGAACAGTAACTTCGGCAGCTTCGTCTGTGCGGGTGCTACGACGATTGCGGTGTCGTTGGTTGAAACTTCCCGTTTCCTGAGGCGTCACAACAAGACGAGAAGACGTCCTTCGGGAATGTGTGCTCTTGTCAGGATATCGTTCTCTGTACAGTTCCGCTGCCTGAGTAGCATTTCGCCTACCTTCAACAACAACAATAAAAGAAACATTATGTCGAAGCAGTTAGAAAAAGTCATACCGGTGTTCATATCTTTGTAAAAAAAACAAAGTTACAACGAAGGAAATCATGCTGATTGATGTCCTCCTGACGGCCGGAAAACATTTGCTTGAAACATTTTATAATTTGCATCTGGACAGACAGTCATTTAGGGTGGTCAAGGTAAGTGGGACACCCTATATATTTCAGTACTAAAATAATATATATTTCTTCATTAAAAGTTAGTCTAAAATAAGTATTTATTTTCCTTTTGATATTCTAGAAATAAAACTCTGACCTCAGGGTTTAAGAGCATTTATTGTGATTTTCGTCATTGTATAGCCTTTAAGGTTGTCAATATTTTCGCACATCAGTTTCTTGTGGTGATGTGCTTATATTAAAATACAAACGACATAAATCGATTTCCAGATGGACCAACAATGAATCATATTTTCCCAAAATTCTGGTACGACTGGTTCGCATGGAAAAATAAAAACAATAAACTGAAACTTGTAAATCCTAGAGCATGAGCGGAAAAATAAAAACAATAAACTGAATCTTGTAAATCCTAGAGCATGAGCTTTTTGTCTGGAGTATAGATAAATAAAGAAACCGAAATCCAATGTGTTGCCGGATATTTATTCCTAAAGATAACGAAATAGGAAGTGGGTATTTTGAGGCGAAATGCTAACTTGCTGTAGGCTCAGCCGCCAGTCAAAGGTTTCTAGCTGTCGTATACTCAACCATTATCATGGAGAACTCATCGACGTGGGTTCCATTGCATGATAAGTAAGCACCGGCATACTGTCGTTACTCTGTGTGGTTTCAGTTTTAGACTTAAATTACGGTCCCTCTGGGAAGCTTGTTTGATTGGACAGATTTATACATAGCAGCTGCAGGACCCCATGTTTAAGCTCCTGGTCCTTGGCAGAAAGAATCTGGTACCACCCTTTTAATAGATAGCAGCAAGGATCGCCAAGTGCCTACTTTATACATAATTAGGTACAAACACATGACACACGTGACGGTTCTAAATTAAAAACTACGTACGTAATACATTATAAAATCTATTACGAAAGCTATGCACGTACAGACCGTACAGGTTGTCAAGATAGAGAAAACTTCCAAATTAAGTACTTGGGGATAACAACAATGGTTCACAATCATCGCATTATGGATGACGTTCCCTGAGACGGTCGAATTTGTTCAATGGGATTGCTCTTTGATAACACATACAACTTAGTAGAAAAGTGATGTCTTGCAAAAAGGTACTGGCAGCAGATACTAACAAGATAAGGCCGACTGAAACAGCTTACTAGTCATTATTTGCTAGATATTTTGAAACGTATGAAATACAAACAATTACCTGCTCAAGTAGTGATGAGAAAATAGAGAAGTTTGTTAAGAAGTAAATAGATGAACTACGTGAACAATGACAAACTTTTTCTAGTTCTACTAGGTTATAATGCTTTAGTGGAGAGATAACAGCTGGCAAAATTACGGTAGAATACGACCGGGACTAGGAATATGACGAAAATGCAGTTTCCAAATTACAGCGGTAGGTTTGTTCATATTGTAGCCGTTACACACATCCAAAATGATAACAGAGGAAGATATATTTGGTATGGCAGACATAGGAAGTCGGCAAGAGCTTTAGGAATTAGATACTGAATGGAAAACACACCGTTGTGTCGAGATAAAGTCTTACTGACTTCCAGGGGTTGAAAATACCGCTTCAGTTGTAAGGTTCTTTATCACACGACCGGTTCCGGGCTCTTATAAGCCCATCTTCAGGTGACGTACTAGAAATATCAAGAGACGGGAGATAATTTTTACACGCAAGAATACACATCAAAAACAAAAAAATGTATAAATACGTTTTGAAAACATTTCAAAGCCGCTGGTCGGACTAGGTGCGAAAGTGACATCAGACAGTACTACGGACGACTCCTTGGGTAGGGAAAGACAAAAATAATACCAGGACACTTACATTTGGTGCTGCTGCTCCCGAGCGCCGCGGTGGTCTTGTATTAGCCGCGGTGTGCTATCTATCAGCGCAGAACAAGGAGTAACGGATGCGAAAGAGGAAGCAATCTGGTAAACCAGAGTGGCAAAAGTGCTGCCATCTATTAACGGGAAGAAGAACGCGGGGCCACTAGCCTGGCAATTCAGAATTTTAATTAGTGGTTTCAATTTAAAATGAAGACTTACTGATTAGTGTAGATCAACAGGAGGAAATCTAGTGCAACAAAGAAATTAATGCGTACATGATGCTGAGGAAGTGCTGAGGAAGTACAAATTTTCAGTGTCAATGTACAATAGCGTAAGTAAATCAATACTAAGAATGTTACGTTCCAGTTGTCGAAAATCTGTAACACATACACCACATCATATTTCTACATATTGTCGACAGCGGGTGCGTAACGTTCTCTGCTATGATTCATGATACAGTAACACGATTGCTTTACGACAGAAGGCCTAACTAAACATGTTCAATCGTAGAATGCTAGTGGAGTATGACACGGAATGAAATACAGATGTGACAGGGCATCATAGCTACGTCTTAAGGAGAAGCACAGAAGTTGTAGATGGTTCTACAAATTCTGGATCTTATGAATGAACGGATTTCCAGGGATTTGCAGGAAAGTGTAATTTTACGTTTCCAAGAATCAAGACCAGACGTATGTGAAACCCAATGAAAGGCGAAGATCAGACTAATAAACACAAGAACGAAAAACATTTAATGTGGGAATCTACCAGGGAAGTATGTTTGTATTATTTATTAGTTATACAATGAAGGATAAAGGCGAATCAAGAAGACTTTAAGTTTGCAGATATGGACATGATGTGAGGCAGAATAAGATGTTATTCATCTTTAGATGGTTGACGCCAAAATACTGTACCACAGGAGTAATGAAGAAGGTATTCATACAAAAATAAATGAGAATAGTGAAACCGGAAGCACCAGAAGAATACATTCGTACTGAGTTTTGTATATAGATTTTCTATTTATAATCAAAATTATTTAAATTAAATGTGAAACAAACAATAAAGAAATTAAATTGTATCAGCTAGTTAAGTGACACATATTACAATGTTATGGATCAAAGGCAAAATACCCCATCAAGCAGAAATCAAGAAACACACAGAAGCACTGTTGACCATAACGGAAAACATACTTGGCGAAGAATATGAGTAATAGGAAAACGAAGCTAAGACGGAGACGACGCTGTGTAGCAGTGACTTCATCGACATTTAAACTGGGAATGTAATAGAACAGAAGAAATGAAACAGTTTGCCTACGAAGCAAGAAACAAATAGTCGACCTACGAATAACCTATGAATAACTGAGATATAGACGACATCCAGACCAGGTAAAAAAAAAGAAGAACCAGTTGTGTCTGGTGTGGGCTAGTCTTCAGGTTCAATGAGGCTGAAAGACGCAGATGGAAAAATGGCACACAATTCAACTCAAATCTGTGATTACCACATTCAGTGGCAGTGATCAAGTAGGTACTCGAAAACCATATACACACCGCACTGTGTGTCGAGATAACATATCGCATGAAGGAAAGAATGTTAGAACCACCAAATAAATGATCCAAGAGTATCATAAGGGTGTTGAAAACTGAACACAAGGAGACAACCGTATGGATTTAAGGAATTGTTGGGAATCGGTGTTTACGGAAATTTCGCTGACTTATAATGTATACTGCATGAGTACCTAACGTGAAAGGGGATGAACGTTTCTCGGAACACTGACGCGAGCACCTGAAGAAAAACACATATATTAGGCCAGTGGGCGACAGAAGGTAGTCCTCAGGACTAACAGTGGCGGACCATTAACGCTTCCTCGTGGCCTTCTGTAAGAGTAAGTACACCTCGCAGCAGTAGATGCAAAGCACCAGCAATTGATAATGGCAATGAAATCACGCAAAGCAAGGTTTTCAAGTTTTTAGGAGCGTAGTAATACTGAAAGCGTACTTTTTCTGCAAAGTAAAATTAAAATGAGAAAGTGAGATAAATCTAACAGAGGCGTACGTTTTCATGATCTACAAATATGACATTAGCAGTTTAATTTAGGAACACAGAGAAAACTAAATAGGTGGTCCCTGTTACCAAACAAGCAACCTGAAGCAAGACGGAGAGATCCAGAGGGGCTTTGCAAGAACACTATCAGAGCAAAGAGGGCATTCCTGTCCTATGGAAGTCTACTAATTTCAGAAAAAGGTTTTCATTTGAGAGAGAAGTTTCTGAGAACGTGCTTCTGGAGTACAGAGTTACACTGAAGTGAATTGTGAATCATGTAAAAACCTGAGAATAAGAGAATCGAAGCATCTGAAATACGGTGCTAGAAATCTATGCTGAAAATCAGCTTATAGCATAAAAAATGCGGCGACTCCCCACAGAACCGATGAAGAAAGTTGTGTGTTGAAAACACAGACTAACGGATGGGACAAAATGTGTGAGAAAACTTCCGTATTACTAATGGTATGGTTATAGGGCAAGAAAATGCGGACGATGCAGAGAATGTATACGACAGAGAAGCCAGTCAGAGAACGAACGGTCTGGAAAAAGAGAGCTCCTGTTATTTAGATAAGCGGAGGCAGTACGTTTCTGATGTTACTTTCTAAAATAAGCCGCAGCCTCCGCACATGATGTCCAGGATTGCATACAGCATGTCCAGCAGGAATGGTCAGTAGTCAGGGATATGAAATGTATGATCATTCGAAGCAAAAATGTCGAGTAAACATGGGCTCCAAAGTGAGTTCCTTAAGATATATGAGAGCTGGTTTATCTTCGCTACTGTGAAACACATGAAAAGTGTGTTTACGGAAATTCCTCCTGAGACTCCCTGTAGATGGCGTTGTTAGAAGGAAAAAATTAAGGGGATGAAGAGTGCAAATAACTATAAATGATGACGTCAATGAAAGCATCTACGCTCAATAAGCAGACATGAGTAAAATAATAAATGGTTACGACAACAGAAACACTGTAATGTGCGAAGACACTTCTGGCTAAATTGTTGCGAGCGAGATGTTACCTCAGAAAGTCGCTGCAATTGAGCACACGTGACACAACAGAATATCAAGAATATGATTAGGTTTTATCTACATTGTTCGTAACTTTGAGTCGTTTTTTGTATGAAAACGTACTGTATAGTCAGCACATCTTAAGATACTCTTCTTCGACAAAAATTATTTTACGACAGTTCGTCATTCTGTAAAAAGGGGAGAGACAATGCAGACTGTGCGGCATCGTCACAGTGAATCCACAAGAGCCATTAGCAGAATGTAACCAACACGGATCCTGTTACTGGCCGAAGTGGTCGAGGAGAGGGAAATGCGACGCTCAGTCGGATCATGGCTGTTCCACCGTAGCTCGCCAATCAATACGTGTTGCTCTCTGCTGGCGGACACTTGACCACTGTTGACAGAGATTGGGGCAGCTGTCCTACGGTAATAGCACTGACCAAGAGCTCTCGCGAGCCGGGCACCATTAGGAGGACAAGGACGTCCTGGAAGGAGGCAGCTGTGGTTATTTTGCTACCAACAGATGTAGATGCAGACACTGTTGAAAGAGCCTTCTCTTTTTTCTCCACAAAATTCGCCTGACACTGTGCAATTTTCCCCGCATGTTTTCCATGGAACTATCTACTTAGAGTCTTCCAGAACGTCGCCTGAGCACCGCTAACTGATGACCGAAATGTAACGCAGGTAGTAGGAGACTATGGGGTTACAGGTGGAAACAAACTTGTTCATCGAATAATGTGTAAGAAATTCGTCTGTTGATCCCCGCTGAACTAAAAGCTATTATTTCTTATAGCTCTGAGGGAGAATGAAATTAATGCGTTTATTTTAGCTAAAGACTTTACTGGCACATATAACATGATGATGATGAAATGAGCTACAGACGTTTCCACTGGCTCTGAGCACTATGGGACTCAACTGCTGAGGTCATTAGTCCCCTAGAACTTAGAGCTAGTTAAACCTAACTAACCTAAGGACATCACAATTATCCATGTCCGAGGCAGGATTCGAACCTGCGACCGTAGCGGCTTGCGGTTCCAGACTGCAGCGCCTTTAACCGCACGGCCACTTCGGCCGGCTGAGACGTTTCCACTCATCAATAGCAACTAAATATGCCACACATGCCATTGCTCTTACATCTCTCCCCACGCCCCCATACGTCCCGCCCTCTATCCCTCCCTCCCTCCCTCCCTCCCTCCCTCTCTCCCACCCTTCTCTCTCTCTCTCTCTGTCTCTCTCTCTCTCTCTCTCTCTCTCTCTCTCTCTCTCTCTCTCCCGCAGCTGCTTTTATAGCTCATTCATTTAAAATTTAGTCATATTACAAGAAACAATAATGTAAATTTACACACTGACACTGATACGCAATATGGTTTAAATGGTTCTGAGCAGTATGGGACTTAACTTCCGAGGTCATCAGTCCCCTAGAACTTAGAACTATTTAGACTTAACTAACCTAAGGACATCACACACATCCTTGCCCGAGGCAGGGTTGGAACCTGCGAGCGGAGCGGTCGCGCGGTTCCAGACTGTAGCGCCTACAACCGCTCGGCAACTCCGGCCGTCACTTTAACCATACAGTAAAGCTGCATGCCCTCGGGAAAAATTACGGCTGTAGTTTCCCCTTGCTTTCAGCCGTTCGCAGTACCAGCGCAGCAAGGCCGTTTTTGTTAGTGTTACAAGGCCAGATCTCTCAGTCATCCAGACTGTTGCCCTGCAACTACTGAAAAGGCTGCTGCCCCTCTTCAGGAACCACACGTTTGTCTGGCCTCTCAACAGATACCCCTCCGTTGTGGCAGCACCTACGGTACGGGTATATGTATCGTTGAGGCACGCAAGCCTCCCCACCAACAACGGCAAGGTCCATGGTTCATGGGGGTGATAAATTAATTGTTGACATTATAATCAAAATTGTTCAAATGGCTCTGAGCACTATAGGACTTAACTTCTGGGGTCATCAGTCCCCTAGAACTTAGAACTACTTAAACCTAACTACTAAGGGCATCACACACATCCATGCCCGAGGGAGGATTCCAACCTGCGACCGTAGCGGTCGCGCGGTTCTAGTCTGAAGTGCCTAAAACCGATCGGCCACTCCGACTGGCACACTGATACACATGCACACTGCCAATCGCAACATACCTACACAGCAGAGACATATACCAAAACTTAAGTATTTTCTGGGAAAACTGATTACATTGCATTAGAAGTAAATTAAAATAGCCCCAAACCCCTGGTTCCGACCAAGGATTTCGAGAGATTTCCATTTGTTGTCAGCCGAATACCGGACCTGCACATCCACTTTCACAAATTCCCAATTGGAATTTCCTCTGTCCGCTACCAGGCTGCTGGGGTAATTAACTGATCACAAAAAGAACACTGCTTTCTCTGCAACAACCTGCACAAATGAGCAAGGAATGGCGGCTGAAAATAACGTATTGATTCAAATAAAATTTTTCATACATTTTCGCACCGCAGTAGCTGTACGAACTGCGCGTGACTTTTAAAGCAGAGATTAATCAGGGCCAGTTTTAAACCAGAAGAATAAATACACTGTTATAAAGAAATAATCACTCATTTAATACAGAAAACTACGAAGTAAACAGTATGTATTTGATTTGAACCACAATATTTAGAAATATACTTTTTTATCTGTGTATAGATTCCTATTCTAGGTGCAAAGTGGACTTGTAAAGCAAAATTTAAAACTTTTAAACAATGAATTTAATGCTGAACTATATGTTCATTCTTTTAAACATGTGAACTGAGATGATATAGTTTTGAAATGAACTATCCTACCAAAAAATGCTTGTAGCGTAAAAGATATGCTGATCACGGGGAACGAACTTCTTATGTTTTATTTTTTACTTTTTGCCTTAGAAACATTGAGGGACTTCTGAGTAGGTAAATATTTCAGATGAAAATTTCAACTTCTTTGTTTCTTCTTAATGACACTATAATAGACTATATTTCAACATACCAGAAGAAGAAGTGTTTCCCAACTGCACAACATGTAAGAGCTCAATTCTGTTTCGATACCAAGATTATAATAGCTGTATGATTTCAAAATTAATTGACAACGTTATGTAACACCTGATGGAATTACCTAATTTTGGAGGTAGTGCATGCCTCTAATTCATACGTTTTCTAATAATATGGAGCGTCAAATTTTCACGCTATTGCTTCAGCCAGGGTGATTATTAAATATGCCCTGTTAACGTCAGAAGTGTTATATCTCTGCACTATATTATAGCGATGTCTCATTTTTGTAGTTAATAATCGATCCGTATACTGGGTAGCTTTTATACTCAAATAAACATCATGATGTTAACGTTGACAAATTAACTGTAAGAAGAGTGACAGATATTTTAGTCAACTTTCTAACCTTATTACTTTCCTAGGTCTCGCTGGAAGTAGTACATAACAGTTGGTCTGTCGTGGTACATCCGGTAGCAGAAAATTCCACTCTTGGACATAAAGCGAATGGATAAAGCTGTTGATAGATAGTATTTTAGTGACTTGTTAAAAGTTAGTGGAGCTACGGAACGAAAGACTTTTATAAGGAACTAGGGGTCGGCCGCGGTGGCCGAGCGGTTCTAGGCGCTTCAGTCCGGAACCGCGTGACTGCTACGGTCACAGGTTCGAATCCTGCCTCGGGCATGGATGTGTGTGATGTCCTTAGGTTAGTTAGGTTTAAGTAGTTCTAAGTTCTAGGGGACTGATGACCTTAGATGTTGAGCCCCATACTGCTCAGAGCCATTTGAACCATTTTGAAGGAACTAGGAATGGTAGATATCTGTGGAAGCCCTTCTTAAAAGAAGCTACAATCCGATGAGGTCAAAGGCGATAACGATGAAACACAACAGGAAATATAGTACAGGCAAATGTAGTACCAGATATAATGTAATTAGTCTACTAAGAAAAACAATATAGGAAAAATAAATAACGGCTTCTACTCGAGCGGAATATGTGATAACAACATAAGCCATTGAAGAAGTTCGCGAAGTAAGGAAACAGGCACATGATATTCATAAAGTAACTCACACAACGCGTTTTATCTTAATGTATTTGACATTTACAGATTTAAATTTAATTTTGGTCCAGAGCAAGCGCAACAGCACACTATTATCAAATGAAGCTAGCAATTTCATCTTACACAAATATATGTCCAAGTCAAGGAAAATAAATAAAAAGCTTTGGTGCCATCTGATTACGCTCGAGAATGAAACCTTCGGGCTGAACACCAAAGACATCTGCACAGCGAACAGCTTGCTCTCCGATCAAAGAAATCTGTCTGTGGTAACTGTAGGGTGGCAAAGCGGACACATTATACTACAAGAATTACAAAGAGAAATGAACGTATGAAATTTCTTATTTGCTTAACACGGTACCATTTGAAAAAGAAAAACGCCACGAAAGCGAAGATAAAAGATGACATATTCTCCAGAATGATACGATGTGTGCTAATAGATAACATACAATAGGATAAGATAATAAAGACTCATTGCACGATGTTAAATAACGAGTTTTCAGTCTATACCTCTCATGAACTAACACATCTAGACAAAAATCAAGAGAAATTAATTTTACATGACCATAGGACATTGTAAAATTTCCCTCAGGAAGCGATAAGATCAAGATACTAATGTCAAGGGTAAAGAATTTTCTGACTGTCCTCCAGGCAGAGGTAACTTTCTCAGATCTTTTCCGAAGACTGAGCTTTATTTTATTTAGCAACTTCAGTATGAAGGTAACTACTTTTGTAATTTCGCATCCTTCCATAGAAACTATTTCGCGAAAATTTAAAAATTTGGTTAGTTTTAAAGCGCATATAATAATAGCAAAATATCTGAGATCATCATCATCAGCCAATAGAATCATTAAATGATGTGGCCTCTTCGAGACGTGGATTCCGGTAGGCTTTCAGCAGTCCTCTCCAACTGGAACGGTCTTGGGCAGTTCTCTGCCAGGTGCTACCAGCGGTCTTCTTGATATTTTTGTTCCATCTGTCCGGTGGTCTTCCTCTAGGCCTCTGATGCTCTCTCGGGCTCCACTCCAGTACTAGCTTCGTCCATCTACCAACTTTTCTTCTCGCGACGTGGCCAGCGCACTGACATTTCAAGGAGCCTACTGTGTCTAAAATGTTCTTAACCTTCGTCACCGACCAGATGTCATCTGTCCTTTTTCTATCCTTTCTTGTATAGCCCAGCATTGACCTTTTCATGGCTCACTGTGCTGTCCTAAGTTCCCCTTTTGTAAATAAGTTCAGTGTCCATGTCTCGCAACCGTACGTCAGCACAAGAAGAATGCATTGATCAAATACTGATTTCTTCAGATTTACTGACATTTTTGATCTGAATGTTGTTGAATTCCTCCCAAATGCTTGCCAGTCAAGCTTGATCCGCTGATAGATTTCTGGCCTTACATCTTACATTATAATCTGGCCAATGTAGATATATTCACTGACCCCTTCTAATGGACTGTCATTGACTTTCACATCTCCAGCTGGGACTCATTTGACGCACATTACTTTTGTTTTGGAAAGCTTCACTTTCAAGCCAACCAACTGACATTTCGATGCAAGATCTGTAACTAAACTTTGGAGCTCTGCGAAGTCGTTGGCCAGCAAGGCAATATCATCAGCAAATCTCAAGTTGGTAAGCCTTCTTCCATTACTTCTAATTCCCTTACCTTACCAGCTCAGCTTTGGCATAGCCATTCCCAGTGCAGCCGAGAACAGTTTTGGGGAGATGGGGTCACCTTGCTTGACACCCCTCATGATGTGAAATTCTGGAGTTGATTCGCCGATGTTAACATAAGCTGAAGAATTCTCGTAGATACTGCTGAGCACTTCAATGTACGCTGGTCCCACTCCTTGCTCACTCAAAGCTTGGACGACAGATATATGGCTAACGGAGGCAAAATCAACAAAGAGAATGCAGAGAGGCAGTTGGTATTCATTTGCTCTGCTTATAACTTCACTAACGGTCAGAATGTGGTCAATACTGCTAAAATTGCTTCGGAATCCTGCTTATTCTATAAGTTGGGCTGAATCTAGGCTGGAACTAGTTCTATTTAACAGGGCAGATTAATGAATTACATGAATAAATACAATCTTTTAAGCGAATCACAGTTTGGTTTCAGAAGTGGCAAAAATACGAAGTCAGCCATAGTAGACTTCACAAAAGTTGTACTTGATGCTCTTGATAAAGATGAATGTGCCACAGGCATATTTTTGGAGCTTTCTAAGGCGTTTGGTACAGTCGACCACAAGATTCTATTAAATAAATTAGAAGCATTAGGAATAAGAGAGGTAGCTAATTACTGGTTTCGATCATACTTAATAGATAGGGAACAAAGAGTAGAGATAACACATAATACAAATACATCCAAACATTTAGTAAAACACTTATCAGAACCACAATACGTCAATATTAGGGTCCCACAAGGTAGCAAACGGTTCAAATAGCTCTGAGAACTATGGGAATTAACTTCTGAGGTCATCAGTCCCCTAGAACTTAGAACTACTTAAACCTAACTAACCTAAGGACATAACACACATCCATGCCCGAGGCAGGATTCAAACCTGCGACGATAGCGGTCGCGCGATTCCAGACTGTACACAAGGTAGCACATTAGGACCAATACTGTTGCTGACATACATGAATGACTTTCCGAGTAGTGTTACTCATGGTGAAAAAATTCTCCTCGCTGATGACAGCAATATTATAGTCCTTGAGGAAAGAAGAGAACTCCTTGCCCAGAAAGCAAATGTAACTCTCAAGGAAGTTTATGATTGGTCCATCACTTGAACATAAAGAAAACTAATACCATGAATTTCAGTCTGAAGCGGAAAAATTACAATGTTAAATGAAATGTAGATGGCACCTCTATAGACTGTTTAACAAATGCATAATTTCTAGGAATGAATATTGATTCTCAGTTAAAGTGGTCTGAACATACAAAGGTACTTGCAAACAGAATGTCATCAGGATGTTATGTCCTTAGATTCCTATCATCAGTGTGTAACATGCAGTGTCATTTAGTTACATATTATTCAGATGTACACTCAGATCTTAGCTATGACATTCTTTTTTGGGGAACAAACGCACAAAATACGAACACAATTTCCAACCTCCAGAAAAGAGCCATAAGAATAATAACAAAAAATACTATTAAAGCTCATTGTGAAGATCTGTTCAAAACGATGGGGATTTTAACTGCTCCATGTGAGTACATTTACCAGTCAGTTGTACACATCAAAAATAACATTGGTAATTACTGCACAAATAGCTAAGTCCATGATCAAGCCACAAGAGATAGACTCAACTTTCATTTACCAAGAAAAAATAAACATAATACTCAAAACAGCAGTTTCTACCAAGGAAGTGAAAAAGTACACTTATTTAAAATGGCAGCTAAAAAGTTCCTGTTTATGCAATACATTTTTACATTGAAGGTTTACTTAGATAAAACATAGTAGGAGTTTGATGAAAAAGTGTTGTACAAATAAATAATAATAATAATGATTGTAAAACATACTAAATTCCACATAACACCTTCACTTCATGTTTTTTTTTTCCTTTTTTCCCTTTCTAGAAATACTTACCCCCAAGCTATTTGTAAAAAAAAAGTATTGTATACTAGGAGTTAATCTAATGATTGTCTCTAACTAGAAGTCTGTAAATACATGTGTGTACGAATTAGCTTATTTTAAATTGATCTAAACTCGTAAATACTTTGAAATATTCTATATCCTTGTAAAAAAGGATCTACAGATGAATGAAGCTACCACTACTAGGATCAGTTTGTAAATTTTGTACAAAATTGAGAGCAAGTTGATAGGACGATAATTTTTTATATTGTGAATACTTCCTTTCTTGTGTATCAGTGTAATCTGTGCCTTGTTCCACGATAGAGGGTTTCAGCATAGTGCATGCAGGAAGTAAATACTTTTGCCAAGTGATTTATTGTTACCTCTCCTGCCAGTTTCAGGATGTCAACACTGAGCTCATCATCACTTGGCACTGTTCCCTTCTTCATGCTATCTGGAGCACACTTGACTTGCAATGGGAGTATATCTGGAACTCTAGGTACATCATTTAATTTAGATATCCTCAAATTTTCTCTTGGTTTGCTATAAAATTGCCATAAAAGTCTCTGATGAACTTCAAAACCTTCTCCTTTTCAGTGATTCGACTGTCATTTCCATCAAGTGCTATGATCTGCTTTTTACCGATTGTGAGTTTGCGTTTGGCTGACTTTAAACTCTAAGTTTGCAGTTTTCATTTCTCTTCGAACTGCCTTACATAGCTCGGGATACGCTATCATGTCACGATCGGTTGGATTTTCATTTCTCTCCTCTGTTGTAAAAGGTTTTCAGTTTTGGCACTGAATTTCTTCCGCTGTTTATTCTTTTGGCATAGGCCACCAACTTCTTGTGCACTTGAAACAATCATTTCCGCCAAAGCTCCATCTTTAGTTATGTGAAACTTGCTCTGGGGGACTTCTTGGAAATTCGACGAATGTTCTTCCAGGTTTTTAAGGTTGATTACACTTCTCTTCCCATTCGTAAATTTATTCCTTTCATCTCTTACATTGAGTTCGACCCCTGCTCTCAGCATACGGTGATCACTGCCAGTGTTGAACTGATTTAGCATCAATACGTCATTTACAATCTGCGGAATGTTTGACAGAATAAAGTCTATCTCATTTTTAACACTGATTATTGGGCTCCTCCAAGTCCATATCAGAGATAATAACTACGATACCTAAGTTTTTAAGATGAGCTTGGATGTTGCTGATAGCGTACTTGAAAACAGTTACACAAAGACTCCAAGAAATGATACTTGACGAGATATTTTGTAGGCATTTATAATCTATACTGCAATCACGTATAACTGTTGCGAGTAAAATAGATTTTTATAAGCTACTGTGTTTATCAAAACAAATCTTGTGCCATCTTTCTCTCGTCTGATTTCCGATTAAGATAGTTTGATTGCGTTCCATGTCACACAGTGTAGAGCATTTATCTAGAGAGAAATGATATGTTTACAACGTTGTAGCGATACTTAGATGACCTAGCATTCGTCATAATAAGTAAAAAAAGGTTGATATCATTTTCATGTTGTACTACACTTTTCCTGGATATATACCAGCAGTTTCACATGTCAGAAAATTAGGAATTTCTGATAAGTTCCAAATTTTATGCGTCAGACGTCGAGTGCATATTTCTTTGCTCAGTTTTTGGACACCAACCAGGCTGTTTGGTTAGAGTCCAAACAGCGAGATACGAAACCTGTACTATCGATGTTGTCAAAATTCTGCGTAAGGAAAAAATGACATTTCGGCAGAAATCCAAAACCTATATCTACATCTTGTAAAGTATAAGCTTCGCCAAAAATTAGTGAATGATCACATTCTAATTCTCACTATTAGTAAAGATTCCCACCCTTGAGGTTATGATCATATGGCCTACTGATCATCTTGATCTGGACAATATATGGATCTCAAAATGCGAAATTCATACCCTTTTCAATAAATGATCAAGTTTAACCTAAAAGATATTTTTTGTACTAGAACACGTTAGGTCTTCAGTATCTACAATACAATAAAATTCCATAAAAATATCGAAGTTTCAGTTTTTAAGTTGTTGTAGGATTCCACGGCTATTAAGAATGGATGAGCGAAAGAACAGAGAACGTTAGAGATGAACTCTTGGATTTGTAAAGAATCTCGTCAGTCAGTGATAGAGAGGATAAAAAATACACCATATTCCACGCATCCATAAAAGCTTACTTTGAAAATTTAGAGATCGTTATACTTAGAAACGGTATTAAATCCAAAGAGATAAATTTTGTGTAATTACCATGATGGTGAAATTAATGAAATTCGGGCTGATATGGAGTCATCTCTGTTGTTTTCCCAGAATACATCCGGGACTGAAACGAGGTTGATTCATATCACACACTGTGAGGTGCTTTTCACATCCTTCTGAGATGCAATCCGTTATTTCTCTGCATTCGATCACTCGCATAAAGACAATGAAAATTTTTAATTTAGCCTACTGGAATTGAATAACAGTACATTCTACATTATTCCTACAAACAGTAAATAATTATTCATACCATCATCCATGAAAAAAACATTTCATTTGGTAATGTATGTGCACAGAGTAAATTTAAACTTTTAATGGTGGAGTCGGGATAGTGATCATAATGGTTGGTGTTAATTTTTTTTTATTTTTATTTTTTTATTTTATGGTTTTCAGTAGACCACTCTACTCAATAATACCAAGGTTTTTGCAAGTTGCTGATATAAAATAATAAATAAATCAATAATATGTCAATAAGACAATTCAATAGTACAGTGGTTATACAAGGATTATAATAATGTACTATTATATGAAGGTTGTTTTGTTCTTCTGTCTGCTCAAAAGGTCTTTAGTATTTCAGGTATTTTCATTCTTTCTTCCTCTCAGATTACTCTGCCTGTAGCCCTTTTGTTGATATTCGTTTCCAGTCTAGGTTTTGGAAGTCTTACAATATTCTGGTACTCTCTGTTTTCTTAGGTCTTCTACTGTTTTTGGAGTTCTCTTGTAGTTCCCTCACTGTCTGTGTTCGATTTAATGTTGCTCTAACAATTCCATAATTTTTTTATTGTTCCCTTACTAATTCTGTTTTCTGGTGTTCTAATCATATCTCCAAACAATGAGATACGTTTCTTCCTGATGATACTCATTTCTGGTTTGGTTTTCTTGTTACTGTTTCATTTGAAGTTTGCCCATGTACTTAATATTCTTTATTTGTGCACGTCCTAATTACTCTTCTTTCTACTTTTAGCATTTTTTCTTGTTTCGAAGGTGGTTTCAGCTGCGTCAGTTACTTCTAGTTGTGTAACCGTACTTTGTTTTATGTGTTTTTGGTACTATAATTTGCTTTGTTTAGTTTATTATTGTATTTTGCCATGATAGTTTCTCATTTTGATTGCAAGTTACGATTTTACGTAACGATTAAAGCAGAAGCAGCTGTCAGATTTGACAAGAGCTGAAGTCATCCGGTTCTTGATAACAAGACTGAAAGTCATCATTTGTATCGAAGATGAACCCTATTAAAGATCTGACTTTTGTAATGTGAAATAAATATAAGGGAAAACCTGTTCTTTTTAAAGTTAAATCTTCCGTTGCGGCTTCTTGGTCTATGCATATTTTTCTGCATGTACTAAAGTTTCTTCTGTCTTTGGCAGTGCGCTGTAGCAATTGATTTGGAATACGTTCATCGCCTTTTACTTCATTCTGCACCTTCTTGTTATTCCCTGGAATGCTGTAAAAAATCCCATCTCCGCCACTGTGAATCTACTATGAGTTCTGAACTTCATAGTATACTTTTCACTTGTACACAGCCAGCAGGAAACTGTTATAACTTCGTAATATTTCAGCACTGTGTCATTTCTTACTTTTGCCGTGGACCTCCCATTCTTTAATTTTTTTTTTTTTTCAATATCAACTGCGGTGTGATATGTGATGTCACAGCCCAAGAATCTGAAGGTGCTAACTAGTTCAGAAGTATGGTTTGCTATATGAATTTAAATCTTAAACGTTATTAACTTTGGAGTGCCACTGATTTTATTTTATTTGTCAATATGCTTGTATTATATTGCTTTGCTATTTTATATTTTTCACACAAAGCTCTCTGTACACTTTCTTCACTATTCGCAACTGGCATCTCGTCGTTAGGAAGCTTAAGTTTTATGATAAAATTTCTTCGTTAGATGCTGTCCTGCATTTTAAATTTATAATCCGTTCTTCCACTCCTAAATATAAATTACAAAGTGTCGGTAAAATACAACACCCCTGTCCGAGAATTTCATTAATATTTTCAGATTTTACCTTTACATTATCCGTATTCCAGTATATATATTTAGGGTAAGCGTGACCAGATGCAGTGGTATTCCTCTCTTTTCCGTTATATTATGTCATTTCCCTCTTTGGACGTGATCCTTAAGCTTTAGTATAGGCTATAAAGACTAAGTACGTTTTTAAATGGTATTCTGTTCTTTCCCTGTTATTTTTTTAATGAAAAACTGTAATCTGAGAAGGACCTTACTTTCGCAAACTCTGTTTATTTTTTGGAGTAAGATGCTGCCTACGATATCTCATGATTAATTAATACGAGATTTTTTGTTGTAAATAGTATCTGAACTGAAATCTGAAGTCATATGCAGGTATGCTTTCTTCATTTCGTTTGCTAACATTGTGACAGTGAGGGTGTATTAAGACCAACACCAAAAAATAGCCGCTATATTTGTATAATTTTTATGTCTATCATAAGAAGGAGGATATCAACTATGTTTCCGGAACAAGTGGCTGGACAAAAGACAGCTGGGAGGCTTCCTTTGCTGGCAACATGAAGCCAAACTCAGCGGTGTCCTAAACTGAGATAATACTCTGGTAGGTGATACTCATTTAGATTATATGTCATAAATTTTCCCCTTGGGGTCAATGGAACATTTGTGAACACTGAGATTGTTAAAGACAGGGCTAACCTATGGTCTAGAAATAACGCCTTTGACTAGAAATTAAACGTTCTGCATCCAGGGTTCGAACCTACCACTTAAATTCTGGACAAAAGCATCATCAATAGCGGCCGCAGACTTCCGGCATGGCGTGTCACCCTCGTTCTCCTACCGGCCTTGTCAGAGAAGGAGCGGACAAACTTTCGGGGCTCTTCATTGCCCTTGGGGTGGGAAACTGCCACTAAATTGTGAAAGAATCAGTAATAATTAACAGCACGAGAGTGCGGAAGACAATGGAAACCACTGCATGACGTGTATGTGTAGAACATGCGGTCTGTAACTAAAAAGTGAAAAGTGTCATGATGATCACTCCATTGGCAAAAGATTGCGGATTAGGCCCCCAATCGGATCTCCAGGAAGGGACTACCAAGGGGTAGTTTCCAATGAGAAAACATGCAATAAAGAACGAAAGGGTAACGTTCTAATAGTGGGAGCGTGGAATGTCAGCAGCCGGCGGGAGTGGCCAAGCGGTTCTAGGCGCTACAGTCAGGAACCGCGCGACCGCTACGATCGCAGGTTCGAATCCTGCCTCGGGCATGGATGTGTGTGATGTCCTTAGGTTAGTTAGGTTTAAGTAGTTCTAAGTTCTAGGGGACTGATGACATCAGCAGTTAAGTCCCATAGTGCTCAGAGACATTTTGATCCATTTTCCCTGGAATATCAGCTGAGAAATATGGAAAGATTTCATTTATATGACATTGAGGTCAGGCCGAGATTCCGAAATCGGATATTAGATTCAGAGGCGTATCCAAGAAGGGATATGTAGTACCAGATAACAATTTAGTGACTAAGTGGAGCAGGCTGAAGCTTAACAGAATTGCATGGGAGAATGAGCGAGAAGGAAGAGGAAAACAGAAGTAGTACAACATGCAATAATTTTCGTGAAACCAATTATGTATAAATTTAGATGTGCTGTCCTCATCACTGTCCAGAATCCCACATATTATAAAAATACATTTTCCACTTCTCTTCGAAAGCCAATGGACCGATTGCAACCAACCTCGGCAGAGATATTACTTGCCGTCTAAAAAGAACCGCTGTGAAAACCTGGTATACATACGTGTGTATGTCTATGTGTTCCACATATCCTCATATACCAGTGGACCAATTTCTACCAACCAACCTTTAAAAAAAGCCGCTCTGGAGATATGAACCACCTACCTGTCAAAGGGCGAAAAACAAACGCAGCACACCACGGGTAAATTTCCAGACTTTTCTCATTCAGTATTTCAGAACGATAGCACTTAGAGATTTTCAACAAACATTACACAAAAGTTCGAATCTTTACGAGCCTTTTTCCCGCTGATATCTTCCAGAAAATGATGAAAGGAAAAATGTTTATACACTCCTGGAAATTGAAATAAGAACACCGTGAATTCATTGTCCCAGGAAGGGGAAACTTTATTGACACATTCCTGGGGTCAGATACATCACATGATCACACGGACAGAACCACAGGCACATAGACACAGGCAACAGAGCATGCACAATGTCGGCACTAGTACAGTGTATATCCACCTTTCGCAGCAATGCAGGCTGCTATTCTCCCATGGAGACGGTCGTAGACATGCTGGATGTAGTCCTGTGGAACGGCTTGCCATGCCATTTCCACCTGGCGCCTCAGTTGGATCAGTGTTCGTGCTGGACGTGCAGACCGCGTGAGACGACGCTTCATCCAGTCCCAAACATGCTCAATGGGGGACAGATCCGGAGATCTTGCTGGCCAGGGTAGTTGACTTACACCTTCTAGAGCACGTTGGGTGGCACGGGATACATGCGGACGTGCATTGTCCTGTTGGAACAGCAAGTTCCCTTGCCGGTCTAGGAATGGTAGAACGATGGGTTCGATGACGGTTTTGATGTACCGTGCACTATTCAGTGTCCCCTCGACGATCACCAGTGGTGTACGGCCAGTGTAGGAGATCGCTCCCCACACCATGATGCCGGGTGTTGGCCCTGTGTGCCTCGGTCGTATGCAGTCCTGATTGTGGCGCTCACCTGCACGGCGCCAAACACGCATACGACCATCATTGGCACCAAGGCAGAAGCGATTCTCATCGCTGAAGGCGACACGTCTCCATTCGTCCCTCCATTCACGCCTGTCGCGACACCACTGTAGGCGGGCTGCACGATGTTGGGGCGTGAGCGGAAGACGGCCTAACAGTGTGCAGGACCGTAGCCCAGCGCCATGGAGACGGTTGTGAATGGTCCTCGCCGATACCCCAGGAGCAACAGTGTCCCTAATTTGCTGGGAAGTGGCGGTGTGGTCCCCTACGGCACTGCGTACGATCCTACGGTCTTGGCGTGCATCCGTGCGTCGCTGCGGTCCGGTCCCAGGTCGACGGGCACGTGCACCTTCCGCCGACCACTGGCGACAACATCGATGTACTGTGGAGACCTCACGCCCCACGTGTTGAGCAATTCGGCGGTACGTCCACCCGGCCTCCCGCATGCCCACTATACGCCCTCGCTCAAAGTCCGTCAACTGCACATACGGTTCACGTCCACGCTGTCGCGGCATGCTACCAGTGTTAAAGACTGCGATGGAGCTCCGTATGCCACGGCAAACTGGCTGACACTGACGGCGGCGGTGCACAAATGCTGCGCAGCTAGCGCCATTCGACGGCCAACACCGCGGTTCCTGTTGTGTCCGCTGTGCCACGCATGTGATCATTGCTTGTACAGCCCTCTCGCAGTGTCCGGAGCAAGTATGGTGGGTCTGACACACCGGTGTGAATGTGTTCTTTTTTCCATTTCCAGGAGTGTAGTTACTAAGTTTCCACAATTCAGGTAGTAAAATTTCTGCATGAAGCATGATGTTTTAATTCATTGTTTCTTAACTACTAAATTAATTCATGACAGACTTTGCATACAGTATTCAAAAATACAGCTGAATGCTTCCGCAAAATTACCTCACTGTACGACATATACTTCAGGATATATGACAACAAACATTGATTGCGTGAAAAACGTTTTTCTATTTACTCTGTTGCCAACGAATTTTTCAATCAGTATCCAAATATGCCGCTGAATGTATCTACAAAATTATATCAATGTACAACACACAGTACATACGATACAACGTCATAATCACTGTGATGCGTGGAAAAACTGCCATATCAAGCATGACGTTTTGATTTAGCAAGTCTTCACTTCCTACTCCATTCCCAACGAATTTTGCAGACACTATCCAAATACGCCTCTGAATTTATTTACAAAATTATATAATTGGACGACACATTTTTCAGAAGATATGACGTCATAAACATTGCGTTACGTGAAAAGGAAGTTACAGTATGAAATTCGTTGTGATATTTGAGTACTTTGGCATAGTCACGGGAAAAAGGTCCTCCTAAGCCCTGGATCGCTTTCAGCCAAACTTGGTACACATATTACTACCTGGACAGGAACACTTCGGGGGTAAGAGCTACCAGCCTGCAATTGTGGTGGGGACGATAACTTAATGAGACAAGGTGGGAAAGAGGAGATGAACAGAGAAGGGGAAAGACGAGATAGCTGGAGATAAGGAGAGGAGGACAAGGTAGGGCGAAGAGGAGATGGGCAGAGAGGAGGAGGAGGAAATGAACAGACAAAGGGAAGAGGTTGAAAAGGACAGAGAAAGAGAGAGGCGGAGATGAATAGAGAGAAGGAGAGGAGTTGGGCAGAGAGTGGCGGGATGAGTGGGAGAGAGATGAGGAAATGGACAGAGAGGGGGGGGGGGAGAAGAGGATACTAAGTGACGGTGAGCAGATGAACGTAGGGAGGGGAAGAGGAGATGAACTAGAGAAGGGAAGAGGAAATGGGCTTAGAGGCCAGAAGGAGATGATAAACAGAGAGAGAGAGAGGGAGGTGCAAATGATCAGGGAGGAGGTATGAGCAGATACACGGGAAGAGCGCAGATAGACAAGGAGAAGGACAGGACTGGAATAGAAGGGAGAACCGATAGAGGCACTCAAGGTACCTTCCGCCACACACCGTCCGGTGGCTTGTGGAGTATGGATGTAGATGTAGATGAGATGAGGCAGGGAGAAGGAAGAGATGGCTAACAGAAGATAGGAATAAATATATACCCAGGTAACGCAAGGTACTCAGTAATATACTACATCTACATCTGCATCTACATTTATACTCCGCAAGCCACCCAACGGTGTGTGGCGGAGGGTACTTTACGTGCCACTGTCATTACCTCCCTTTCCTGTTCCAGTCGCGTATGGTTCGCGGGAAGAACGACTGTCTGAAAGCCTCCGTGCGTGCTCTAATCTCTCTAATTTTACATTCGTGATCTCCTCGGGAGGTATAAGTAGGGGGAAGCAATATATTCGATACCTCATCCAGAAACGCACCCTCTCGAAACCTGGCGAGCAAGCTACACCGCGATGCAGAGCGCCTCTCTTGCAGAGTCTGCCATTTGAGTTTATTAAACATCTACGTAACGCTATCACGGTTACCAAATAACCCTGTGACGAAACGCGCCACTCTTCTTTGGATCTTCTCTATCTCCTCCGTCAGACCGATCTGGGACGGATCTCACACTGATGAGCAATACTCAAGTATAGGTCGAACGAGTGTTTTGTAAGCCATCTCCTTTGTTGATGGACTACATTTTCTAAGCACTCTCCCAATGAATCTCAACCTGGGACCCGCCTTACCAACAATTAATTTTATATTATCATTCCACTTCAAATCGTTCCGCACGCATACTCCCAGATATTTTACAGAAGTAACTGCTACCAGTGTTTTTTCCGCTATCATATAATCATACAATAATGGATCCTTCTTTCTGTGTATTCGCAATACATTACATTTGTCTATGTTAAGGGTCAGTTGCCACTCCCTGCACCAAGTGCCTATGCGCTGCAGATCCTCCTGCATTTCGCTACAATTTTGTAATGCTGCAACTTCTCTGTATACTACAGCATCATCCGCGAAAAGCCGCATGGAACTTCCGACACTGTCGGGATTCCGCGTACTTTATTATCCACATTCATTTCACTAGCACTACGCTGTCCTCAAATGGGTGGATTGCGGGTGGGAGGGGGGGTGGGGGATGTATTGAACCTGAAGCATTAAAACTACCATGTTAACTTTTCTCTATTTAGTATAAAGGCAGTTTCTAAACGATATGGACTGACATCGTATGGGGCTGCCATACTGAAGAAACTCATCTTCCTGTGGTCTTAATCATTTATTACTGATACTTTATTCTACACGTCTTCGCAATTTCATTTCAAGTACTCTTTCTGTGTGTTGCAATCTTCACAAGCTTTAATACAGTTTCCTTTCCAAGTCCACATAGTAGCGGAGACCTGTTCCTCGCGTCAGAAGACACACGTCCTAAGACCGTAACACCACGACGCTGCCCTCCAACGCAAGCTCCGCGGATAAGTATCTCGAGGGCTCGCGCGCGATAGCAGGATCGCCTCACCCATTGCTCCGTGGCGTCCGGAAGAATACGGCCCTAATGATGACGTCGCCGACGGCCCACAAAGCCGGCATGGCCTCACAGGCGGGCCCTTAGCCCGCGCCTGTCTCGTTATCTCGTTTGGCCGCCGTTACGCCTCCAGTTTCGCGGCAAATGGCGCCTGCGCTCGCAAACAGGCGCGCAAGATTGGCTGTGTCACTACGTTCCGTCGCTCGCTGTAGCTACTCACAGCTGCCGTATCGTCTTTGCCGTGTTCGGGACGCCATGCCGCCAGCAATCTGGTTCATTGGCCCTTAACTCATGCTTGTTAAATATCGGGAGAAAGCGAGCAATTCGCTACTGTAGGCCGGGTATGAATGTCACGTCGTTGCTCGAACAGCTGTTTTCATTTACGTGAGTAATACTGTTGTATCTGGTAATGAATCAGAAAATGCTTCCAGGCTACAGAAAAATGAACAATTTCATTTGGGTTGCCTTTCACACCTTCTACTTATAGCGACAGGGAAGTTGTTGACTGCAGCAGCGAAGTGCAAGTAACACGTGCAGACAGCATGCCTTGGAAACCTAGGAATTTACAAAACTGTTTGTGTCAGTGCCCCGGCTAATGTCATGGACAGACCCATAGAAGCTTCAGCGTAAAATATCGTCAACACCTCGATGATATTTAGAGCAGAAAATGTAAATAAATCTGGATTAACCACTCGCATGAATCAATATGGTCACTCTGTCTCTAAAATTAATAACAACTTACAGGTATTAGATACCACTAACAAAGGGAAGAGAACTGATCTCTTGAAAGAATTTTATATATATTCAAAGCTACAGTTCACCCCAGTACATTCTAAATGAGCGCCAATAAACAATTTGTAATGATTTTGTTGAGCTGTTTACAGAAATCAAACACAAATTTGACAGCTAACAGTCACAACCCTGAAAAAAAATCACTGGTAATATGTCAGTACAAAATAGTACAAATTGTGTTACTCTCATCCCGTTCTCCAGCCTTTTAATGCTGCATTTCCTGTAACCAACTTGTAAATTGCAGTGACCAAATATCTATATACATAAATGTGTATACATATATGTCTAATTTATAGTATGCAATCGGTTGGATTTAAAGCATTTCGTCACAATTTCCGCTGACAGTTACTCTCTTAGAGTGCAAGCTTTTACCATTTACTAACATTTTGCATCTTACACATCCCACACACAACATATTTGATCTGTTTGCATCCTTCGAAATAGAAAATGAATGATACCTTTCCATCTTTGTAACATTATACGAGTCGGAGCGTGGAATGTCAGAACGCTGCTTCGCGGTGAAAACAAAATCATCAAATGTATAGCACATGTGCTATGTTCACGACTGACATTAAGAATATTATGAAATATGCCACAATCATTTATTTACAATATTGTGTTGTTTACAATCCAAAAACATATACATCGACCTGGATAACCACATGGATTACAAAATAACAAATGCTATCTACTGGAACACTTGTAAGAGAATTCAAACATTTCACATATAACTAAATAAATACAAATTGATGAAATAACTTGTATAGAGGCACTAAATATTCAAAGATTCTTGGCGCACTGTAGGAGCAGACGATACGTTTTTGGTCAAAACATCTATGTAAATGAAAACATTAGCTATCAGAAGATGGACGTGACAGCCCGAAACCGGTTATGGTAGTAAATAAAACATTTGAAACTTCCTGGCAGACTAAAACTGTGTGCCGTACCGAGACTCGAACTCGGGACCTTTGCCTTTCGCGGGCAAGTGCTCTACCATTGGAGCATCGGCCCAGCACACAGTTTTAATCTACCAGGAAGTTTCATATCAGCGCACACTCAGCTGCAGAGTGATAATCCCATTCTGGATAGAAAACATTTAATAAGTATCTGAGGCTGATTGCATTACTCACCCCATCATTAACAGCCGTGGAGTGTACAAGAGTCTACACGTATAAAATAACATTAAAAAGAAGTGTCTTGGGATCTTAATTAAATTTAATTCTGTTACAAATTATCACGTTGTGCATCAGCAACTAACCGACAATTTTACCTTCTGAATTTTTCACAAAGGAGAATAATCTATTTACTGATCTTGCATCCAGTCTAAAATGGTTCAAATAGCTGAGCACTATGGGACTTAACATCTGAAGTCATCAGTCCCCTAGAACTTAGAACTACTTCAACCTAACTAACCTAAGGACATCACACACATCCATGCCCGAGGCAGGATTCGAACCTGCGGATGTAACGCTCGTGTGGTTCCAGACTGAAGCGCCTGGAACCGCTCGGCCACACCGGCTGGCTGGTACCCAGTCTGTCTAGCTACCAACTCTCTACGGGTTGTGAACCTCTTTTACAATTCTACCAGTAAACTCAGATTCTTCAAAGAATCGCACTGCCACTTACATGGTGTTTCTGAATGAATACACGGGATTTAAGGCTTTGTAGCAACATACGGTTATAAATAATACAGCAAATGAAAGAGCAACTTTTCTTACAAGTTTTCAATGGGAGCACCATGCGTCACACATCGAGTCGATATGCGAATTCTTCCCGTACCTTGATCAGTGCGTCAGGAGTTAGTTTTGCAACAATTCAGTTTCTAAATTACTTGATCAGTACGTCTGGAGTAATTATTGCAACGATGCTGTTTCTAAAGTCGGATAAGTCAGCAGACAGCAGCACATACCCATGATCCTTCATGAACCTCTGAATGATTCCTGTACATATTTGAAAGGCTCCTGTTACGGGGAAGGTTCGTTTCATGAAAATATCTTTGTAAATGGAACAAGTAGAAAGATTCCTGATCATGTGGAGGGTCAATAAAGGTTTCTCCTTGTAATGCTTCTAGCTTATTTACATTCTTTCTTTCTCTGACAATTAATTCTCTGATTTTCATTCTCATTATAAATACGGGATTATATTTTAAGTGTTTGGAGTAATAGCATACCAATGAAATAAACATTAATTTATTTTACTGATTGCAACATTTAACATCTCGATAATAATGTCAGTCTCCTGGGTGCCTTTACAGTTATAAGCCGACGGATAATTTACTCAGGTAATGGACGAGGACTGAATGTATTCACATTCATGTTAGTACTTGTGTGCTAGAGTCATACATTTATTGCACACCGGACTTTATTTCAGGCATCACGATTAGTATGGTGCAACAAGTTACAAGTAAGCACAGTCGAACGATATCTGGACTTCGTTATGGAGTTCCGAGCTAAGGTGCATTCCGCGATTGTAATTTAGCAGAGGTCTGGCCGAAAGCTCTGCACACTAACGAGCCGCTACACATCGCTTAGCGGACCCCTTTCTGCTCGCCTCCAAGTTGGCGGATTTCCCCAGAGCGACCAGAATTCGGCCCTGTGCAGCCTCTGCCCTTCTGCATAACGCGGTACTTTACCTCGTAGCCCAACTCCTTCCAGACTCTAACGCTAAGAGGGTTCCTTACGCAAACTGCCGACTAGGGCTCTGTTCCTGTGGTGAAGCCGCACGTGTAGCTTAACTAAGAGAAACTGTCCTGGAATGGAATACTGAGCTCGCTACTCACAACGCTAATAAGACAGGCTAATTCACGGAAGGAAAGTGGCATTCCCTGGACTATAAGATCGAACGCACGTGTTTCGTTGAACCTTCATAAACATTACCCACATGATGATTATTAAAATCACCCTACAATATATTAATTCACAACTTATATAACAAGAAGAAACTCTCTAGCATCCTAACTAATTCACTGTATTAACCAAACGGGGGATCTACATATTGTCTACCACGTGGTCACTAAGTCCACGTGTTAGCCTACTATTCAAATTAAATCTCGGAATCGTGATTACTGTTCCCTCCTTCCACGTTACACAAATTCCCAGAACATATAACAATTTCACAAACATGGAAACGCACTACACATACCTTGTTCTCGCCACTGGGGCGCTCGTGCACAATGAATGTATAAGTCACACGTGTTATTCTATTCAATCTCAAAACACGAATGGTATCTCACACACGCATCTTAATTTAAGATATAGCCTGACCTTAAGCTTTACCAACTGTGTCTTAAAATTTCATCTTTCTCTTGTGCAACACGACTCAGAGATTTACCATTACAAAGCTTCACACGATATCTTAAAATACTCAAAAGATTCTTAAATATTTCAGACACGCATCTTATTTTAAAACCTATCCTAATTTCCTAACACTGAAATAAAACAGTATAGTTGTGGCTCACTTAAGGTGATCTCACCAACCATGCCACCTTTCATAGCGGAGCTACCCAACACGTCCACTCACCACGAAGTCTTCTGCCAGAGTGCTTTAGAATAGACATAACCCAGCATTCTTTGTCGCCCCCCCCCCCCACCCCACCCCACCGGAAGTCCGCCAAAGTATCTTATAAGAAGCTCCCCTCTTAATACAAACCTTACTCATCTCTGCTTGACCAAGACCTGAAGTTTCGACTAGCTGTTGCTCTCTTTGGAGCACCCTTACATCACTGTCCAGCAGAAGCTATCGATTGCTCTAATACTGTAATTGTGCAAATGTCTTTGTCTCTCTTTCTCTTTCTCTCTCTCTTTCTCTCTCTCTCTCTCTCTCTCTCACACACACACACACACACACACACACACACACACACAATATGGGATATTGATTTAAGGAATTACACAGGAAATGTTGGCTTTACAAGGTGTGGCATTAATAAATGACCATTGGTTTTGCCTTCCTTGAGGTAACTGAGTTTACTTTTGTGATTGTCATTACATTTTCTACTCAAACTGAGTTTATTTCTATGAGAGGGTCCAAGCACGGACCACTCGCCTCCTTAGGTAAAACTCGCACGGCGTCAGATATTGTGTGAACGCGGAGTTAAGGCAAAACAAACCCTATCATTCGGCCCGTCCGGCCAGTCCAGCGGTTGGGTACTACGTCGTTTAACCAGTCGCTTGCTAAGTTATGCCAGTGAGGCGGCCCACCATCTTGCTACCAAATAAAGTTCTGTGATTCAACTTCTTCCAGTTGAGGTGAAAGCAATAGTTCCAGCGCATCAAAGATAAGAAACACCAGTTATAGTTGTTTCACAGAAAAAGAAATGTTCAGAAATGTTCCGCCTGTATATGAGGCAAGAAAAATGTAATTTAGATGAGTCTCATTGCAACTGTACCATCTCGTCGGGATTTGTATATCTTCAGATGCCCACATTATGTTTGTTCACATTTCTACTCCTGTAAAATGTTGATACATCGCTGAAAACGACACGATCCAGAAAATCTTCATCGTAATAGAATAACATTTCGTTTGAAAAGTTGGCATATCAATTGTAGTCTCCGGGCTTTAGAGCTTGTGGCAGCTGCAAACGATAAGGACGTAGTTGTAAGTATCTCCTTAAAAGTCTTCTCACAGACGTCAATCGAACTGCTAATTCATGACTATCTTTCCGAAATGATTTCTAGGGACTGTGCGCGAAAGACTCTCGCATGTTCAACACGTTTTTCAGTCACGTTTGACCGTTCCATATTCTTTCCTTAGCGTACAGGGATACAAACAAATCTTCGGGGGGCTCTTTTAATGATGTATTTTATGACTGGAAGTTGATTGCAATAACTTCTACAAAGCCTTAAAACCCTTTATATATTTTTTCAAACACCTAGTACACAAAAGCTTCAAATGTCTGATCATTTTAAAATTGCGTTTAAGTGCTACATATTTGACATTAAACTTGTAGGAGGTCCATGATTAAGGTATTTGTTGCTAGCGCAGTCGAGCAGATGTAATTTCGATGGATTGCTCACGCGCCGCCTGCGCTATGTAAGCTATAAGAGAATCTCAGACCAAAGAGCAGTGTTGACTACAGTACGAGCAGAGTCAGTAGCAGTTGGAGTAAGTAGTTGCTAGCGAGCAGTCTGGTGTAACGTGTTGGCTGGGCCGGTCGTGTTGGAGCGATGGCGGAGCCTGAGCGTTGTAGTATAAGGTAAAAGTAGCCTCGCGCGTATGTAGTATTGTTATATCAAGTCCCATGTAAATGTTTTAAAAAATCTCTTAATAATAATCTTTCTGATAAAAAGTAACTTTTGACAATCATTCATTTTAATTTAAAAAATTGACTAATTTCTCCAATCCTTGGTTATCCCGATTATTGAAAAAGAAAATGCAGTTATTTCTTTTATACATGACAAATCTATCTGCCAGCATTGCACTGAGCTGCGGCAGAAAAATTTCTTATAGGAGCAGATATAGAAGCGTTATCCGGCGACCTAATTGAGGTAAGATTTTTCAATTTATTCGTAATGAATTTTCAGGGCCATGTCGCAGCGCTGCTGACGTCCAAAGTTTACCAGTTTAAATTCATAGTCAATTATTGAAAGGTTATTTACGTGAGTCGCAATTTAATTGAGAGGTTAGTCACATTGTATTATTGGTAGGTTACGGAATTTATCTGTTGGTAGGTTACGCTAAATGTCAATGTTATTGTTATATATATTACTGTTGGGAGGTTACGGAACTTTTCTGTTTGGAGGTTACACTAAATGTGAATATTATTTATATTATTTTACTGTGGGGAGGTTACACTTGTCGACAACCGGCCAGGATCGTATTTTTGTGAATTTTTGAGAAGTTGTCTTATATCTGCTCTTATTTACCTAATGCTAAATGTAGTTTGCATCTGGTGCAAAGCATTTACTAATTTGTCACCCTTTCTTTCACAGATCATTGGCAATTTATTGCTCTTTGTTGTCACTGTATTTGTTCCATTTTTGTTTTGTCTTTGTTTGATTTTGTGCTTATCGTTGATTTGTGACAATGCCGCGAAAAACTGCTAACAGTACATCGCGATCCGTAATGAGTGAAAAAGCCGACTTGAATATTTTGACTGATAATACTAGCGACACTCAGTGTCTTAATGATAATCCTACGGTTACAGATAATCAGTGCGTACCGACCACCAGTAATGATTCTAATCTAAATGATGAGCAAACAAATTCAATTGTGTCCTCTGTAAATTTAACGACAGTTGATGACGCGGCACTTTCCCTTACAATGAACGCTGCCCAGTTTAACGCACCTGATTTGCAAAATTTATACAGTGAACAGATAAATGTTTCTAACGAAGGTGAACAATATACACAAAACACGTCAAATTTATTTAATTCCGATGTAGTGACCAACATTGCACATCCGATTGGCAAACCTTTTTGTGAATCAGACAATGACCAAATGATTACCGGTACTCAAAACGTGACACATGCAGATACACCATCACACAGCACAGAGAATACAGCAGCTAATTTTGGCATGGATCGAGTTATGGCATTATTGCTACAACTTAAAGAAAAACACGACAACAATTTCAAACAACTTAATGAAAGTTTCAAACAGTCGAATGAAAAACACGACAGGTCGTTCAAACAAATTAATGAAAAACTTGACACCTCTATTGAACAGCTTACTGAACAGACTACAGCCGTTGCGGAGCAGTGTAGTGAAACTAAAACACAATAACGTGAGGAAATTAAAGCCTGTCCCAGGAATAATAGTGAAGAGATACGCAATACACATGCAGCCACAACGAAATTACTTAGAGATGAAATTAGTGCAGTCGGTAAACAATATTCTGAAAACGCAACACAGTTGCGCGACGAGTTTAAATTAATGTCAGAAGAACTTTCACACACGCTGGACGCGAAAGTCGACAAGAAATTAGAACAACAAAACAGCCTAATTGACGAAAGTTTTAATCACCACCTACAAAACACTGAAGCGCGCTACCGTAAATTCATACAGGAACAGAACAAAGTAAAGAAACAAGTCATGGAAACAATTACTGCACAGAGACAGGAAGATAAGCGTAAAATGTTTAAGAAGAAAAAACATACGTAGACAAAAATATTGCTACAGTATCAGACGAAATCAAACAGCTGAACACCGAATTGCATGATGAAATCTCCGATATTAAAACAAAAACAGACACACACACAATAGCCTTTCAGACAGTGACCAACAGACTTGAACAATTAGAACTAATACAGGATCCCGATGCCATCAAAGCAGACGTTAATAAATTGAACAAAATCACACGTAAAATACAAAGACAAATTAATGCTTGTGACACTAAAAACGACGATCACGTAAAAGCACTAACTGAAAAATTTGATGAATTGGCCAGTCGTATTGACGTTATCGAAAATAACAATGACACCAAATCAGACGATACGTCATCAGTTTCGTTCAATCAAACATCCGAATTCCAAAACATACAGCAGACAATCAGTGAGATAGGTCCGTCCAATAACACATTGCGTAGATAACTGTCATCTTTATAGCAAGAAGTGACAGAGATAAAAAATGTTTCAGCCTCTTACACGACACACCATACGCCACTCTCCGAACATCTCTCACACTCATACAGCCAGTATAATTTAGGTAATTTACAGAGAGTACGTGACAGATTCCGAACAGTCACAGACAAACAGATTATCATACAATCCTGAACCTGCTCAGACATACAGAGACGATAATTTTGATTATAAGTACTTTCTATCCGTGTGAAAATGTAAGGTATTTATGAATGACAGAACACAGATTCGCCCTTTGCATTGGATACAACGATTTGCTTTTTCATTTCCACTGGCTTGGCCTGTAACGCAGAAATTAAAATTTATTTGCAGTGCGTAAGAAACCTCAGGGGATTCATTACACTTCGATGAATATGTGCCGTAGCGTGCACAGGGCCCCAAGCCGTAGTAGTGCTATTTCATCTTTAGTTTTCTGCACT
Source organism: Schistocerca serialis cubense (assembly GCF_023864345.2). Classification (NCBI taxonomy): domain Eukaryota; kingdom Metazoa; phylum Arthropoda; class Insecta; order Orthoptera; family Acrididae; genus Schistocerca; species Schistocerca serialis. Next base: position 278,876,975 of record NC_064641.1, read on the forward strand.
GCTGCCTTCTCTTCTACTATCCTTTATATCTATCAAAACAGCTCTTCAACTATCGATCTATCTAGAATTAAGAATGAGTAAAGAAAACCAGAAATGACAAGTTTTACCGAAAATGACAGTTTTCATTAGACACTCCCGAAATAACAAGAAATACCAGCATAATTTTAATAACAAACAAAATTTTAATCATCAGTATAGTCAAAATTATCAGCAATCGCAGACACATTTAGGCAACAATAGAGGCTTTTCCGCACTACAACAACAAAACCAGCCGGTTAGAATACCTAACCAACAATGTAGTCTGCAAGGTCAACCAAGCTTTAATGTTTCGCCACCTACAACTATAGCGTCGGCTCCACCAAATAGTAATGCACAGCAACAAGGAAATCACTACGTACAGAAGACACATCATTTCAATTCCTATCGCAACGGGCCGTATAGCAATGATTATCATGACAGAGGTAAGAGTAATTAGCACAGTTTTCAGCGTAACAGTCGGTCTTACCAATAGCAGAATCATCCGCAACAACAGATTATCATGAATGAACCAGACAGTAGATGTCATCCCGAACCTAATACGTCAGGAAGAAATAACAGAACAGTACAAACAGTCGAAATGCCACAGCATCCTCCCGCAAATAATAGCACGTCAGACAGAATTTGACTAGATGCAGTACAGATTGAATCTTCCAGAAACGTGAGCAATACTTTTGATACACAGATTCTTGTTCACGAACATGTTATTACTTTTGACGACGCCCGAGACACACTTTTGCATGAAAAACCAGTTATTCAAGAAACCATTTCCCACCCTGTCATTGAAGTGAAGATAGGATCATCCACATTTTCAGCAGCAATCGATTCTGGATCACCTATGTCAGTTATAAATGAAGAAACCTTCAACGAATGCAACAAAAAGAATATTTATCCTACGTTACCACTAAAGTAAAATGAGCAGTATCTGGTAAAGGAGTAGTTGTAAAATTACAGACACACTTATCATTTTGTATTGCAGGTCATACGTTCCACTCAAATTTTTGGACTGTTCCCTTATTGACAACAGACGCTATTTTAGGTACGAATTTTCTGGTACAACATGACGCAATTATTGACTTTCAAAATTCCTGTTTAATGTTAAAGAATGAGAATGTACAACTGGCATTAGAATATCAGCACGCTTTATCTGCAGATGAACAGGCAATTAACCGAACACAGGTCTCTTCTAAATCGCGTAACACGGACTGTCATTCCACATTGTTCACAGATACGTACGTACACACCTATAATACACCAGACGAAGTCGACTATGACGTTATGCAAATGATTTCTGATGAAGTAAAATAAAGCAGTGCAAATACAGACGACGAACGTACTCAACTACGCAATATTCTTTTACAGCTAGCTCCAGTTTTTGACAATGTCCCTGGTACTATGTCCGGTTTTATGTATGAATTTCAAGTTAAACAGCACGACACCTTTAAAGCTAAACATTATCCCATTCCTTATAACCACAGAGAACAAGTTAAGGAAGAATTACAAGCTATGCTACACCAAGGAATTATTGAACCGGCAGTTAGTCCGTACATGAACTCGCTCCATATTGTTAAGAAAAAGGATGGTTCACTTCGACTCGGGCTTGATTCGCGTCATGTCAACGACACTATTATTAATGAAACAGATCGCTCACAGACACTATAACAACTTTTACAGAAATTTCATGGTACTGCTATCTATTCCACATTAGATTTGAAATCGGGATTTTGGCAAATCCAGCTCCATCCGAACTGCAGAAAGTACACAGCTTTTCTCTGTTTTGGTGATTGTTACCAATTTTGCAAATTACCGTTCGGTCTAACAATTTCTTCAGCTGCATTTATTCGCGATTTGAATACTATACTTCCGACAGAACTTAAAAGACCGAATCACAACGTATGTAGACGACATTCTTATTGCAGAAGCTAACTGGTCTGAGCATAATCTGATTCTGGAAGAAGTAGCTTTTGATAATCATTCATTTTAATTTAAAGAATTTACTAATTTCTCCAATCCTTGGTCATCCCGATTATTGAAAAAGAAAAATCAGTTGTTTCTTTTATACATGACAAATCTATCTACCAGCATTCCACTGAGCTGCGCCAGAAAAATTTCTTATAGGAGCAGAAATATACGCGTTATCCGGCGACCTAATTGAGGTAAGATTTTTCAATTTATTCGTAATGAATTTTCAGGACCATGTCGCAGAACTGCTGACGTCCAAAGTTTACCAGTTTAAATTCATAGTCAATTATTGAAAGGTTATCTAAGTGAGTCGCAATTTAATCGAGAGGTTAGTCACATTGTACTATTGGTAGGTTACGGAATTTATCTGTTGGTAGGTTACGCTAAATGTCAATGTTATGGTTATATATATTACTGTTGGGAGGCTACGGAACATTTCTGTTGGGAGGTTCCACTAAATGTGAATATTATTTATATTATTTTACTGTGGGGAGGTTGCAAACTGTGCAAGCAAGAGAAAGTTTACAAAAGGTTTGAATGTATGTGTAATGTTTGTTGGAAGACATTGAGTGCTCTCATTCATACTGATGCACAAAGTCGGACTATTTGCCTCAAGACCAAAACACAATTAATAATGTAATACTTAGCTTATTGTGCTTAACTTTCAACATTAAATTATACACTGTCCAGCCACATGAATGTGACCATCTGTCAAAACCTGAATAACTACCTTTTGCTGTGCGGACCGCTTCGAGTCACACTCGAGAGGAGTCAATGAAATACCAGAAGGTATCGACAGGGATGTGGTGCCACGCCGACTCCTGTACCTTTACCAGCTGCGCCTGGTTTCTCGGATGAGGATCCGTGGCGCGAACAGCCCGATCGAGGTGGTCCCACAGGTTCTCTATTAGGTTCAAGTTCCGGGTGTTTGGTGGCTACTGGAGTGGTAAACTCATCCCGATGCTTCGATGCTTTTCGAGCCACGCACGTACACTGAGAACTGTGTGAGATCCTATATTATCCTAGAAGCAGATGAAATCGTATGGAAGAAAATTAAACTGCGTTGTCCTCCAACATGTGATGATCCATTGTGCCTTCGAGAATGACAAGATCACGAAAGGAACGCTACGAAAACATTTCCCACATTATAACGCTCCTTCCTCAACGATTGTTGCTGGTATTTCTTGATGCAATAATTTATCAAGAAATGTATGTATTGTAGAAATTTATTTTATGAACTTCCTATGTGCTACCAGTTTCGCCATTACATTGATGCCATCTTCAGGCCCCCGTGCAATGAGTAGAACAAATGGACTATTATAAACGAACGTAGAATATACGTTGACAGTTGACAGGTATCATGTTAACTATTTAAGTGGCTCAAAAAGACATATTGTATATCATTAAAACTATACGTAACATTAGGGCAAATGTGCTTCCGCCTATGTCATGCGTAATAGATTAACATACGTATACGATATTATTCATAAATCTGTACCACACAGTTGTAATAGGCCATGCAACACATCAAATATACTGCATACAATCATAAGTCCAGAAGAAGACTTTTTTTTAATAATTACGTAATATAAATAAATAATGAAATAAATTAAAATACAAGAACATGTGCCATAACAATTTCAGAAGACATAAGTTAGGTGTGTGTAGCCTAGGTCGTATTATGTGTCGTTCGATAAAAAGCATAAAGGATTTTGTCTTAAAACCCAATTTCATTCACGAATTAAACCAATGCTATCGTACTATAAAAATCATCAAACACTTGGTCCCGTAGGCACTTCATTAGAACCCCTTTGAAGATGGCATCAATGCAGTGCCAAAAGTGGTAGCACATAAGAAGATGATAAAATAAATTTCGACAATATATACGGCTGTCGGTAAATTAGTGCATCAAGAAATTCATGCCAGCCGTTTTCCCATGCAATATGAAGTGGGACAAGGATGTCATGGCAGTTGTGGGGAAGGTGGATAGTCGTCTTCGGTTCATTGGTAAAATTTTGGGAAGATGTGGTTCATCTGTAAAGGAGACCGCTTATAAAACACTAATACGACCTGTCTGGTCGGATTGAGAGAGGACATAGAAGCAATTCAGAGGCGGGCTGCTAGATTTGATACTGGTAGTTTTGATCATCACGCGAGTGTTACGGAAATGCTTCAGGAACTCTGGTGGGATTCTCTGGAGGAAAGGAGGCGTTCTTTTCGTGAATCGCTACTGAGGAAATTTAGAGAACCAGCATTTGAGGCTGACTGCAGTACAATTTTACTGCCGTCAACTTATATTTCGCGCAAAGAGCACAAAGATAAGATAAGAGAGATTAGGGCTCGTACAGAGACATATAGGCAGTCATGTTTCCCTCGTTCTGTTTGGGAGTGGAAGAGGGAGAGAAGATGCTAAATGTGGTATGAGGTACCCTCCGCCACGAAACGTATGGTGGGTTGCGGAGTATGTATGTAGATGTAGATCCATAGTGGATCAACGAAGATTGTTGCAGGTTATTCGTTTTCTGTACAATGGAGCGTAGAACTTGATTCATCTGAAAAAAAAATGGTTCAAATGGCTCTGAGCACTATGCCACTTAACTTCTAAGGTCATCAGTCGCCTAGAACTTAGAACTAATTAAACCTAACTAACCTAAGGACATCACACACATCCATGCCCGAGGCAGGATTCGAACCTGCGACCGTTGCGGTCGCTCGGCTCCAGACTGTAGCGCCCAGAACCGCACAGCCACTCCGGCCGGCGATTCATCTGAAAAAGCCACCTGTAGCAACTTAGTGGACGTTGAGCTGCTGAATTGGCGTGTGAATTCCAGCTATCGTCGCCGATGAACAGCAAACAAGATCGATGCGTCAACCAGGTACCTGCTGCGGAGAGCCGTACGCACCAACGTTCGCAACACGAAAACGGACGATGAGGAGCCTGTTGGTAGCCCCTTGGTTCATGAGGGCTGCTAGTTGCTGAACAGCTGCAAGTCTTGTCACCCGTACACATCCCTGCAGTGTGGCCAGTGGTGCCCCACAGCTGCCTCTGCGCCGGTTCTGGATAGCGCCTTTTTACCATGCAAGGTGTGCTTTAACCTCGACGGCACGCGAACAGTTTACAAATCAGTCGTTTCGGAAGTTCTTCAACCGTTTCCCCTAAAGCTGATGACCATGGCACTTTTGAAGTCAGATAAATCTCTCCGTTTCTGCATTACGACTACGACTGCATTGTTTACCGTATCCCCCACCCCCCTCGACCGCGGTCCGTATTAGTATCGTTGGACCCCCAAGTCGCGACCAGCGTTGCTAGCGCCGCTCCGCGGCTTATATCAAGTTTCTAGCGAACTCTCGTCCACTCATGCTCGGGACGTCAGGTAGTAAACTAGCATAGCCTTCAGTTGATTGGAAGCAACCTCTAACAGGGCGCTTCGTAACGTATGCCCTAAGTGAGGCCTCAATAGTTATCTGTTTATAACTATATGTATGCAGCCAAGAAGAATCCTATACAACCAGTTAAGTACAATATATACACTCCTGGAAATGGAAAAAAGAACACATTGACACCGGTGTGTCAGACCCACCATACTTGCTCCGGACACTGCGAGAGGGCTGTACAAGCAATGATCACACGCACGGCACAGCGGACACACCAGGAACCGCGGTGTTGGCCGTCGAATGGCGCTAGCTGCGCAGCATTTGTGCACCGCCGCCGTCAGTGTCAGCCAGTTTGCCGTGGCATACGGAGCTCCATCGCAGTCTTTAACACTGGTAGCATGCCGCGACAGCGTGGACGTGAACCGTATGTGCAGTTGACGGACTTTGAGCGAGGGCATATAGTGGGCATGCGGGAGGCCGGGTGGACGTACCGCCGAATTGCTCAACACGTGGGGCGTGAGGTCTCCACAGTACATCGATGTTGTCGCCAGTGGTCGATGGAAGGTGCACGTGCCCGTCGACCTTGGACCGGACCACAGCGACGCACGGATGCACGCCAAGACCGTAGGATCCCACGCAGTGCCGTAGGGGACCGCACCGCCACTTCCCAGCAAATTAGGGACACTGTTGCTCCTGGGGTATCGGCGAGGACCATTCGCAACCGTCTCCATGAAGCTGGGCTACGGTCCCGCACACCGTTAGGCCGTCTTGCGCTCACGCCCCATCATCGTGCAGCCCGCCTCCAGTGGTGTCGCGACAGGCGTGAATGGAGGGACGAATGGAGACTTGTCGTCTTCAGCGATGAGAGTCGCTTCTGCCTTGGTGCCAATGATGGTCGTATGCGTGTTTGGCGCCGCGCAGGTGAGCGCCACAATCAGGACTGCATACGACCGAGGCACACAGGGCCAACACCCGGCATCATGGCGTGGGGAGCGATCTCCTACACTGGCCGTACACCACTGGTGATCGTCGAGGGGACACTGAATAGTGCACGGTACATCCAAACCGTCATCGAACCCATCGTTCTACCATTCCTAGACCGGCAAGGGAACTTGCTGTTCCAACAGGACAATGCACGTCCGCATGTATCCCGTGCCACCCAACGTGCTCTAGAAGGTGTAAGTCAACTACCCTGGCCAGCAAGATCTCCGGATCTGTCCCCCATTGAGCATGTTTGGGACTGGATGAAGCGTCGTCTCACGCGGTCTGCACGTCCAGCACGAACGCTGGTCCAACTGAGGCGCCAGGTGGAAATGGCATGGCAAGCCGTTCCACAGGACTATATCCAGCATCTCTACGATCGTCTCCATGGGAGAATAGCAGCCTGCATTGCTGCGAAAGGTGGATATACACTGTACTAGTGCCGACATTGTGCATGCTCTGTTGCCTGTGTCTATGTGCCTGTGGTTCTGTCAGTGTGATCATGTGATGTATCTGACCCCAGGAATGTGTCAATAAAGTTTCCCCTTCCTGGGACAATGAATTCACGGTGTTCTTATTTCAATTTCCAGGAGTGTATTATCTTTACCAACGGCTTCTAATTATTTTAGTCGTTGCAGATCCCGACCATGCAGCCAGCACCTTATCGACGTTACTGACAAACCTGCTGTGATTTATATATTTTTTTATTTATGATTGGCCACCAGTCAACATTGACGACGACTCGTTCGTCGTCGTCATAACAGGTATGGTGCTCGGGGATAGTCAATTAGTAATACATATAATCGCAAAATGATTGTAGGCTTTCCAAATTAGAATTTTTTCGTTGTTGGATATCGCCGTATTAAACGTATTGCAACTGGAGACTGAATTTTAGAAGGATGAAGGAACCGTTCCAGTTGTGAGTATACTAATGAAAATGCAAGCAATCTTATGCTGTGCATCTTCATGTTTTCGTGGCGTAAAGTCTGTTCCATAAAATTTAGGGCGCGCAGCCGCATAAATTCAGCTTCTTCTTATAATATTTCGGCTGAATACCGTCCAGCCATCTTCACAGTGAGCCGAGGCGACCAACGCTACAGCATTTGCTCCGTCTTTCGATAAAATGATTTCAGTTTTATCTGAACATGTTTTGAACTCGACATATTTTTTTATCGTATAAAGAATTTTATGAGCAGACTGATGATGTCGCCTTGGGTAGTCGTTTGTCGCCCTTGGTGGCCAATTTTTTATGGAGGACTTCGAGGAGAAAGCGCTGGAATCTACTAGCTTGAAGCCCACGGTGTTTTGGAAGTCTGTTGATGACACGTTCGTAGTGTGGCCCCATGGTGAACACAAGCTAAAATTATTTTTTTAAACCATCTGAATTCTATCCATAGACAAATTCAGTTCATGATGGAAATCGAAAAAAGATGGATGTCTTTCACTTTGGGATGTGTTGGTACGGCGCAAAGATGGTGGCGCTTTGTGACATGCAGTGTATCGAAAACCGACTCATACTGATTTACATTCACGTGCAAATAGCTGCCACCATCTTTCGCAGACGATGTGTGTACTCAGAACTTTAGTACAAAGAGCACACGTCATTGTTGACGAGAGCAGTCTGGAGGACGAGCTTCTACACCTCAGAAGAGTTTTTGAAGCCAACGGGTACTCGCCACAGCAGATACTTAAGGCACTAGAAATGAAATCAACAGTGAGCACAAGAAAAGCGGAAGAAGACACGGAAAGTTTTAAATACATGGCTTTCCTGCCATACGTGGGAAACCTTTCGTCAAAAATTGGACGGATCGTCAGTAAACACAAAGTGAAAGTGAGTTGTCGCCCTCCTCCTAAGACTGCAGCACTCCTAGGCTCCGTTAAACATGATTTGGTGCTTCGTAAGCCTGGTGTTTATAAGATCCCATGTGCGTGCGGAAGTTCATACATCAGTAAGAAGTCACGTACAGTCCAGGAGATATGCACAGAGCACCGCAAGTACACCCGTCCCTTACAATCCAATATATCTGCGGTAGCGGAACACTGTGTATTGACACTCGGCACTCTATGGTGCACGATAATGTAGAGATTTTAGCCTCGACTTCATCTTTCTGGGACTCAGTAGTGAAAAAAAGGTTTTGAAATTCGGTTGGCGTCGAATTTAATTAATAGAGATAGCAGCTTCAGCTTGGAAAAATCATGGAATCGGTCGATTTCTGTAATTAAATCACAAAGACGTCGCGACGGTGCCGCTCTCAATGACACATCGATTTCACCGAGTGGATCGATTGCGCAACCGTAGATTTAATTTCCATGCATATCAACGTCTCTGGCTCCTTGTGTATCTTTGGCCGCATATGCAGTGGTTCGGTCCACGAGTTTAAAAGGACGGAGTAAGTGCTGGAGCGTTAGTCACCTCGGCTCACTCTGAAAATGGCTGGACAGTATTCAGCCGAAATATTATAAGAAGAAGCTGAATTTATGCGGCTGCGCGCCCGAAATTCTGTGGAACAATCTTATGCTGATTCCTTGATATGGGACTGACTTGTTCCTCATTTACCTGACCACGAAGAGCGCGCTCGGTCGCTGAGTTTTTCCGTTATGTCTTTGGACTAAGTTCGCAGAACTGTAAAAAGTTTTGAATTCAAGCAAGTAACTGAGTAGCACTGACAAACTCCGCATTGTGCGCGACAACAATGAAGGAACAACTGCCTCGGCAGGCGACGAGACAGGCTACGTGGACAGCAATCTTAAGCAACGCAAGTACACAGCCAACTTTTCTGCTGCATTGTTCAGATTCCGAATGTCACTCAGGCGATTCTAGTCATAGTCTAGGACGGCGTACTCCGTGAGTGTCACTGCCTTCTTATGCCAAGTGTTTATTACTGCACCTACGTCATTAGTGTACTAAGGGGTATGAGACTGACTTCTTTTGCAAAGAACGTGGTCATAATACCTGTGGTTCTAATTGTAATGTTTTCTACAAGGCGAAGAAGTTGCACGATAGTGATTCTGTGCATTAACTTCAAACTATTGTCAATAAAATATGTTTACAATTGTCGCCGAGTTTGGCAGCTGCAATGGCATTCAACACGTCCTTTCACTCCCGATACTATGGTAATGCTACCGTCTCTTTCACACAGCTTGAGAGCCAAAAGCTCGAGTCATCATGAAGTCCAGAGGTCGGTTGGTAAACAAATGTACTAACGTAGCGATGACCGGGGCACACTGGCCATAGCGGCATGGTAGCCAATTGGTTTTATTTCGTTCAAATGCCATTAGAATACGTCACCGACCATGCAGATTGATGGAAGCAGTACCGCCATTTTTCTACAATCGCGTCAGTGGTGTTAGATGGTCGAAGGAGGAAACGTCCGAATTTAGTTTTCTTGTTGGTGAAAACAAATTTTTGTTGCTCAATATATTTTGTTGTGTACTCCCAGATGGTTCAAATGGCTCTAAGCACTATCGTACTCAACATCTGAGGTCATCAGTCCCCTAGATCTTAGAATTACTTACACCTAACTAACCTAAGGACATCACACACATCCATGACCGGGGCAGGATTCGAACCTGCGACCTTAGCGGTTGCGTGGTTCCAGACCGAAGCGCCGAGAACCGTTCGGCCACCCCGGCCGGTGTACCCCCAGACAACTTTCTTATTGACCTAGTAAGTACAATGGTGGAAGTCCATCAATTAAGGAGTATTTTGACACTGTGACGGCCATAAATGTTTGAAACGTTTTCGTAAACTAAATAAAATAATTCCAATATGGTGATAGGTCATAATGGTCCACTTAAATACAGGCACGTTGACTCTTGTAGCCAAAATGTCCCGGTGTCTTTCTGTAAGCAAGTAATCTCATTAACTTTAGTGGTTCCATCCTAGTCAGTCTAGATCATATACAATAAAATGTTTGCGTAGGAAAATTGTGTCCTACATTTATCTTAAGCCGGCAACATGTATTCTACGTTTGACTTCTTTTTATTTTACTATTTCAAAAGCCATTATCTATGTTCAGGTATTCAACGGAGACGATCGTAATACAAATTTGAAGATGGTACTTATCGGTACACGGAAGGGCACATATTTTCAAATATCAAATCTATAGATGTCTTCGAAAAATGTCGAGTTTTTACTCATCGTCGTTCTGTTGTTTTGCTTTAGGATATTCAAAATTATAAAAAGAAAACTGGGAAAAGCAATGTTCCGGAAGCAACTATGAGCTTAGCAGGGACAGATAAAAAAAAAAAATGGTCCGAATGGCTCCGAGCACTATGAGACTTAACTTCTAAGGTCATCAGTTCCCTAGAAGTTAGAACTACTTAAACCTAACTAACTTAAGGACATCACTCACATCCATGTCCGAGGCATAATTTGAACCTGCGACCGTAGTGGTCGCGCGGTTCCAGTCTGTAGGGCCTAGAACCGCTCGGCCATCCCGGCCGGCAGGGAGGGACAGACCACCAACTACTAGACCCCAAGGACAGATAAAAAAATGTACTCTAAAGAGAAAATCACTTTTAATAAAATTAGTTTTTGCGCAAAACGCCACATTTGGTGCAAAAAAATTTTTTTTTTTAAAAGTGGCTGAGGTAAAGTTTGATCACATGATTAAAGGCGAATAAGTCGTAGAAAGAAAGTAGGCATTCGCAAGCAGGTCCTTCAAGATGAAGAAGACGATGAGGATGCCCTGTGTCTAAGGTGACTTAAAACATTTTCTTACAGCAGCCCAAGTGATGGATAGACCCACTACATAAGTTTTAAGCAGTGGGCTCATGTGTCATGTGTTGGAAATCATGCGAAGGGGCCTCTTCTTATGAAGGTCACAACTCTGAAAATCCTATTGGGCATTCAGACGAAGGCTGAACAATACTGTTATTACCATCTTGATGATGAAGCTCTTTTGTCTGTATTTGCTTTAACAATAACATACGTATTTCAGTGGGGTCAGCCTTAAGCAAAACACTATTTTGTTTTTGCCCCAGACATGTTTCACTGCAGTTGCAGCGTCATCAGTGGGTTTTATCATTGTTATGGCTTCTTACCACATGGTGTGGTTTTCCTGCTGTAAACTATAAAAACGTAATACAGCAGGAACACCACACCATGTGGTAAGAAGCGATAACAATAAAAAAAAACACTGATGATGCTGCAACTGCAAAGAAACATGTATGGGACAAAAACAAAACAGTGGTTTGCTAAAGGCGGGCCCCACTTGAAAACACATGTTAATACTGTTACTATTCTATCAAACTGTTATCATAGATTTTGTCGTAAAGCTGTTGGAATTCATAATACAATAAACTGTGAGTATTAAGGTCGACATATTTCCACTTAAATAACTAATGTCACAGCCAAATTAATAATATCGTTTGGATAACTTGCTCCAACTGTCGGGCCAACTTGCTTCGTAACTCTGGCCCAGGTGGTATAACTGTACTCAAGATATTTTTATAAACAGATAACCAGTGCGAAGCCTTAGTTACATAGTTGTGAAGGTGCTGAAACTATATGCCAGTGTTTCCACACGATAAGATTTAATTTACCCAAGTAAAATTAAGTTCAAATGGTTGAAATGGCTCTGAGCACTATGGGACTTAACATCTGTGGTCATCAGTCCCCTAGCACTTAGAACTACTTAAACCTAACTAACGTAAGGACATCACACACATCCATGCCCGAAGCAGGATTCGAACCTGCGACCGCAGCGGGCGCGTGGTTCCAGACTGTAGCGCCCAGAACCGCTCGGCCACCGCGGCCGGCTAAAATTAAGTCCGATATTATTCTGTTATTAATACTGTGAAAGATAACTACCATCAGTGTTACTGCGATCCAAGTTAGATGAATTTTGAAATAACATAAGCAATTAGAAAATACGTAAGTACAGTTCCGACAGCTGGTGCACCTAGCGCATTCATTTTGTTCCTCGAAAATGACAGATACAACTTCACTGTTTTAATTAGTCTGTTTCATCACAGCACTTGAACTCATTCCTTACAGTTGACTAATATAATGAACGTAGATTTTCAAAGAGCACAGTAAAACAAGGAAGTCCATAGATACTTCGCAGTCTAGTAACATGAATTTTACAAACTTTTCTGCTATAGTCAGAATACGCGTTATGTTATTGACAGTTTTTCATGGGAAGTGGTACTCATATCTTATCAGTAATGATATTCGTGTAAGATATCTTGTAATGATATCTTACCGAATGTTTTCTCTATAACTATCCAAGACACCCCAACTCTCCAGTGCATATAGGTATTCTTCTGTCTCAGAAATGCGCTGTGGCGCTATCGGACATCTTCGCTAACTTTCCGGACATCAGTGCATGGATTGACTTTGTCAACTGCTAACGGTACTTACAGTCCATGATAACATGTCATTATCTGCAGCGTTACTCGCAATAGTATATGTGAAAGTCTCACCCATATAAGTGCTGTAACCCACATAGCTGACTGATTACTGCTTCCCACTGGACGAAGAATAACGAATGAAAAGTACACGGAGAATGAACCAGATGACGCTCTGAAATACTGCCGTATTCTGTCTGGCTATGACTGCTGTTAGCCTCTATTAAATATGGTTTTTGGATTTGAGTCCATAATCGTGAAATAACACTTCGGAAACTCCAGTGCCTCTAAAAGACTGTATTCTCACTTGCTATGGCTGCTCTTGGTCGACTTCACTACAGCACTCCGTTAAATACCATTCTTTACCGTTGAGTTCACAGTCGAGAATTTATACACTAACGTTGTTACTACTATCCAACTCTTATCCAACGAATTTTTCGCATGCTACAGGTATCAGTCAATTACAACATCAATCGCTGCACGACCTGTTAACATATCTTATGAGTCGAGATATAACAATCACTTTTAATATTTAGTGAGTGAACAAAATGTCGACCCAGACATATTTGTGCCCATACTCTCATTCAGAGCACCATAACTGCAGTGCAAATCTGTATTCAATCCGTAATTTGGCTTAAACCACCCACTGTTTCACTAGGCATCCTCATGTCGTTGGTAGTGTCTTCGTTCATTCTATCACCTTTCAACTGATTTCTCCAGCCTACTATAGGGAGACGGTCGAACGCAGCAACTTGGTATATATCAAATTAACATATCCATCGCCAGATGTTGTGTCAGTTCGCGTCCTTAACATTTCACATTTCGCTCCTCCCCCATCCCCTCCCCCCCCCTCCCCCCCCCCCCCACACACACAATCTAACTGAGAGCCACATGAGAGACCATGTGGTCTTGGAAGTATATGAGTCGATTCAATTTACAAGCACCCATTTGACTCATTAACTGAAATGTCTTCTGTATTTAAAATTTAAAAACAAACAGGAAAGTCTGGAACCGCGCAACCGCTACGGTCGCAGGTTCGAATCCTGCCTCGGGCATGGATGTGTGTGTCGTTCTTAGGTTAGTTAGGTTTAAGTAGTTCTACGTTCTAGGGTACTGATGACAGATGTTAAGTCCCATAGTGCTCAGAGCCATTTGAACAAGCAGAAAACGAAAATTAAGCATCGAAACCGGACGGAAAGAGTGCTCTAATATTCAATAACGTTTTGGCACGTGATCTAGTACCTATTAAAAACAAAAGCTACAAAATGTTATCAAGTAAGTCACCAAACGATTGAGACGAACGAGAGAGAAATATTAGCAATGAGGAGCAACATTGGAGTCTGTAGGCCGTAACACCTTTCCGTGTCATGCAGACTGTGGTCGGCGGTTCTCTTGTCAATGCGTGACTCAATTAGATCATTTACATCTCGCGAATACCAAAAGTTCTGTTCTATTCTCTAAGTTTTTCACGATATCTTTAAGTATATATGCACGCTATAACGGACATAAGTGCAGATATTTGGATATGTGGTACCTTAATATGTAAACATATCAATCAGTTAGTTGTTTTCTCTTTGCGTCGAAAAGTCTTCTAGTAAATACGACACGTAATTTACTACATGATGTTTTCTGCATGGTCGTATATGCACCACTACGTGGACTATGCTTGTCACATAGACCAGCAGAAGTGCTTTCACGTGTCCACACTTCAGTACCTGACCTACTGCCAAGAGGAAAAAATCAACATTAATGGCTTGCTCTTTACACGTGTACTTGGAGGTACTAACCAATCTAAGAACATACGACTTGTAATAGCTATAATTATTTGTCTGTATTGACATACATACAGATGTAATGTTGTTCAGTACGCGGCCCTCAGTCACCGGCAGAAATATCTGCACTTATACCCATTACACCTGTACGTGCACCAATATTATTAGTAACTGTTTACGATTATCAATATTATTACCTTTGTTATAATATCATTATTATTGTTTTTATATGTAAAAAGTGCAGCCTGAAAATATACATACTTGCAAAAGTCGACCATCTAGCGATCTAATGCTTTATAAGTTTGAGACCACATTGTATGCGAATACGGACGGGTTTCCATATACCTACTTGCAATATGTACAATATATAAATAAATATATAATATGCAACGGTGAAACTCTGTTACCAAAATAGTCAAAAACCTCTTAGCCCACTCATTACATCAAATTTTAAATGACGCTATATTATATACAGATTAGCACTAGAGAATCCGAATTTGCAGTAAGATTAAATAAGACTCAGAGAAGCAGGAGGACAGGAGATAGATAGAGGTGTGATGAGATTGACAGAGAGAGGAGACAGGAGAAGATGGAGAGAGAGGGGAGGAAGAGAAGATGGACAGAGAGGAGAGGAGGTGAGGGACAGAGAGAAGGGAAGGGGGAGGAGTGTACAAAGAACAAAGAGAGGGGGAAGAAGAGATGGAGAAAGGGAGGGGGTGAGGAGAAGATGATTAGGATGTGTATCCAATTTCTGTAGATATAAGAAATGTGTGCTTTTCCTTTCTTTATTTCTAATTCATCCAGATTTAGCCACAGGAACGCATGGCCAGTTATGAATATTATTATTCCTGTTTTTCGCTGAGTCACAACTTTGTAACATCTACATCTACATCCATACTCCGCAAGCCACCTGACGGTGTGTGGCGGAGGGTACCCTGAGTACCTCTATCGGTTCTCCTTCTATTCCAGTCTCGTATTGTTCGTGGAAAGAAGGATTGTCGGTATGCTTCTGTGTGGGCTCTAATCTCTCTGATTTTATCCTCATGGTCTCTTCGCGAGATATACGTAGGAGGGAGCAATATACTGCTTGACTCTTCGGTGAAGGGATGTTCTCGAAACTTTAACAAAAGCCCGTACCGAGGTACTGAGCGTCACTCCTGCAGAGTCTTCCACTGGAAATTATCTATCATCTCCGTAACGCTTTCGCGATTACTAAATGATCCTGTAACGAAGCGCGCTGCTCTCCGTTGGATCTTCTCTATCTCTTCTATCAACCCTATCTGGTACGGATCCCACACTGCTGAGCAGTATTCAAGCAGTGGGCGAACAAGCGTACTGTAATCTACTTCCTTTGTTTTCCGATTGCATTTCCTTAGGATTCTTCCAATGAATCTCAGTGTGGCATCTGCTTTACCGACGATCAACTTTATATGATCATTCCATTTTAAATCACTCCTAATGGGTACTCCCAGATAATTTATGGAATTAACTGCTTCCAGTTGCTGACCTGCTATATTGCAGCTAAATGATAAAGGATCTTTCTTTCTATGTATTCGCAGCACATTACACTTGTCTACATTGAGATTAAATTGCCATTCCCTGCACCATGCGTCAATTCGCTGCAGATCCTCCTGCATTTCAGTACAATTTTCCACTGTTACAACCTCTCGATACACCACAGCATCATCCGCAAAAAGCCTCAGTGAACTTCCGATGTCATCCACAAGGTCATTTATGTATATTGTGATTAGCATCGGTCCTGCGACACTCCCCTGCGGCACACCTGATATCACTCTTACTTCGGAAGACTTGTCTCCATTGAGAATGACATGCTGCGTTCTGTTATCTAGGAAATCCTCAATCCAATCACACAATTGGTCTGATAGTCCATATGCTCTCACTTTGTTCATTAAACGACTGTGGGGAACTGTATCGAACGCCTTGCGGAAGTCAAGAAACCCGTGTCTATGGCCCTTTGAGTCTCGTGGACTTATAGCGTGAGCTGGGTTTCACACGACCGTCTTTTTCGAAACCCATGCTGATTCCTACAGAGTAGATTTCTAGTCTCCAGAAAAGTCATTATACTCGAACATAATACGAGTTCCAAAATTCTACAACTGATCGACGTTAGAGATGTAAGTCCATAGTTCTGCACATCTGTTCGACGTCCCTTCTTGAAAACGGGTATGACCTGTGCCCTTTTCCAATCCTTTGGAACGCTACGCTCTTCTAGAGACCTACGGTACACCGCTGCAAGAAGGGGGGCGAGTTCCTTCGCGTACTGGTATCCCATCAGGTCCAGCGGCCTTTCCTGTTTTGAGCGATTTTAATTGTTTCTCTATCCCTCTGACGTCTATTTCGATATCTACCATTTTGTCATCTGTGCGACAATCTAGAGAAGGAACTACAGTGCAGTCTTCCTCTGTGAAACAGCTTTGGAAAAAGACATTTAATATTTCGGCTTTTAGCCTGTCATCCTCTGTTTCAGTACCATTTTGGTCACTGAGTGTTTGGACATTTTGTTTTGATCCACCTACCGCTTTGACATAAGACCAAAATTTCTTAGGATTTTCTGCCAAGTCAGTACATAGAACTTTACTTTCGAATTCATTGAACGCCTCTCGCATAGCCCTCCTCACACTACATTTCGCTTCGCGTAATTTTTGTTTGTCTGCAAGGCTTTGGCTATGTTTATGTTTGCTGTGGAGTTCCCTTTGCTTCCGCAGCAGTTTTCTAACTCGGTTGTTGTACCACGGTGGCTCTTTTCCATCTCTTACGATCTTGCTTGGCACGTACTCATCTAACGCATATTGTACGATGGTTTTGAACTTTGTCCACTGATCCTCAAAACTATCTGTACTTGAGACAAGCTTTTGTGTTGAGCCGTCAGGTACTCTGTAATCTGCTTTTTGTCACTTTTGCTAGACAGAAAAATCTTCCTACCTTTTTTAATATTTCTATTTGCGGCTGAAATCATCGATGCCGTAACCGCTTTATGATCGCTGATTCCCTGTTCGGCGTTAACTGTTTCAAATAGTTCGGGTCTGTTTGTCACCAGAAGGTTTAATATGTTATCGCCACGAGTCGGTTCTCTGTTTAACTGCTCAAGGTAGTTTTCAGATAAAGCAATTAAAAAAATTTCACTGGACTCTTTGTCCCTGCCACCCGTTATGAACGCTTGAGTCTCCCAGTCTATGTCCGGCAAATTAAAATCTCCACCCAGAACTATAACATGGTGGGGAAATCTACTCGAAATATTTTCCAAATTATCCTTCAGGCGCTCAGCCACAACAGCTGCTGAGCCCGGGGGCCTATAGAGACATCCAATTACCATGTCTGAGCCTGCTTTAACAGTGACCTTCACCCAAATCATTTCGCATTTCAGATCTCCGTCAATTTCCTTCGATACTATTGCACTTCTTATCGCTATAAACACGCCTCCCCCTTCCCTATCCAGCCTGTCTCTGTGGTATACATTCCAATCTGAGTTCAGGATTTCATTACCGTTTACGTTTGGTTTCAGCCAACTTTCTGTCCCTAGTACTATATGGGCGTTGTGACCGTTTATTAATGAGACCAGACCTGGGACCTTTTTATAGACGCTCCTGCAGTTTACTATTAACACATTAATATTGTTATTCCCTTTTGCATTTTGCCTACTCCTACCTTGCCGTCAATCAACATATAACAGCACCAACAAAAAGTTAACACACCCCCTGTTTTATTCAGACAGAGTAAGCCAGAAGGATGCAATAAATATTCCTATACGTGCGCGTTGCCTTAGAGCCAAAAATTCTCCTACCACGAGACCCGATTGGCAGGGCACCGATCACGTGTATGTTTCGTGTTGACTGCTCCGATAGAAGTGACGTTGAGGCCCCCTGTTGGGCCCTATTTAAGAACTCGGTCCCAGCAATAGAACAGCACACTGTCGGAGGTGGGGGGTACTAGCTACTGCTGCCACCTTCCACAACCGTTCCTACAAAAGCAATATCCGTATTAGAGCTGAGTTCTGAAGGAACTCTCCCTATCTATCAGTATTTCATTACCTGGATGGTCCCAAACGGCATACGGCATACAGGCAGATATTCCTGAGCTTCTGCTGTCCTTATTCAAAGCAAGGAGCCTCTCTGCACCAACAATCTTCTTGATGATTAATAAATACAGTCTGAAAATCTGTGGCAGCTATGGTTAACTTGGCAGAAAACTGTCTTGTACAGATGGTATGATATGTAATTACCACTCTAATATAGTGCCAGCGACCCACAGAAAATAGTAAGGCGAGGTTTCCCAGTTTCAAATGTGACTGAAATCCTTAAAAATATAAATCTAGTATAAGTAAGTGAATGAAGCCATAAGTGATTAAGTACAGTCCTGGTGTCCACCAAGAATTGGACGGCTGATCTTTAAACGGTAGCATTAAATTTAGCTGTTTTAATCGCTAATTGCTTTCATTAATGCAGGTGTTATCAGCTCGTTCATGATCACGATAGTGACTCAGTCTTAAATGAAATATATGAAACTACATGGGATAATTCTACTTCATAGCGAGTAAGATGTAATTTTTTCTAGCAAACGACGCTACAAAGAACATAATTCTTTACATACGCGTTACTAATTTCTCCAAAGCTCGTTCCTCCTTTTAAAAACTGTACCACTGATATTCCCGTGTCCGTTTAGTCACCAAAAAATTTTAAAAAGTTTGAAATGCGTTTCTGTTCGTGCAGCTTGGAATCGAAATCGCTCCTGTTGCTGAGTACGGGCATATACAGAAACATGGTTATCGACCGCTCGAAACGACTGGGGACTTGCTGCAGGTGAGTGAATCGTACTCTGTTACGCCGTTTGCGTACAGATACGGCGTTGCTGAGGCAATGCATTTAAATTGCCGAATCAGTCGCCGTTGGAACCTATCTGACCGGTATGACAAACGCCTCTAATATCGTGGGAGCCCTTTGGGGCAATTATATGACGGGAAGAACGTGTCTTTAACAAGAACAGTGACAAAAAATGTCGCACTTTATCAGAGTATGGTATGACGTGACCTGCTGTCGCTGCCAGCAGTCATAGAACGTGTTGCAGATTACAGGCGATGGAAGAAGATAAAACTCAAGCAAACACATCCTCTCAATACTGGGAAATCAAATATTTAACATTCCAACTATATAATGACCAAGGTCGAAGTTTAGTATTTGAATCTTTCTCTTTTCCTTTTATTCTTCTCTCTAACACTAACGACCGGAAGATAAATCCTCTAACGTAGAACCTTCAGGAGTTAAGCCGTCATACAAAGGTCCGATATGGCATTTCTAAATTACTGAAATAATGTGCAGGTCCGTAAGATGTGTAAGGGGGTGTAATAAAATGAATAAAATAAGGCATGAAAATAAACAAGATCAGATTTGAAAGTGTTTTCAGTATGGCAAGATAGCAGAGAACAGAATGAAATAAATGTATCATTTTGATAGAACAGTCGGAAATAGATGAAAAAACTTAATAAATTACCGACCGCGGGGAAAGGGAGACTTAGGAAGACATCGTAAGAGGTGGGTTGGTGATGGAAACTCGATAGGTGACTATAAGATCTAATCTTAGGAAGGAGATGATAATGGTGATGACTTAGGAACATTTCAGACATTTACGTCCTGAACTAAGCAATAGAAAACTTGTGTCACAACGTTTTTCCCAACTTTATGAGCCAAAGACGACTATACTGAAACGCGTGTTTTATATTTCCTATAATATAGTAACAATAGGTGTTATTAGTATGTCCGAGCAACTAAAAACGTACCACAGACCAAGAAAAGATACGACGCTGTATGACGAAAAGATAATACAACGGCCACAAAGAAACGAAGTAAAATCAGATGCTGCAGCCTTACACGACGAAGGAGATGTTCTACAATTGTAAGAAGGAAAATATCTGAATCATGTGTCTACCGTTAACATAAACATCTAATAAATAAATTATTGCATAATATTATATTCCATTTTACAGAAATACGATGTTTTAAGTATCATCATCTCTTACAAATATTTCCAACATTTAATCAGACCTATCGACATTGTCAAATGGTGGAATATCTTCGAAATTCTGAGAAAAATAGGAATAATGCACAGGGAGAGATGGGAAATAATCAATATGTACAAATATCGCGAGGGAACAATAAGATTGGAAGACCAAGAAGTACGTTCTCGAATTAAAAAGGGTGTAAGAGCCTAGTGTCTAGTCTATACATCGAAGAAGCAGTGAACGAAATAAAAGAAAGTTTCATGAGTGGTATTACAGTTCAAGGTGGAAGGATATCAAAAACAAGATTCGTTGATGACATTGCTAATCTCAGTGAAACTGAGGAATATTTACAGGATTTGCTGAATGGAATCAACAGTGTAATGTTTCCAGAATACGGACTGAAAGTTAATCGAAGGTAGGCGACAGTAATAGAAAGCAGCAGAAATCATAACAACGAAAAACTTTCCATCAGCACGGCGATCACGAAGTAGACGATGTTATGCAAAATAACACCTAATAGACGGAGCAAGAGGGCTACTTCTAGCCAACAGAAGTCTACTAGTTTTAAACATAAGCCTTAATTAGAGGAAGAAAGTTCTGAAAATGTACGTTAATAACTCAGAATTATACGGTAATGGAACATGGACTGTAGGATAACTGGAACAGAAGAGAACCGAATCATTTGAGATGCAGTGCTATAGAAGAATGTTGGAAATCAGGTAGACTGCGAAGGTAAGGAGTAAGGACGTTATCTACTGAATCAGCGAGGAAAGAAATACATGGTAAACGCTCACAAGAAGCTGGGATCTCAGGAAATAACTTCCGTTGTGCTAGAGGGAGCTGTAAGGAGTAAAAGCTGTAGACGAAGGCGGTAATTGAAATACATCCGACAAATAACTGAGGACTTTGGTTGCAAGTGGTAGTCTGAGATGGAAAGCTTGCACAGTAGAGGAATTCTTGGCGGGCCGCATCAAACCCATCAGCAAACCGATGTCTCAAAAAAACAGGAAGTTGTAATATGCTATCAACCAGACCGTGGTAGCAATATATGAGCGTGCTACACATACTTATGGTGGAAGTGTACTGAAAGAGTTATCTCTCCAAGGACCTCGTACGCAATTGTTCACACTCGGCCTCAGGAGACTGCTATCGTGAATTAACTTTCTGAGCACTCAAATGGTTAATCGTAAGAAAACGAATTTCATGTGATAATTACGTTTCTAAACGCTACCAGATAGCTGCAAAATATTTCCGTTCACCACAGCGCTCCCAAGCCACACAATGCCGTATGTTGCAGTCTCCCACAACTACATCCCTGCCTTCAACAACTCGACACGCTGCTGCAAATAGAAAAGCTGAAATATAATTACACTGTTCCTAGAAGGAAACTGGTTAGGCTGGATACATAGTTTGACTTAATGCTAGATGCCACAGTGAGTGCATAGGCCTCAGTGGAATCAACAAGACACGAAACACAGACAGACCTGTACGTCGTAACTCAACTTCACTCGAAGCGGGAGGGTATACCGGATTAGCCGCGCGGGGTGGTCGAACGGTCTATGGGCGCCTTATCACGGTCCGCACGGCTCTACCCGTCGGAGGTTCGAGTCCTTCCACGGACATGGGTATGTGTGTTGTCCTTAGCGTAAGTTAGTTTAAGTTAGGTTAAGTAGTGCGTAAGCAGTTTGGTCCCATAAGACCTTAACACAAATTTCCAAAAATTATACCGGATTAACGACGCACGGTACTATCATACGGATCTCCTGAAATTACGTTTCTTTTGCTTGACCAATTGCTACGATAATGGATCAATATGTAACATTTTCATCAAAATATTTCTGAGTCTACGGACGTGTCATCTCACAAAATGATGAAGTGCTAAAGTAACCGCCTTTTCAACCGTGTTGCAGTGGCCTTCTTCAGAGAATACAGGAGGATTAGAACATGACCGAAATGTCAATTGCTTTGATGCAAGTTACTGTTGGATTCTGTGTTTGTGACTAAGCTGGTATTCTAATTGTGTTGTATGATGTTTAAGGGAAACTACTGAGTCGTTTCGGTCAAATCAGCTATGGAGGCACTTGGTGCAGGGAATGACAACTGACCCTTAACATAGACAAATGTAATGTATTGCGAATACATAGAAAGAAGGATCCTTTATTGTATGATTATATGATAGCGGAACAAACACTGGTAGCAGTTACTTCTGTAAAATATCTGGGAGTATGCGTGCGGAACGATTTGAAGTGGAATGATCATATAAAATTAATTGTTGATAAGGCGGGTACCAGGTTGAGATTCATTGAGAGAGTCCTTAGAAAATGTAGTCCATCAACAAAGGAGGTGGCTTACAAAACACTCCTTCGACCTATACTTGAGTATTGCTCATCAGTGTGGGATCCGTACCAGATCGGGTTGATGGAGGAGATAGAGAAGATACAATGAAGAGCGGCGCGTTTCGTCACAGGGTTATTTGGTAACCGTGATAGCGTTACGGAGATATTTAAAAACTCGAGTAGCAGACTGTGCAAGAGAGGCGCTCTGCAACGCGGTGTAGCTTGCTCGCCAGGTTTCGAGAGGGTGCGTTTCTGGATGAGGTATTGAATATATTGCTTCCCCCTACTTATACCTCCCGAGGAGATCACGAATGTAAAATTAGAGAGATTAGATCGCGCACGGAGGCTTTCAGACAGTCGTTCTTCCCGCGAACCATACGCGACTGGAACAGGAAAGGGAGGTAATGACAGTGGCACGTAAAGAGCCCTCCGCCACACACCGTTGGGTGGCTTGCGGAGTGTAGATGTAGATGTAGATCAGACCAACAAATTTGTCTCGTTCTAGTGCGTAACTAATCTATGGTGTGAAGATACGATAAAACTGTTGCAGGATTATTCGTAAGCATTTGCACTTTTATCGTATGTCAACCATAAGCAAATTTAACAATCTTACTTTAGTATAAAAAAAAAATAATTGACACACTTTCAAGTCTCAGAAACTGTTTGCTGTGTAAAAATTTCCAACTAGGTGATATATTTAAAATTCCATCCATCATGTATTTTTAGAATTACTAAAAGTCTCCCCTTGGCCAGCGATTACATATATTGTCTTGTGTGTCAGTAAAGCTGTCTAATAACATATGACTGCATCTTTAATACTTATGAGTATGCTATATTTAACGTCGAGTGTGGATGTGTACCAACCTGGCTGGCGGGCTGCGATACGAAATGACTCTGTCCAAAAGATAGTTAACCGAAAGAAAGTGAATGTTTATGGAGTTGTTTGAATAATAATTTTGGCCGTTGCTAATTTCGGTCAGACCAAAATTTTGCTACTTATCAACGAAAATTTGTAATTTTGTATAGATCTCAATTACTACAAAATATTTTAGGCCTAGTTCTTTATTTATGGCATTTTCTGTTTTCTAGTCTTGCTTTGGTAGGTTCTTTCTTCGTTGATTGTCTTGGTGAAAGTCTTCAATACTGCTTATCAGCTATATCCGAAGGGACCTCTTCCAAACTATAAAGGTTCTTGCTTATTAAGAAATTTTCGTAGGTGGGTGAAAGTCTTCAATACCGTTTATCTGCTATATCCGAAGGGACCTTTTCCAAACTAAAAAGGTTCTTGCTTATTAAGAAATTTTCGTAGGTGTCTGTCGATAATAGACATTTGTAGAATTTCTGTCAGACATTCTTTTGGAGAATACAAGTGACATAAATTTAAACCTATTCTGGAGCCAGTTTTGTGCATAAGATACTAGAGGCACTTAGTGTAAATATACTTGACTGTAAATATTGCTTAATCGAGTTCATTGTGGATGTAATGAACTTACGTTTTTAATTAAATGGGGGACTGCTTTTATTAGAAGTTGTGTTTGTTTGTGTGTGCGTGTGTGTGTGTGTGTGTGTGTGTGTGTGTGTGTGTGTGTGTGTGCGTGCGTGGGTGTGGTTTTTTTTAATTGTATATTTTACGAGTGTGTCCGTATTGCACTCTAGATGTGTAAAATTTTCAAATAAATTTTATTTGATGCGATTCTTTTACTTTCACTGGGTTCGGTACAGTTAGCTTCCCGACCCGCTACCTGCCGTTCCATTTCTGTTAGATGAAGCAGCAGCACACCGTGAGGGCTTTTCAATGGATGGCATCGGTCACAGAAGCCTATGTATTAAATAGATAACATTATGGTAACACAAAATAAAAGCTGAAGTGAAGAAAAGATTAAGAAACAGTGCATCTGAAAAGCAGCGGGCGGAAGGCAGCAGACATATAGGCCGAAAGCACTGAACAATGTCTCAGCCACCAACGTGTATCGCTTGAGCCTAGAAAATTACTATAATGCCTTGATCCTGATAGAAAAATATGAGTCAACAAATTTTGACATAAATTATAGTATCAGTAAAAGATTACAGTTCCCATCTTCCACCGCTTTTCATCTACAATGAACGAGTTATACTGGACTGCTAGAAAAAAAATAAAACTCATCAAATTGTGAATACTAGCTGCAAGCTTTGTAACTTTGGTAGAGACGTATAGTGCAACTCGCTTTCGTCAGTGCATTAAGAAGTCAAACGCATTGGAAAACCACTGAGTTTACACACACAGATCGTGACTTGGAGGGAAGAAGTGACTCAGGCACATAGCACCTATAAGCAAACAGCCCAAAATGTGGTCTATACAGGTCCACAAGCATCAGTCAAGCCAGAGGTCCAGCGAGCAGGAGAGATGCAGCAAGCACGAGAGATCAAGATCCAGGAGAGTTCCAGGCAGAGGAGAGTTCCAACCTCAGTAGAACGAGCCTACAGCAAATAATCAGTGAATGAACAATATCTTCAGTTAAGACTGTACACTAAAAAGGGCTTGCATAAAGCTAGTGCCGGCCGAAGTGGCGCTGCAGTCTGGAACCGCAAGACCGCTACGGTCGCAGGTTCGAATCCTGCCTCGGGAATGGATGTTTGTGATGTCCTTAGGTTAGTTAGGTTTAACTAGTTCTAAGTTCTAGGGGACTAATGACCTCAGCAGTTGAGTCCCATAGTGCTCAGAGCCATAAAGCTTGCACCCACATACCTCTGGACTAGAATTACTGGATTCCATCGTACATTGGTTTTACGTGTACCTACAGTACGTCTGTGTGTCACTTTCATCGTAACGAATACTTGAACATTAAGGCTCGATTTTGAGCAATTGAATCTGCACTTACTTAGTTTGAGATCTGTAGTAACAAACATCACTGTGTACACCTAAATCTTAACAAAGATCTGGTAATTGATTGGAGAATCGAGTAAGCCTCATCTACGTTTTCATAAACCAGTGCCTGTGCTCTTCTGCATGTTCATTGGAAGCTGGTGAAGAAGCAATAAAAGGTAGACCAGTAAGTCAACCCAGAGTGTCATTCCCTTTTCACTATATTTACCTCCTTAGCCTAACATCCAGTCTTTCTGTACTGTCTCCAATGACAGAGACCTGAAAAATCTCAGCTTGCCCCTGTAGCCGTTTCAATGCTGTACACAGCCTCTCATGTATCAAGAAACGGTTACCTAAAATTCCACATCAGCTCTGAGCTGAGTGTGAGCTTCTGAGTATGTTGCAACACAAAGCAGGCTATGACAGATTCAATCAAAAATAAAATTTGAACGCAGATAGAATTTAATTTTCATTGAAACATAACGTTCTCAACTTTATCTATGGTAATGGTAGAAGCTGAAGAAATGAATTAAGATATGTGCTATAGCTGCGACTTGAAAGCAGGTCTCCCGCTGACTAGGCAGGTGTGTTAGCCATTATACCACCATAGCATGGACTACCTTAGTCCAGTCCCCTCCCAAACGCAAACTACAGTCCACATCTTCCGCCTGTTTTCCATTCTTAAATCGTCAGGATTGCCGAAGCTTTGTCCATTACATACAAAGCTGGGATACTATTCAAATACCGGAGGGCCTCAGCAATACTGGCGATTTGAGAAGGGGAAAAGAGGCTGAAAGTGTAAACTGAAGTTTGTGTATCACACAGGCTTTTGTTTGTTATGGATAGTATGGCTCAGTATCAGATAGACCGTCAGAGACAGAGCACCTCGTGTTCCTGCTACTAATAAGGCGATTACACTGTTCGTTTTTTATATATTTTAACAAGCTCCAAACAGGAGTGACTGCAGTAATGGACAGGAACTGAGATTGCTGTGTAGAGATACGAGCTGAATTGGCGACCCTTCACTCACAACTCCAGGCTGCATTGGCTTCCGTCACACAGCTTGAGGCTGCTGCCAAGGGGCATCACTGGGCTGCGGGGGAGGGGGGTGGAGTGGCAGACGTGGGGATTTGAGGGACATGAAGCACTTCCCAAGTGTTCCCTGATCGGCCCACTGCTGTTGCTGCCCTGGGTACTGCCTACACTGAGGTTGACCCCTCACCTACGGTCGAGTGGGCGATCATTCCAAAGCCTGGCAGGCAGCAAAAAACTTTCTGAGAGGCCTCAATGGTTCATTTGACTAACAGGTTTCGGGTAATATATGTGGCTGACGATGTCTCTGAGCTGGATCCAGTCGTCCACCTTGTTCCACAGGAAGCTTCTCAGCCCGCAAGGTCTGGGCATACACAGAGGGTGGGTTAGCTGGTAGTTGGGAGCTCCAAAGCTAGGTGCGTAATGTGGGCCCTTAGGAACATGGCTGCCAATTAGGGGAAGGAAGCCAGTGTGCACTCCGTGTGCATACCAGGGGGAGTCACTCCAGATGTGGGAGGGTGTTTCCAGATGCCACGAAGAGTACAAGGTGCAGACAACTGCAGGTGGTGGCTCATGTCGGTACCAATGACATGTGTCGCTTTGGATCAGAGATTCTCTCTGGTTTCGGGGGGCTAGTGGAAATGGTAAAGACTGCCAGTCTTGCTTGCGAGATTAAGACGGGGCTCACCATCTCCAACATCGTCAATAGAACCGACTGTGGTCCTTTGTTGCAGAGGCGAGTGGAGGGTCTGAATCAGAGGCTCAGACGGTTCTGTGAGCGTGTAGGCTGCAGGTTCCTTGCCTTGAGCCATCGGGTGGTAGGTTTCTGGGTTCAGTTTAATAGGTCAGGAGTCCACTACACACAGGTAGTAGCTACACGGGTAGCGGGGACTGTGTGGAAGGGAATGGGTGGTTTTTTAGTTTAGAGAGTCCCAGGGAGCCACAGAAGGGCGTCCGTCTCAAAGGGGACAGGTAAAACACAGTAAGTTAGTTGTAGAATCGGTCGGTATTGTGGTTGTAAATTGTAGGAGCTGTACTAGGATAGAACCAGAGCTCCAAGCTCTAATAGAAAGCACTGAAGCTCTAGTAGTTGTAGGTACAGAAAGCTGGCTAAAGCCGGAAATAAGTCCAGCCGATATTTTTGAATCTATCTAACAGTGTTCAGGAAGGATAGATTAAATATAGTTGGTGGTGGAGTTTATATTACTTTCAGAAGTAGTTTGCCTTGTAGCGAAATTGAAGAAGATAGTTCCCGCGAAATAGTATGGGTGGAGGTCAAACTTGACAATCAGACTAAACTATTTATTGGGCAGTTTTACCGATAGCTGCTGAACAGTTCAAAGAAAACTTGACTCATTTCAAATAGGTACCCCACTCATATAGTTATAGTCGGTGGTGACTTCAATTTACTCTTGATATGCTGGAAAAATTATACGTTGAAAGCCGGCGGCAGGCTGAAAGCGTCGTAACATCATCCCGAATTGTACTGAATGCTTTCCCAGAAAATTATTTTGAACAAGTAATTCACGAGCCCACACGAAGCGTAAATATTTGCGAAAGCATACGTGACCTCTTACCAACAAATAATCCTGGACAAATAGTGAGTATCGTGACGAATACAGAGATTAGCGACCACAAGGCAGTTGCTGTTAGGCTGAATGCCGTAACACCTGCAACCGTCAAAAAGAAACGCAAAGAATATCAATTTATAAAATCAGATAAAAATGCTCTTAACGCCGTTTAAGGGACAGTCTTTACTCCTTCCCATCTGATAATATGAGCGTAAAAAAGTTGTGGAATAATCTCAAAGAGATAGTATCGACAGCAATTGGGAGATACACTCCTGGAAATGGAAAAAAGAACACATTGACACCGGTGTGTCAGACCCACCATACTTGCTCCGGACACTGCGAGAGGGCTGTACAAGCAATGATCACACGCACGGCACAGCGGACACACCAGGAACCGCGGTGTTGGCCGTCGAATGGCGCTAGCTGCGCAGCATTTGTGCACCGCCGCCGTCAGTGTCAGCCAGTTTGCCGTGGCATACGGAGCTCCATCGCAGTCTTTAACACTGGTAGCATGCCGCGACAGCGTGGACGTGAATCGTATGTGCAGTTGACGGACTTTGAGCGAGGGCGTACAGTGGGCATGCGGGAGGCCGGGTGGACGTACCGCCGAGTTGCGCAACACGTGGGGCGTGAGGTCTCCACAGTACATCGATGTTGTCGCCAGTGGTCGGCGGAAGGTGCACGTGCCCGTCGACCTGGGACCGGACCGCAGCGACGCACGGGTGCACGCCAAGACCGTAGGATCCTACGCAGTGCCGTAGGGGACCGCACCGCCACTTCCCAGCAAATTAGGGACACTGTTGCTCCTGGGGTATCGGCGAGGACCATTCGCAACCGTCTCCATGAAGCTGGGCTACGGTCCCGCACACCGTTAGGCCGTCTTCCGCTCACGCCCCAACATCGTGCAGCCCGCCTCCAGTGGTGTCGCGACAGGCGCGAATGGAGGGACGAATGGAGACGTGTCGTCTTCAGCGATGAGAGTCGCTTCTGCCTTGGTGCCAATGATGGTCGTATGCGTGTTTGGCGCCGTGCAGGTGAGCGCCACAATCAGGACTGCATACGACCGAGGCACACAGGGCCAACACCCGGCATCATGGTGTGGAGAGCGATCTACTACACTGCCCGTACACCGCTGGTGATCGTCGAGGGGACACTGAATAGTGCACGGTACATCCAAACCGTCAGCGAACCCATCGTTCTACCATTCCTAGACCGGCAAGGGAACTTGCTGTTCCAACAGGACAATGCACGTCCGCATGTATCCCGTGCCACCCAACGTGCTCTAGAAGGTGTAAGTCAACTACCCTGGCCAGCAAGATCTCCGGATCTGTTCCCCATTGAGCATATTTGGGACTGGATGAAGTGTCGTCTCACGCGGTCTGCACGTCCAGCACGAACGCTGGCCCAACTGAGGCGCCAGGTGGAAATGGCATGGCAAGCCGTTCCACAGGACTACATCCAGCATCTCTACGATCGTCTCCATGGGAGAATAGCAGCCTGCATTGCTGCGAAAGGTGGATATACACTGTACTAGTGCCGACATTGTGCATGCTCTGTTGCCTGTGTCTATGTGCCTGTGGTTCTGTCAGTGTGATCATGTGATGTATTTGACCCCAGGAATGTGTCAATAAAGTTTCCCCTTCCTGGGACAATGAATTCACGGAGTTCTTATTTCAATTTCCAGGTGTGTATGTACCACATAAATTAATAAGTGATGGTACTGATCCCCCATGGTACACAAAACGGATCAGATTGCTGTTGCAGAAGCAGCGAAAAAGTATGCCAAATTTACAAGAACGTAAAATCCCAAAGACTGGAAAAGTTTTACAGAAGTCCAAAATACAGCGCGTACTTTAATGCGAGATGCTTTCAACAATTTCAATAACGAAACTCGGTCTGGAAATCCGGCAGAAAAACCAATAAGATAAAGCACACCAGTGGCAAGACGCAATCAATACTTTCACTGCGCGATAACAAAGGTGAAGTCACTGATGACAGTGCCATTAAAGCTGAGTTATTAAAGACGGTTCTCCGAAACTCCTTCACCAAAGAAGACGAAGTGAATAATCCTGAATTCCAATCAAGAACAACTGCAAAGATGAGAAACATAGTGTCGTGATTGGCAGGAGAGCCAACACCGTGTTACTAGAGGAAGCCGAAAGGCACGCGTTTTAGTTCACGCAGGCTGTCGTGAGGTCTGGAACAGGACAAGGAAATTAGAATTTAGAAAAAACGGACTTAGCTGGTGGAATAATTAACTTTAATCCATTAATGGTGAACGTCGCTCTTGAAGGTACATTATTCACAGTATCAATAGTAACTGGTAATGGTGCCTTGCTAGGTCGTAGCAAATGACGTAGCTGAAGGCTATGCTAACTATCGTCTCGGCAAATAAGAGCGTATTTTGTCAGTGAACCATCGCTAGCAAAGTCGGTTGTACAACTGGGGCGAGTGCTAGGAAGTCTCTCTAGACCTGCCGTGTGGCGGCGCTCGGTCTGCAATCACTGAGAGTGGCAACACGCGGGTCCGACATATACTAACGGACCGCGGCCGATTTAAAGGCTACCACCTAGCAAGTGTTGTGTCTGGCGGTGACACCAGACATAGAAATAGACATCCTCGGCGAGGAAAAGCAGCTTAAATCACTTAAAGGCAAGGCTTCTGGTCCAGATTGTATTCCAGTCAATTTCCTCTACAAATATGCTGATACAATAGACCCACATTTAGCAATTATATACAACCGCTCGCTCACAGAAAGATCCGTACCTAAAGACTGGAAAATTGCTCAGGTCATACTAATACCCAAAACGGGAAGTAGGAGTATTCCGTTGAATCACAAGCCCATATCACTAACGTCGATTTGCAGTAGGGGTTTGGAACATATACTGTATTCGATAATTATGAAGTAGCTCGAGGAAAACTATTTATTAACAAATAGTCAGTACGGACTCAGAAAGTATCGTTCTTGAGAGACACAACTAGCTCTTTATGCTCATGAGTAATGAGTGCTATCGACAGGGGATGTCAAATTGATTCGATATTTTTAGATTTCCAGAAGGCTTTCGGCACCGTTCCTCACAAGAGTTGTCTCTAAGCACTATGGGACTTAACATCCGAGGTCATCAGTCCACTATACTTAGAACTACTTAAATCCTAACAAACCTAAGGACATAACACACATCCATGCCCGAGGCAGGATTCGAACCTTCGACCGCAGCAGCAGTGCGGTTCCGGACTGAAGCGCCTAGAACGGCTCGGCCACTGTGGCCGGCTCCTCACTACAGTATTCTAACCAATTTGCATGCTTATTGAATATCGCCTCAGTTGTGCGACGGGATTCTTGATTTCCTATCAGACATCGAGTAAAACAGAAGTAATATCCGGCGTTCCCAAAGGAAGTATTATAGGCGCTCAATTTTTTCTAATCTATACTAACGATATAGGAGACAATATTAGTAGCCATCTTAGACTGTTTGCAGATGATGCTGTCATTTACCGTCTTGTAAAGTCATCAGATGACCGAAAAGAACTGCATAATGATTTAGATAAGATATCTGTATGGTGAGTAATTGACAAGAAAAGTGTGAAGTTATTCACATGAGTACCAAAAGAGATCCACTAAATTTCGATTACCCGATAAGTCACACAAATCTGAAGGCCGTAAATTCACATAAATACTTAGGGATTACAATTACAAATAACGTAAACTGCAATGATCACACAGATAATGTTATCGATAGAGCAAACCAAAGACTGCGGTTCGTTGGCAGAACACTTAGAAGGTGCAACAGGTCTACTAAAGAGACTGCTTACGCCACGCTTGTCAGCCCTAATCTGGAGTATCGCTGTGCGGCGTGGGATACTCATCAGGTGAGACTGACGGATGACATCGAAAAAGTACAAAGAAGGACAGCTCGTTTTGTATTAGGGGAGATAGTTCCACAGGCATGATACGTGAATTGGAGTGACAATCATTAAAACAAAGGCGTTTTTCTATACGACGGGATCTTCTCATCAAACTTCAGTCACCAGTTTCCTCCACCGATTGTGAAAACATTCTGTTGGCACCCACCTACATAGGGAGAAATGATCATCGCGATAAAATAACTGAAATCGGGCTCGCACAGACAAATTAAAGTGTTCGTTTATCCCGCGCACCGTTCGAGAATCCAACGGTAGAGAGACAGATTTTCACTTTGCAGCGGAGTGTGCGCTGATAAAAACTTCCTGGCACATTAAAACTGTTTGCCGGACCGAGGTTCGAACTCGGGACCTTTGCCTTTAGCGGACAAGAGGTCTACCGTCTGAGCTATCCAAGTACCACTCACGACCCGTTCTCACAACTTCAGATTCTGCCAGTACGTCGTCTCCTACCTTCCGAACTTCACAGAAGCCCTTCTGCCAACCTAGCACAAATAGCACTCCTGGAAGAAAGGATATTGTGGAGACATGGCTTAGCTATAGCCTGGGGGATGTAGAGCACTTACCAGCGAAAGGCAAAGGTCCCGAGTTCGAGTCTCTGTCCAGCATACAGTTTTAATCTGCCAGGAAATTTCAGTTTGAAAGTGGTTCATTGAACCCTCTGCCAGGCACTTCACTGTGAATAGCAGCGTAACCACGTATATGCAGATGTCACTGAGGGAGCTCGACAAGGGTTGTCTGTACACGTGTTTTACCTATATTGCTACGGTGGCGTAATGTCTAACACATCTGCTTACTAAGGAGACCTGGGTTTAGTCCCTGCTATGGCAAAAATTTTAATTCATTCCTTCAGCTTCTATCTTTACCGCAAAATTTAAGATGTTCTTGAAAACTGCTTTGACAAACAGTATGAACCCGAACTCCACTCACCGTCAGAGACACCAGCGCCCTCTTCTCGGCTGGTGTGGGTACTGCGGAGTGGAATATTTGGAAGTGATTCCATCTATAAATTTATATTCATGAAATATACGACTGCTATTGCTTGTTTTGCACACTCTTTGCTAAATATGTGGGCACATTTTCGTGTGAGTATTGTTGCTAAGAAGGGCTAGATACTGTATTCATTTTATTTGTTTGTAAATCGTGCATTTTTCCATTTTGATTATGGTAATCTGTATTTATTTATTATGTAAGTGGAATGTAGAAGTAATGTGGGATCTGAAGATCGAATTGGAGAGTAGATAGTGTGGGCGAAGGAATGGATGGAAATCATGAGCAAAACAAATTGCCACATGACAGTTTATGCCTAAAGTGTCACACAACCTATTTTATGATGTAATATGCACATAGTCAGCAACGTCAATTCTTTAAAGCTGCATGAAAATGCCAGACAATAATCACGGTTGCCAACGAGTGGACTACTAACTACTACTTCTTTTCCTTTCCTTTCCGTTCATTGTGATGTGGTAGACATGTTATTTCTGAATTCTGTGGGGCCTTCTTTATCTGTCTCATGACAGGGAAATTAATTTAGAAAGACTACAGTGTCACAAACTATTTCAGCATTGAAAGCTACCACGGGACAGGTGCAGAACAGGCAAGTCGATGTCTTCCGTGCCTGCACAGCAAATGTGTAGGGCAACGGCTTGCGTTGCATAAAAACTACATTGCGCAAGATGCTAGAAGGAATCCTTTTTCAGAAAGATAAGATCTAAAAGCCATGAAAAAAATTCGTAATTTTAGAACGCGGGACAGGCCATTCATCGCAGACTTGCGACCCAGTAATGTTCGATAAATTTGAGAAAGAGAATCTGTGATTGGTTCACAGTAATTATTTCGGCAGAAGGCGCGTTTCCTTGGGCATGTCGGCGTGCAAGAGTTTCGGGTGTGGCCCGAGCTGGGATTCTGTAATGTAGTGAGAGATATTCTCTGCCTTCCTTCCCATATCACACCAATTATGACATAATCCGCGAAAGTACGAATTTGTTAATCTATTTTATAAAATTATTATAGGTCAAAACTTGCAAGTCTTCAAAAATTGTCCGATGAAACTTCTACATTGGCATAACAACTAAGTTTCACGAAGTACAGTCACAGCACACTTGCAGTAGAGAGGTCGAAGAGGAAACACATGCTGCAGGGATGTCGAAGTATACACTTGCTTCAAGGGCGTCACCAAGAAGGCACATCACTTTAAGTAGTCGCAGTGAGGGTTGTGTCTGACTTAGAGCAGAGCACAGAGACTGAGCTGGACAAGGAATTCCCAGGTACTGTATCAGATGTCGTCCATATTTTACAATTTAGCAGTGGTAATCATGAGCCGTCGATGTTATCACTGAGGTGAGAGGGGTGCGAAGCCACTCAAATTTCATCAGGGTTTAACTGTACAGTTTCAACGTCCACAGCTAGCTAGTTGCACCCACCAATCTGTTGGTGTTTTTACTTGCTTTTTCGGGGGTCTTTCTTCAAATCAATAAATACTCTTGCAGACATTGGCTGTATCCGAGATAATGTTTCATATAAAGTTTTCTTTTTGTGTCCACCCACCCATGCCAAAGCTATAATTCATAATTACAACTTTTATCCTGTTATTAAGTGTTTGCCGGCCGCTGTGGCAGAGCGGTTCTACGCACGTCAGTCCGGAACCACTCTGCTGCCACAGTCGTAGGTTCGAATCCTGCTTCGGTCATGGATGTGTGTGATGTCCTTAAGTTAGTCAGGTTTAAGTACTTCTAAGTTCTAGGGGACTGATGACCTAAGATGTTAAGTCCCATAGTGCTCAGAGCCATTTGAACCATTTTGTTGTGTGAAATTATTTGCTCCTAAGACTTTCTTTTTCCATGTTTTTACTCTCTGAAGTTTTATTGCTATGTCTCACCTTTTTAGATATTCAAGGAAGCAGATCACTGTTCCTAAAGTGATTGTGTCCTTGCTATAAAATTATATGCTAAGTTCACCAAAATAAGTTATGGGCCCTGGTTTGAACACTTCAGGTTGTGAGAATGGTAGTATTCGTTCGCTGGATTGTTTTTTCATTTACTAGGATATTCGGGAGACTGCGGGATGTGTGGAACGCCTGACACATCGCTCCAGTTAAATGACTTCACTAGTATTAAAAATATTCGCAAGTTGTCAAGTAAAATCAATGGGAAAAAATGGGAATGGCAGAGTCAACTTTGTGTCAAGGAACGTTCTCTTTATTCAGTTGTAAATGGTACACGTCAGCGTCTGTCATTATCGGAAGGAGACGAATCGTCTGACGTATATCGGCGCTGGCAATAATGCTGGGGCAGCTCCTATCATTGGAACGGCGCTTGAAGAGGCACCTGCCATTCATGTACAAAAGAAAACATGCAAAAGAAATCTGGGACACCCTCAAGTCAGTATATGAAGAGTCTTGATTGCAGCGGCTATGTACGTTGTTCGATGGTTTCTTTGAAAAATCAAAAGAGGATGCACGTCTATAACAAAACACACGTCTCTAGTTGCTAAAATTTTCCGTAACTTACGCAGTGTACTGAACAAAATTAATCCAAATGCAACTTTCGCTGCTTCATCATCATATTTTCAAAACATTAGGACCCGAATATGAGCTGTGTTCCTGAATCTGAGCAGACGACAAAGCTTCTTGTTGAGAATTTGCGTTCAACTCAGAATTCTCTAGCTCCACAGGCTATCTACGCAGAATCAAAATCGAATGAGCAACATCAAAAGCAGAAGAAATTTTCAACAGAGCGGAATAAGTTAAGGAAGAAAGAAAGTCGTACATGTTTGTATTGCAAGAAAGCTTGAAATATCACCGCAAACTACAGAAAGTGCATGGTCGCAGAAGAAGTAAAAGCGAGTTTCAAAGTGAGCAGTAAGCCAAATAGATTCATAGTCACTAGCTTGTCGTTTCATATTAATTCTGATAGTGCAGATTCTCGTATTTCGGATTCTGGCACGGCACATCATATTTCACGAAATAAACGGTATTTCGCTACGTTCTAAGAGTTTGCGATTCCACAGAGAGTACAGACAACTGGCAACGAAGTTATTTTTCACATGGGACTGGCAGTATTCATACTGAAGTATTCATAAACAGAAGATGGACACCTGCTGTGCTTCAAAATATCTGGTATGTACCTGACGTTAGGCACCAACTTTTCTCTGTCCGTTAAGCTGCACAACGTGGATATTAAGTTACGAATACAAAGGTGTTATCACTGGACGACGTAGCGAAACAGTCGCAACAGGAAGACAAGTTGGTTCAGTATAAATTATGAACATGCGAGTTTGTCCTCTGGATTCACGAGTAAAGATTAACTTAGCAACTTCAGAAGAACAACTACAATGTTGGCTTGAAAGACTCGGTCATCAAGGTAAACGTCATGTATGAGACGTGCTCTCTCGCTACGGTACTTGTTACTATGTTATTTTCAAAGCTGATTGCTCTCGTTTCGTTCGCATATATTTCATACAAAATAAATGTAAAGTGACTGACAATTTGAAAACGTTTTTGAAAGAATGTGATGCTCTTAGTCATCAAAGAGAAGTACTGCGGTCTGGCGGTAGAGGAGAGTTTAATTGTAACATAGTAGCTGCAGTGCAATGAGAGCGTGGTACTGAGTTTCGTCTTACGTGTTCAGACCCTCCTGAGCTAAATGGTGTTGCTGAATAAGCAAATCGACATGCAGCTGAATTAGCTCGCTCAGTGTTAACACCTGGCTACGTGAATGATAAATACGGGTGCAAAGTGTGGATTCCTTCGAAACATTGTGTGACAAAATGTCCAGTGTTGATTTTGAACCAGAAAAGCTGTGTGCAACTGGAAATTGGAGTTGGAGTTTAATTGCATACCTGAAGAAATAGGAGAGGAAAGTGTATCTAGTGTTCATCAAATTAAGACTAGTGACGAAAAATATTCGAATGAGTTGCCAAATCGACGCCCAGTTCTTGAAATACGTCCCAAGTGAAATTTAGTGGCTACGACTTAGGATACCGGCCCCACCGGTCTCAAGAAGCAAATCTATTAATTTGCCTAACAAAAGCAACGCATGAAGAGCTTGCACCAACAAACTTCAACGATGTTATGGAAGATAGTAACTCCAATGAAAGGTTCAATGCAGTGAAAGGAGAAATGAAGCCATTTGATGGAACTGAAACGTGGGACTTGCTGAAACAGCCTAAAGGTAAACGTGTTATCGATGGGTACTTGGTATTAAATATGGATCGATTGATCACTAACGTGCTCGCTTGGTTGTGCGTGGTATGTTTCAACATGCCAGACATGATTACGACGAAACCTTTAGCCCAGTTACTCGTTATGACGCTACTCGTGCTGTAATAGCGATTGCAGGAGAAGAAAATTTGACACTTAGTCAGTTCCGACGTTAGAGCTGATTTTTTGTATGGTGACTTTGATACAGAAGTATACATGACTAAGCCAGAGGGTTTCGCTGACGGGTCAGGCCGTGTTTGTAGCCTCAAGAAAACATTGTATGAACTTCAGCAGTCGCCTCGTTGCTGGAATAATAAGTATCATTCATTCATGAAAAAAAATGACTTTATTGGTTTTACAGCAGATCTTTGCGTATACAGTCGACAAAGTAAAACAGAAACATTGTTGATTACTATTCATGTCGATGACGGACTTATCGCAGGAACAACTCAAAATGCAGTGAGTTTTTAGATATGTTAATGTCAGAATTCAAAGTAACAGTGGAATCTTTGGACTCGTTTTCAGGCATGCAAATAGACGAACGAGAGGCTGACTTTTTTACTTCAGAGCGAGGATATACAGAATAGAGTCTACATTATTTTAAACTGGCATATGCGAAACCATTAAAAAATCCTTCTGATGACGACCAGTTAGATAATGAATATAGCGGTACTCTTGACAGCAACGTTCCTTATTGTTCGTATGTGGGATCATTAATATGCCTGGCCTGTTCTACTCGTCCAGACCTCGCATATGCTGTTTCAAAAGTTGCTCAGTCTTTGACTAAGCATTCTTCTTGTGATTGGAACGCTGTAAAACGCATTTTCTGATATCTTCGTGTTACTTCAGACTTGGATCTCTTCTATACTTCATCTGGCGGTAAACTTTGTGACTATGCTGATGCTGACTTTGCTGGCAACACTAAAACATGAACAAATGGTTTTGTTTCTATGATTGGCTACACTATCCACCATTGAAGCGGAGTTCGTTGCTGCAAGTGACGGGGACAAGAACTAGTATGGCTTAACAGAGTGCTGTTGGAGAGCAGTGGAAAATGAAATGCGCCAGTATTGTTCACTGACAACGCGAGTGCCATTTAATTAGTGAAAAATCTAGAGCTCTACAAACGCTCTAAGCACATCGAAGTACGATGTTATTTTGTGCGGGAACTCAATCAAAATGGGGCAATAATGTGGAATACGTATGTTCTGAAAATCAGCTTGCTGACATGTTTAAGAAAAAAGTGTTGAAAGAACCCTTTAAAAATGAAACAAATTTAAATTAATATGTACAAGATACGACTTCAGAACTAATGTAATTTGATCTTATATTTTTTTAAAATAAAAAGTAGTTCTGTGCACCACAGTTTGATTTAGGGACAAGTGCAAAAGTAAATAAATCAGAACTCTGGGTTTCCTGTACTCCCCTACAGTGGTCATTGGTTTTGTTTTGCGTGGAAGTCTTTGCTCCTAAGAGTTTCGTTTTTCGAGCTATTACTTTGTGAAGTGTTATTGAAAGTGTCATGTGCTTGGTATATAATTATATCCTAAGTTCGCCACAACAGCAATTTCTTATGTGGTACTTGTAATACTTTATGTATAATATTTCCTTTGAAGAGTGAGGAGATACCTGTTTCCAACGACTTTCATTATGGTCATATCTTTTTCTATTGTGTTTTCTCGTTCTTACTCCATTGTAATCTTTATAATCTTGTACACAGAATTAAACACATGTTTCACGGCGATGATTTTGTTCAACTGACATGATGATTTGCGTCGGTGCTGGTCACATGATCACTTGGTACGAGATCTAAACGATATACAGCGCTCTAAAGCGCACAGACTGCAGCTTCAAGGGGGAAGCGAACATTTTTCCAAGCGAGCTTACTTCTCCAAGATGAAATCGGAATAATGTAAGATGACGACTGACCATCAAAGAAGTTTACCTCAGCAAATGTAAAAAAAAAAGTCTGTAGAAAGTGAGAGTGCCATTTATATAGAAGTAATGTCACGGTTCAGTTGTAACTTTCACTATTTAAGAAGTCGTGCAGCTTTGAGCAACGGTGTAAAGGTGTACATCAAAGTTTCAATCATTAATGTAGATGTATTTATGAAACGCATTTAGAAATTGTGAATACGGTTGTACACGGCTATGTAATTTAGTAGTTGTTGATGTGGTCTTCAGTCCTGAGACTGGTTTGATGCAGCTCTCCATGCTACTCTATCCTCTGCGAGCTTCTTCATCTCCCAGTACCTACCACAACCTACATTCTTCTGAATCTGCTTAGTGTATTCATCTCTTGGCCTCCCTCTACCATTTTTACCCTCCACGCTGCCCTCCAATACTAAACTGGTGATCCCTTGATGCCTCAGAACATGTCCTACCAACCGGTCCCTTCTTCTCGTCAAGTTGTGCCACATACTTCTCTTCTCCCCAATCCTATTCAGTAACTCCTCATTATTTATGTGATCAACCCATCTAATCTTCAGCATTCTTCTGTAGCACAATATTTCGAAAGCTTCTATTCTCTTCTTGTCCAAACCATTTATCGTCCATGTTTCACTTCCATACATGGCTACACTCCATACGAACTTTCAAAACCGACTTCCTGACACTTAAATCTATACTCGATGTTAACAAATTTCTCTTCTTTAGAAACTCTTTCCTTGCCATTGCCAGTCTACATTTTATATCCTCTCTACTTCGACCATCATCAGTTATTTTTCTCCCCAAATAGCAAAAACTCCTTTACTACTTTAAGTGTCTCATTTCCTAATCTAATTCCCTCAGCATCACCCGACTTAATTCGACTACATTCCATTATCCTCGTTTTGCTTTTGTTGATGTTCATCTTATATCCTCCTTTCAAGACACCATTCATTCCGTTCAACTGCTCTCCAAATCCTGTGCTGTCTCTGATAGAATTACAATGTCATCGGCGAACCTCAAAGTTTTTATTTCATTTCCATGGATTTTAATACCTACCCCGAATTTACTAGTACCGTATAAAATTTGTGCCACACCGGGACTCGCACCTGGACTTCCCACTTTACATGAGCGGTCGCCATAACCGATTTGGCTGTCGGTGGACCACTCATGGCTAGGCCCAAAGTTCCATGCTTTCTAGTGCAACATCCCATAGTTTCCAAATACAAATTGCATGACTCCCACATAGGGAAGACGTTGCTTTTGTTCGTCAGATTTCCTTGCTTTGGCGTGAAATACAACAGAGCAGTGTCTTTATTTTACTCTGTCTGTTATTTTAATGCTTTTTTTTCGGACATACGTGCATGTTCGAAGAAAAAGACACTTTTGACGATTGATAGTCACATTGAATTATGATATTCACAAATTCCGAATGCGATTGTACCCCGACTATACGATTTACTAATACACTACTGGGCATTAAAATTGCTACACCACGAAGATGACGTGCTACAGACGCGAAATTTAACCGCCATCAAGAAGATGCTGTGATATTCAAATGATTAGCTTTTCATAGCTTTCACACAAGGTTGGCGCCGGTGGCGACACCTACAACGTGCTGACACGATGAAAGTTTCCAACCGATTTCTCATACACAAACAGCAGTTGACCGGCATTGCCTGGTGAAACGTTGTTGTGATGCTTCGTGTAAGGAGGAGAAATGAATACCATCACGTATCCACCTTTGATAAAGGACGGATTGTAGCCTATCGTGATTGCAGTTTATCGTATCGCGATATTGATACTCGCGTTGGTAGAGATCCAATGACTGTTAGCAGAATATGGAATCGGTGGCTTCAGGAGGGTAATACGGAACGCCGTGCTGGATCCCAACTGCCTCGTATCACAAGCAGTCGAGGTGACAGGCATCTTATCCGCATGGCTGTAACGGATCGTGCAGCCACGTCTCGGTCCTTGAGTCAACACAAGGGAACGTTTGCAAGACAACAACCATCTGCACGAACAGTTCGACGACGTTTGCAGCAGCATGGATTATCAGCTCGGAAACCGTGCCTGAGGCTACCCTCGACGCTGCATCATAGACAGGAGCACCTGCAATGGTGTACTCAACGACGAACGTGGGTGCACGACTGGCAAAACGTCATTTTTTCAGATGAATCCAGGTTCTGTTTACATGATGGTCGCATCGGTGTTTAGCGACATCGCGGTGAACGCACATTGGAAGCGTGTATTCGTCCTCGCCATACTGGCGTATCACCTGGCGTGATCGTATTGGGTGCCATTGGTTACACGTCTCCGTCACCTCTTGTTCCCATTGACCGCACTTTGAACAGTGGACGTTAAATTTCAGATGTGTTACGACCCGTGGCTCTACCCTTCATTCGATCGCAGCGAAACCCTACATTCCAGCAGGATAATGCACGACCGCATGTCCTGTATGGGCCTTTCTGGATACAGAAAATATTCGACTGTTGCCCTGGCCAGTACATTCTCCAGATCTCTCACTAATAGAAAACGTCTTGTCAATGGTGGCCGAGCAACAGGCTCGTCACAATACGCCAGTGACTACTCTTGATGAACTGTGGAATCGTGTTGAAGCTGCATGGGCAGTTGTACCTGTACACGCCATCCAAGCTCTGTTTGACTCAATGCCCAGGCGTACCAAGGCCGTTATTACGGCCAGAGGTGGTTGTTGTGGGTACTGATTTCTCAGGATCTATGCACCCAAATTGGGTGAAAATGTAATCTCATGTCAGTTTTAGTATAATATATCTGTCCAATGAATACCCGTTTATCATCTGTAATTCTTCTTGGTGTAACAATTTTAATGGCCAGTAGTGTAACATATGAAAATTGGAGCAGATTGATACTCTAACCCAGATTTCCCACTTTAAGCCAGCGGCCGCGTGCACGACTCAAGGCCGGACCCAAAGCTTTCACACGTTCTACTGTTTGCATCCTACATGGCTCGCGTACAAATTTGTAAATCTGTGGTAAGATCTTATGATCTTATGGGACCAAACTGCTTTGGTCATTGGTCCCTAAGCTTACACACTATTTAATCTAACTTAAACTTACTTACGCTGTGGACAACACACACACCCATGCCCGAGGAAGGACTCGAACCTCCGTCGCGGGGGGAGCTCACGGACCGTGATAAGACTTGAGACTGCGCGGCTACCTGGCGCGGCGCGTACAAATCGTATGGTTCCCGTACTAAGAGAGAGATTGGTTTTGGTTGTCATTTCTCTTGCTTTTGCATTAAATACCGACGTATAGGAGATAAGGAAATTTGGGTCTGATCGTCAGTCGTAAAGCAGAAAATCTGGGTTCGCTTCCTGGTAGGGCCCAAATTTTCATATGTTACTAATAGATCATATAGCCGTTGTACAATCGTAAACGCAGTTTTCGAATACATTCCATAATTAAATACAGCTCTCTACTGTCAGCAGTATGTTTTCCTTCGGATATGCATGCAGTGTATCGAACTATACAGATACTATAAAATGCAGCCACTGCACTGCTGTACTTCTGCCAAAGCAAGGCAGTCTGATGATGAAAAAAACTTCTCTCCCTGTACTGGAACCACACGATTTGTATGCAAGCATTATGTGATGTAGACACTGTGATACATGGAAGTTTTGGTGTGGCCGTGAAACGTGCACAGAAGGCCAAAGTGGTTAAGACGACAGCTAGCTTAAAGTGGGAAATCAGGTATTGACTCCCAGTCCAGCAAATATTTTCATGTTATTTGTAAATCGCAGCCGGCCGGAGTGGCCGAGCGGTTCTATGTGCTACAGTTGTAAGTAAACTGTTTAGGTTTTTATGTTGGTAACGCAACGTAGCGCTCTGTATGACAATCACTGACTGTGCTGTGTGCAGTCTGTGGCTGATTTGCATTGTTGGAATATTAGCTATTGTAGAGTTGGGCAGTTCGATTTGAACATCGAGTAGCGTTGCGCAGTTGGAGGTGAGCCGCAAGCAGTGGTGGATGTGGGGAGAGAGATGGCGGAGTTTTCAGAGGGGATGATCTGGACGTGGGTCCGTCAGAGGCAGGAAATTTGTAAGACTGGGTGACAAGAACTGATATATATATACACTCCTGGAAATTGAAATAAGAACACCGTGAATTCATTGTCCCAGGAAGGGGAAACTTTATTGACACATTCCTGGGGTCAGATACATCACATGATCACACTGACAGAACCACAGGCACATAGACACAGGCAACAGAGCATGCACAATGTCGGCACTAGTACAGTGTATATCCACCTTTCGCAGCAATGCAGGCTGATATTCTCCCATGGAGACGATCGTAGAGATGCTGGATGTAGTCCTGTGGAACGGCTTGCCATGCCATTTCCACCTGGC
The DNA here is from genome assembly GCF_023864345.2 of Schistocerca serialis cubense. NCBI lineage: Eukaryota > Metazoa > Arthropoda > Insecta > Orthoptera > Acrididae > Schistocerca > Schistocerca serialis. The sequence continues at coordinate 278,920,688 of NC_064641.1, forward strand.
GCCTCAGTTCGACCAGCGTTCGTGCTGGACGTGCAGACCGCGTGAGACGACGCTTCATCCAGTCCCAAACATGCTCAATGTGGAACAGATCCGGAGATCTTGCTGGCCAGGGTAGTTGACTTACACCTTCTAGAGCACGTTGGGTGGCACGGGATACATGCGGACGTGCATTGTCCTGTTGGAACAGCAAGTTCCCTTCCCGGTCTAGGAATGGTAGAACGATGGGTTCGCTGACGGTTTGGATGTACCGTGCACTATTCAGTGTCCCCTCGACGATCACCAGTGGTGTACGGCCAGTGTAGGAGATCGCTCCCCACACCAGGATGCCGGGTGTTGGCCCTGTGTGCCTCGGTCGTATGCAGTCCTGATTGTGGCGCTCACCTGCACGGCGCCAAACACGCATACGACCATCATTGGCACCAAGGCAGAAGCGACTCTCATCGCTGAAGACGACACGTCTCCATTCGTCCCTCCATTCACGCCTGTCGCGACACCACTGGAGGCGGGCTGCACGATGTTGGGGCGTGAGCGGAAGACGGCCTAACGGTGTGCGGGACCGTAGCCCAGCTTCATGGAGACGGTTGCGAATGGTCCTCGCCGATACCCCAGGAGCAACAGTGTCCCTAACTTGCTGGGAAGTGGCGGTGCGGTCCACTACGGCACTGCGTAGGATCCTACGGTCTTGGCGTGCATCCATGCGTCGCTGCGGTCCGGTCCCAGGTCGATGGGCACGTGCACCTTCCGCCGACCACTGGCGACAACATCGATGTACTGTGGAGACCTCATTCCCCACGTGTTGAGCAATTCGGCGGTACGTCCACCCGGCCTACCGCATGCCCACTATACGCCCTCGCTCAAAGTCCGTCAACTGCACATACGGTTCACGTCCACGCTGTCGCGGCATGCTACCAGTGTTAAAGACTGCGATGGAGCTCCGTATGCCACGGCAAACTGGCTGACACTGACGGCGGCGGTGCACAAATGCTGCCATTCGACGGCCAACACCGCGGTTCCTGGTGTGTCCGCTGTGCCGTGCGTGTGATCATTGCTTGCACAGCCCTCTCGCAGTGTCCGGAGCAAGTATGGTGGGTCTGACACACCGGTGTCAATGTGTTCTTTTTTCCATTTCCAGGAGTGTATATTATGACTTTTGAACACTATTAAGGAAATACTTTGTTTGTTCTCTATCAAAATCTTTCATTTGCTAAGTATGCCTATCAGTAGTTAGTGTCTTCAGTAGTTAGAATCTCTTATTTAGCTGGCAGTATTGGCGCTCGCTGTATTGCAGTAGTTAGATTAACGAAGATTTTTGTGAGGTAAGTGATTCATGGAAGGTAAAGTTTACTGGTAGTCAGGGCCATTATTTTGTAGGGATTATTGAAAGGCAGACTGCGTTGTGCTAAAAATATTCTGTGTCAGTTTATTGATCATCTGAATAAGTAAAGAGAGAAATGTCTGTGCACGTTCAGTTTTGCTCAGCTGTTTGAAAATCAAATAACGTAAGGGGTTTATCAGCACAATAATTCATTAATTATTCTAAGGGGACATTTCACAGTCTGGAATTGCGGGACCGCTACGGTCGCAGGTTCGAATCCTGCCTCGGACATGGCTGTGTGTGATGTCCTTAGGTTGGTTAGGTTTAAGCAGTTCTAAGTTCTAGTGGACTAATGACCTCAGAAGTTAAGTGCCATAGTGCTCACAGCCACTTGAACCATTCTGTACATCTCATAGCCGGTGTACAATCGTATAGGCAATATGAGAATATGTTTCACAATTTAATACGGCTGTCAGTACTCATCAGTGTCTGTTCATTCGGGCAGCATGCATGTTCGAAGGAACATTGCATCGAAGTATACAAACACTGTAGAACACAGACACTACCCTACTCCGTGTGAAATTCCTTAGGCTGTCTTTGGAATTTAGGTGGAGTAATGACCGAACGTTAGAACGTGTTTCACCGTGATCCGAAGTCACGACTGGAGGGTTTTACCGAACGTGACGTTGGTAGCGTGGTCTCTGGCCTCCGAGTAACAACACAGTCCGACACACTCCGCTTCGTTACGCGTAGGAGGGTGTGTGTAGAAGGACGGGCAGGTCACAGAGTGGCGTCCGCCACTGGAGACGGGTAATCGGAGCTCCGCTGCCTCGCTCTCGCAGTAATTAACATGGCAGCAATTAATTACGGTGCAAAAATTCTGCGTGGCATGGCGCAGCGCCGCGCCCAAATGAAACAGTCGGTCGGCGGTAGTGCGCGGCACAGCGGTTCCAAGCGGACCGCAATAAACCCGCCACCGCTGCGCTGTTTATAACCTCCCCTGTCCCCTTGTCCCCTGTAGCCCGTAGCCCGTAGCCCGTAGCCTGCGTGGCTGAACTGACGCATTAATCGCAGGCTAATCGTTTAGTCTGGTACAGCTCACAGTGGAGGTTTCCTCGCCTTTTGGAATATCTGTTACACTCAAGTAGTCCAAAAGAGATCGAAACTGAACATACAGGTCAAGAGCATTGCATGGTAAAAAGAAAAATAGCCTGAAATTTTATTGAAAACACAGAAAAAATATTTGAGAGAATAAGTGTAATTTCAAAAAAATGGTTCAAATGGCTCTGAGCACTATGGGACTTAACTTCTTTGGTCATCAGTCCCCTAGAACTTAGAACTACTTAAACCTATCTAACCTAATGACATCACACACATCGATGCTCGAGGCAGGATTCGAACCTGCGACCGCAGCGGCCTCGCGGTTCCTAAATCTAGCGCCTAGAACCGCTCGGCCACTTCGGCCGGCAGTGTAATTTCTTAGCATGTGCGTAACTACACTGTTCCGCAAAACGTAAGGACGAGACGAATAAAGTAACATAGCATATCAACAACTTGGTGCAAATGAACTAGTTCCCAGAGGTCTACCAGTCGCGCACAGAAAGTTATACGTCACCGTGACTATGGCGGCAAATGGAGCTGGCCCTGCAACACGAGCCAGTTGAAGGAACGGGAAAAGACAGTATGTCTTAATCATTGAGCAGTGACGGTGCACTTTGGTGGTGTTCATCATAACAAAATGGCTCGGACAAAACATACGGACGACTTCACACGGAGAAGAAAATCATCAGGAGACTGGTAGAAGGACGAAGTATGATGAGGATGGCCCAGAAGTTTGTTTCCGCTTACAGCACTGTTTCACGTGCGTGCGGAGCGTTCTGAGCCATATCACTGCCGCCTGAGGTAGAGGAGGTGGTCAACCACGGTCACCTACAGTTTTTTATAAACTGCTGTAATGATAACTGGGGAAAAATTTAGTCACTTTATGTTCAGCAACTCAACTTTCTTGACGTAATATCATCTTCAGAACGTGAATGGAGTCAATTACTTTATACTAATGCACAACATGGAGTGTCCAGACTGTAATGCCTGTTACCTGGGACAGGTAGGTAGAACACTTGGTAAGCACGTAGCTTTGGTCGGGTGTCAGGTAGCGGCACAAACCTGAGAAGAGCAGATTCATGGTGTTCCTGCAGGAGATGGAGGTATACTGCCATGTGATTATATCTGGCTTTCACCTGCTCAAATAGCAGGTGTTGATGAAGAGCAGCCGGTGTAATGTAACGATTCTGTATACAACAGTGCATGAAATTCATAATGATCTTTGGCATAAGATATGATGGTCGCTTCACAACTAGTATATGAACAAACACATTGTAAATCGCCAGCTCTTGATGTGATTTAAATGTGGTATGCCAATATACTCCCTAATTTTATTTATTAAAAAAAGGTTTTTTGAACTACTATATTGCAACTAAGGTGGATAAGTTATTTTGGTGATATACAGAGCGTTACATGACGCAGATAGGAACTGCTTTACTTGTTACAGACAACAACCTCAGTTTCCTTCTGTCTATAAATCAGTACAGTCGTGTGGTGAAATGTACTGCGGTGAGTTTGTTAGATGGTAAATCATTCATATGGTATGATGACTGCTATAGTTCACTGCTAATGCATAACGTGGTGTTTTACTTGTTGTTTTATGTAAATGAATTCTGATTCGCTAATTTCCTTGTATCTTAGCACTCAATATGACTATCTGTAGCTGAAATCTGGATATGCAGGAATAATTAAAAAAACAATGAGATTACGAATGATTGCTGTCTTCTAAACTTCCCTTTTTACTTAACTGCAGTGCCTGCGATGTTCTAATGTACCTCGCAATGTCCTTCAGACACACACAGATGTTTGAATGGACATGCACTGCAGTGATCAGCAGTCATACGAAACTTGAGAATCATATTCAGATTTGCGAATGTGGCAAAACCTCGGCTGCGTTATGCATTGATTGCAATGAAATTCGTTCCAGGCCACCCGAGCATGCTCCCTTGACATACCCAAACTTCTAGATGTCACCGGTTTCATCTGCATACTATACTCATACAAATACTGTGAGTCCAGAACTGGAAAAAACCTATGATTAAAGTCGATGCCCTGTTATTAGGCATGAAATACTAAGCTGCGGTGCCTGTGTTGTTCCAACGTAATTTGCAATGTCCCTCAGATATGCATGCAAGTGGTGACATATGGACGTTTGGGTCAGACCGAGCAGTGTGCTCGAGTTGCGGAAGTGATCAAGGCGACCGCTCACATCAATCGGGCTGGCACTGATGTGTAAATCCACTGGGAACTGTGTCAACCACCACCGTGTTAATGTCAATATATTTTGGATAAATGGCAGCATCAGTCGTAAAGATTGAAATCTTTTATTTTACAGATCCGTTTCGGTCTTTGTCTGATCATCTTCAGCTCTAAAAATACATAAGAACCATCAGACATGAGGATCTTAACACAGATGCGGCCCTATTTGTAACCAGAATTACAGAATACAGAAACAGGAAAACATACAAATACACAGATTTTCGTACATATCAAACTATTGGAACTCTGTAGGCCCATATCATAATAACACAACAGTTTCCATGAGGTGTAACACGTGCTGTGAGGAATACTCCCAGCACTGTCTTCACTGTTACTGTTTACAATAATTTTGAATTACAGTAGAATCTGTCTTGTGACATCAGCAGTTGCCGACACAACATACAGTGAGCTTCTAGCTTACACAGCCAACCAGCTAAGCTCAGTATAGCAAACCAAGCATCATAGTGCCCTCCACATTCCAAGGGGCACAACATACAGGCATCAAATACAGCAAATACTGTTAATAGATAAAAAAACAAAATATTATATAAAATTAACCTTTAAAATCAGATAAAGATTTTTGTATCGTCGGAAGTCATAGCAAAACTTTCCAAAAATCACAGTATAGGCATATAAAAATACATTAAACTACGCCCTCTCAGGTAAAGTATAAGAAAATTTTTTATAAGAATATACATAACGTAAGAACACATAGAAATTGCTTACAAACAAATACAGAAACGTTTGCATCAGGAACATCCCTTGTCACATTCCGAAAAAACTTCGATTAAATTTAAAAACATTAATATTTTACAATGGGACGTTACGCCCTCTCTTATCACATTTGAAGACTTAACCATCCTAATGACTGACATTGTCGTCATAAATTCTTAACAGGATTTCAATCTTTACAACCGATCCTGGCACTTATCCAAAATAAATCAACAAGTAGTCACCAATGCATAGTACAGCCAGAGTTAAGCCATATTCGCAAATGCGAATGTGATTCTCGTAAATGAGTTTACTTGAAACGGGTCAATAATGCCCAATTGTTTAACATCAAGTGACTAAATTTTTCTCCAGCGACCTGAGCAACAGTGTATAAAAAATTCATTCTACGTGACTAAACGTCACACTACATAAACGTTGTATTCCACTGACTCCCACACATTAGCGGCACTGTCGTGAACGCGTCAAGAGCATATGGACTTTACCAATGACGAATGAGGTCGCCTGCTCTTCTTGGTAGAGAGCAGATCATGTATTCGTACTGATTCTTGATGTACTCTCACATGGTGAGCTGCTGAGGGAACATGTAGTGCACCGAGGAATATAGTCGAACAAGATATTTTTGGTGAGTCTGGTGTTTTGGTGTTGGGAGTCATAATGTTGCCCGGGCGTACTGACCTCCACATCTTGGAACAAGGCACACTCAGTGGTCGAAGTTATTGTGACTGAGCGATTTTACTTGTTACCTAGCAAAGACTCCGCAGGTGGTGCCTGAGAGGGCTTACTCAGCGACTTCCGAGCCTATTACGGGCGTACCGGGCTCGGTGGAAGCGTCCCCGTCTGACGGTTAGGAGAGTGTTTCCAGCTCGCAACACTTACAACTGCGCCGTATATCTTCACAATGAATACTGCCTTGAAACCCTCAAGGAAGTATTCAAAAAACTCGCCACACGACTGTACAGGAACTCGAGACACTCGAACAATCCTTTCTTCCTCATTCTAGGTAACTATGATCACAAAGACAGGTGGAAGCATAAGCGGTCAAAAACAGTAGCTAGGGCATAAGCACCTAGGGCGCGCTAGTATACACCCACAAACGACGACATCGGCAAGCCCCTGCAGTTCAGCAACATTGTCTGGATGTGCCACCAGGTACCAAAACCGACCAACAGGCTACAGCAGGGAAACAGACAAGCTCCCACACTAACGCACAAGAAAACCGCCCATACTACCCTACACTGTGAGTCCACGGCGACGATAAACCCAACTGTTGCAGGTATGCTGGTGCTGACCGAGAAGCCAACAGCGGTACCCAGCTGCATCCGCCGAGTAGCGCCGCTCCACAATGTCAAAGGTATCCGCCTGCATGATACCCACTGCTAACAAAGCCTAGCCGTGTATGACTCGTCGCAGGCAGCAAGAAAACCGCTGCTGGTTTTACAACCCGACCCAACTACCGCAGAGAATTTTCGACCGAACTATCGCAGAGCATTTTTTTCGCTTGGCTCTTGCATTGGACTTTTTTCCCTTCTGCCCTTCAAACCACTACCCTTCGTTCAACTTTCGACCCGATCTATCTCTATATGACCGCGTATTAACGGTTAATCATAACAAGACGTACGCCAATATCGCAGTTCCCACATCCTGCAAGACCTCACTCAGTTAAAACTAACCAATATGCCAATATGCCAATACGCAGAGATGGCAGTAGACCTTTTGTGTTGGCCATCATGTCGCTGCGGGCATGGAGGGGCTCCATCCCAAGAAAAAGAGAAGCTGGCCACAAAAGTGCCCAAGCCATTCAGAACAGAGGAACTCTGCTGGCTCCTTCAGAGAACGCGTGGCCGAGTGCGTGACATTGGAATCGCTGGCAAAGCGGGCAACTGTATATTGGGCGAAGGACTTGACGGGTCATGAGGTGCGACGAAAGGAAGACTGGTGTACCATTTACCATTCAACCAAACAGAACTGAACGTGACGGGCAGATTTTAGATTATTGCCTGCTGCTGAGGGCTTGTGCGTAGTATACCGACCAGTTTGTTTAGTGCTATTTGCTGGGACTTCACTCCACATTGGGCACAGCTGCTTTCTTACTGGCTGTTTCCTATTGCTTCTGATCTGCTCGAAAAGAATTGATTGTTCATTGTTTGATAGTAAATTGCTTCCATTCATTAATTTGTTTCTGTTGTCATGGGTCAGTATTAAACATTATTTGCCCAAGGATTAGTCATTTATTCGTCTAATTACCATGATGTACAGCGAGAGTAGATCTGAGAGGTACAGCTGGTCTGATCTTGCTTAACGAGTGTGTCTGTCTTGAAGATCTTTATTATACGAATACTGCAACTTGTCTTAGTTGAGGCTGTAACTTTTCTTGATTCTATTTGATTACGCTTCCGTTATCCTCAGTGTTTTTTGCAAGTATCAGCCCTGCTGTAATACGTTTGTGCTAGGTCTATCAGGGCTTGCTGTTGGTTTACAACTCAAGAGTTAATTGCTGTTAGCAATAGTTACAAGCGTAACTTTTTAACTTAGTCCTATTTGTGGGGATTAAACTATTTGTTAGCATCGTAAAAGATTATTTTAAACATCGTTGGTTCAAATGGCTCTGAGCACTATGGGACTTAACTTCTGAGGTCATCAGTCCCATAGAACTTAGAACTACTTAAACCTAACTACCCTAAGGACATCACACACATCCATGCCCGTGGCAGGATTCAAACCTCCGACCGTAGCGGTCGCGCAGTTCCAGACTGTAGTGCCTAGAACCGCTCGGCCACACCGCCCGGCAAACATAGTTCTGGGCGTGGGAAATGCAGCGTGTAATTTCTGGGCCGGCCGCGGTGGCAATGCGGTTCTAGGCGCTGTAGTCCGGAACCGCGCGACTGCTACGGTAGCAGGTTCGAATCCTGCCTCGGGCATGGATGTGTATGATGTCCTTAGGTTAGTTAGGTTTAAGTAGTTCTAAGTTCTAGGGGACTGATGACCTCAGATGTTAAGTCCCATAGTGCTCAGAGGCATTTGAACCATTTGTAATTTCTGGAACTTTGAAGAGCCACCCGCTTCTGTGAAATGCTTATTGCACTTTTGTTAATTGTATTCTATTTGTGTGTTTGAGAAGTGTTAGTGATGCGCTGTATGGTCAGCGTCCTGAAGAATGGCGTATCAAATACTGCACATTGGCGCCGGGTTTTAGTCCTGTACACGTGCGATTGACTGTAAAAAGAAGCTAAATGGGCACTTGCTGCCATTCATAATTGTATTGTAAACCTTTGGGCAAACTTTTGCATTTTGTTTCTTACCAGAGCGGTCCTAGTCTATTTAAAAAGAAACTATTAGCACTATTGTACGAATTATGTTTACTTGACGACCTAGACCTACTACTCCCCAAGCACCTGTCTAGATGGTAGTTCTTAGAATAAAAGGATGTTCGGTGAATGGACTGAACTGCCAGTTCCCCCGACGTAAATCCCATCGGTTACGTGTGGAATGCATTGCGGGGACGTATTGCAGCAGGCCCACATGCACCAAAAACCATACATCAGTTGTCATCCGTGCTGTTGGTGGACCAATGGAGCGTCCTACCATAAAAACTCGTTACGAGCCTTATGATATGTGTGGGATCACGTTTCAGAGCCAGGCAGGATTAGCCGAGCGGTCTAAGGCGCTGCAGTCATTGACTGTGCGTCTGGTCCCGGCGGAGGTTCGAGTCCTCCTTCGGGCATGGGTGTGTGTGTGTTTGTCCTTAGGATGGTTTAGGCTAAGTAGTGTGTAAGCTTAGGGACTGATGAACTTAGCAGTTAAGTCCCGTAAGATTTCACACACATTTGAACATTTGAACACGTTTCAGAACATGCATTGCCACATGTTGTAATCATACGCCTAATTAAGAACCATGTTCCGCATTTTTAACCTCCAGGGGATTACCATGACTCGCTGTGACTTCAGTGTAATTATTTTATTTGAATAAAAGTGTCATTTATCTTCGTCTCATTTCCTTCAGTTACCCTGTGTACTTTACTGTAGAAGTTCTTGCTAAGTGGGGTCCGAGTTTCATCCAGCTACGTTACATCGCAGTTACAGACCGTGCGATATTTACTTTCATCCTTACGTTTAGCACACCAGTGTGTATTTGGAGAAGGGATACATCATTCCCTTTTCCTGGAAAAGACAATTTTTGTTCCGAGCACTGCTAGTCGTTGGTGACAAAACAGCTTGATCGACGCTCACCAGATGACGCCGTTGGTAGGAACAATCTACTTGTACTGTGCTTTTAGATCTAAAGATCCTATTACAGCTGAAACGGCTAAATATGAATACACATTTGATCCTTAGTAGTAACTTCATAAACACGTGTAACCCCCTGACTCGACATTTCTTAGTTACAAACCATACCCGTTTCTTAATTTTTGGGAGGGAACCAAACAGCGTAGTCATCAGTCCCATCGGGTTGGGGAAGGACGGGGAGGGAGGTCGGCCGTGCCCTATGAGATGCACCATCCCGGCATTTGCCAAAAGAAATTTCGGGAAATCACGTAAAATCTAAATCAGGATGCCCGGACGCGTGTTTGAACCATCATCCTTCCGAATGCAAGTTCACTGTACTAATGAGTGCGCCACCTCGCTCGGTGGAACGTAACAAAATTCTGGGAATATTGGAAATAAACAAAAATTATTCATAGCGATGAAATATAAAATAAATATAATGTTAAACATATGTTCATGGCTCCAGTGAATACAATAGCACTGTCCGCTGCACGAGATACTGCCTGCGGAATTCGAGAGAACTAACAGTTGTTCCTGGCACAGAAGTTTGAATCGTAGCTTGTGGTAGCGCACACATTTATATAATTGAGCCACTATTAACAGCACTAATTTCGGTTGCATAGTGGATGTAGTGTTATCCTGTAGTACGTAACTTACAAATATTCTAGGAAATTAGACAGAGAGTGACATGCCATTACACGGTGTTTAGAAAGTGAATGACCCCGAAGAAATAGTGCGAATTGTTCTGATACAAATCAAAAATTTATATACAGGCGTATTAGAGTATCTCAGAAGTAATTTTATGATGTAAAGGACATTGACATAAACGGTACTTATCAACAACTGTGTTTGCAAATGCGTCATTTTCTGTATAAAAACCAGTGCTCATCACTCAGATTTTAAGTAGCTTTGTTTCAGATGTTGTTTTTACCACTTAAACAATGAACCACGGATATCAATTTGTTATTGTAAGTCACACAATATCGTCTGTGAAAACCGTTCAATTAGTTTCTGGTATTAACATTCGTAACGTTGTTTTCCTATGAACGTGCGAAAGGACAGGCTTCCTGATTATAGAACTGACACTGAAAGCTAAGTTTCCTGGTTCCTGATTTTTTTCGAGCACATACCCTGCAATCGCATTTCTGAGTTCCACAAGCATCTGAACTGATAATTAGAATATATTGCGGTAGCTAGCAACTTAAATTACATTTGTGAGTGTATTTGCAATTTTCATTATTTTTAATTACAATAATTTCGTAGAAAGAAAAAGTTTAATAATGCACATACATCATGTGATATTGCTAATATGGTGCTCTAAATTTCACACTCATTTTTTAATGAAGTCCATCGAGCATTTTACTATAATCTACAAGTTTTATTCATCCTAGTACAAGTTCAAAACGATGCGTTACTTGCCACTGCTTTATTAAAAACACAGTATAATTTCATACCCTCTATTTCTTCAGAAAACTAGAAATAATTATTATGGTACAACTTGTATAATGATGTGTTACAATCAGAATCATTTGAAATGTTGTAAAACAAAAAGTAGTATTAAACCATATCCTCAATTTACCACTTTGTTTCTGAAAGAATGCGCCAATCAGATGCATCCTGACTTAGTGCATAAAAGTTAAATACGAGTACAGAATGGTTCTAATTAAATGTTCGCTAATTGAGCCAGCACAGACGGAAAACAGCTTACCGTACGGGTATCCAGTTTTATGGGAACGATGGTCAGACTGCGTGTTGCAGGATTTGCGTTGTAAGGGGTGATAGTGTAATAACTTTATATGACGATTCTGCTACGGTGACGTAGGGCTGACACACAAGCATCAGTGTGCTTTACTGTACAGACAGTCAACATGTGCCTAGACTAGGTGAGTAGAGCTTTACTCGCAAAGCTGTTTTGTCAAAACAACGGCCATAGTGCTGCTGCTCTTAGCTTTTTCCACACCAGGGTGGAAGAGTACTATTCAGGAGTTCAAATTAACTGGCGAGGTTGACTGCCAGGTGCGCCACGAATTGCTGTAGGAGTTACTGTTACCATGGCAGAGAATGCTAGACCAATGTGCGATCTTCAAGCAGAGCATGAGTTGTATCACGACAGCTGAACATTGCACTATCCACCTAGCGATAAGTGCTACGAACAGTTATGAAAGGGTATCTCCAGTGCGTTTCCAGACTGTCGTGGATGCAGATGACCGCTACATTGAGCAGCGCACATGGAACGTAAGCATTAACGATTATGTTACCCTCTCATGTGGAAATTAAAATGTGTTTCTTTCATTGGTTTATTCGTTATTTCTCTTCTGTACAACACACATATTTCCACATACTTTCATTATCCTACGATCACTCGTTTTTCGCCGGGGGGGGGGGGAGCTTTCTAGTACTGAAAGTTTCATTTTAACCCCTACGTGTATCTAGAAATGGTTTCAAAGTAGTTATGAAAACGCTTACCAGGAATCCAAGACCGACACAGCTGAGGAACTGGATGATATCGCGACCAGGACTCGTATGGCAAAAGAGAAAACTGATACTACTGAGACTGATGAATTGACTAGTCTGACCTCTGATGCTGCCAATTATGTGTTATTGTAAACCCTAAGTATGTTCTATTTCAGTTTTGTTTTTAGGTTGGGGGAATTATCTCTCACTTCACTTTAAAACAAAAGGCTAAATATTGTACTGTTTTCTATACTGGCGAATGTCTGGTCTCAGGAACGCAGTGATATGAAGTGTCCCGCTCGGCCCCTGGCCAAATTATATTCATTTGTCAAGAGCCCCAAGTCTGTGATACAGTGTTGATGCATAATCGATCTCAAACTGTTTGTAACACGAACCATAGTGCTGAATTGCCTTTCTTCTTGAGCTACAGCTTGGATGAGTGTAAAAGATGTGTGTAGCTACAAACACGTACGGAAACAAGCTTGAAATTTTGAGGTTGGGCATCTCATTTAAGAGGTGTAATTGTTTCAGATTAATGCATTCAAAGTGCGGGGTTTGAATAGTATTCAAATATTTAATTCCTTCATTTATATCTGTTGAGACATCATTATTTTATTCACTGATGAGTAGCTTACATGCCTCAGCCATCTGAATATCAGTTATCTGAGTCCATAAAAATTCAAAAGATTCGTGTGTTATGTCCATAGTTTCATACTAGATTTCCCGTTTAGAATTTACATCTGTCATTTCATACCTGGTTTCATCATGAAATGATTTCCACTTCTTAAAGTGCACCTCCAAAATTTCAGGATCAACTACTTTAGATTCGGGAAGAATGGCGTGCCAATTTCCATGAAGATATTGTAACTAGCTCTTAACGTGTCTTACCTCAACATCAATTTTAGTATTACGAGGTTGTAATCGATTTTGCAGTCAATTTAAGCAAATCTTTTCCGTGACATATCACTTGAAATAACTCCCATAATCAAACAAGTGTACCGCACAACGTGTTTCATCTGACAAATTTAACTTACTAAGAGTTTCAACAGCAATGGAAATCTTATCCAAGGAAACTGCGGTTGGTGTTACAGCTTGAGCATGAGAACTTCAAAGACATGGAACATAATGATCTTCAAACACACTGTTCCAGAATTTCCGTCGTTATAGACTACAGCTTAACAGTTTTACAGAAGGCGAATCACTTCATTACAACTTCATTATCACTTCATTACAACTTTCATTTTCATGTATTCCATATAGGTTAAGGTTATGGCAAGGACACAGAAGTTTTTAAATGAGAATTCCACTGAAATAAATGTGTGTAAGTTCCTTTATGATACCCTCTCTTATTACTACCGTTATCGTAACCTCGCACGAGGCATTCACTTATAGGATCTGAGTATGTCACAAGTATTGATCGAATTAAATGTGCGAAAGCAACTATTTTTTTATTACAGTGTACGAATTCCAAAAGCGTTCATTTATATACTCTTTGTCAGTTCTTTATTGATGTAAATATAACGCAGGATGAACGTTGTATTTTCACAGTGATTGCAAGCAAGAGTTGCATCTACAATAATTGAGTAATACTTCCCATTTTCTCTCTGCCCTAAGATGGTGCTCCTGACATGATGGAAACAACAAAAAATGAATTCATTCTCAGTATCACTTGAGAGATAGTACACTTGTAACCGCTTTCCAGTTTCTTGTCCGTCTCTGACCCTGCTAAAGTGTTTTGCAAGAACTGGATCGTAGTGACTCAAGGGCTCTAATATTTCGAGCAATTTACCATTATTTAGATCTTTAACTTCCTAAGATGAACCTCTGAAGGCCAAACTTGTTTCACCAAGAAAATGTCATGTCAAGTGATATGAAGGTTCCCATGTAAGTTGACTATTCTACAGACGAACAAAAGGAGAACATTTCTCCTTCATTTCCGAGCATTAGCAAGGCTAGTGTACTTTTTTCATGTCATTTCATTTCTTCACTTTTACGACTATTCCAGGACAACTGTAGACACAGATACATTTTGTTTTGTATTTAATCTTGAATGCAAAACGTTGTATGTATATTTCATGAAGAATCACCTGGTGATGGAACCGTAAGTGGCTTAACTTTGAATGTTGTAGACCATACTACCAAATTTCAACGATGTTTCACAACTATTGCTTTGCACATTTGTTGGGGATATGTTTTGGTAGGTTTACCAGCTACATTTTAGGAAAGCCCATTTTTTGCTTCATCACAAAGTTCAACTTAACATATCCAAAGAAAAAATTGTGCATTGACGATTAAACACGAACTACAGTTGTATGCAACTTGCCTATGAGATTAATAAAACTGAAGAATGAAGTACAGATCAAGAGCTAGATTAGCCATGCTGGCGGTAACGAAATGTTCTTTTATTTGTCGTATGATACAAAGTTATGAGACTTTGGCCCCGGCGTTTTGCTCCTGCCCCCCTAGCTTCCCCATCTAGCCTGGTAATGTTTTCTTGATCACTGCAATATGGACTTTTAGATATGCAAGCAGAAGCAGAGTCCAGAAATTTCCAGGCAATCAAGACTTTTTATGTCTGATTTAGATTTAAATTGTTTTGTTTCCATATATTGTGTAACCGGCAAATTATAAGAATAATCCATCCACCTCACCTTCAACCAGCCACCAGTCCAGTCACACATGATAACCATTACACAACGTGTACACAACACATGCATGCACAATATAATTTGCATTTTCCCCCGCTGTATTCGTCTTATGAATGATTAGTTAATCAGGCGTCATATCTGATTTCCCGTTGTACATTTCCGCAATCATTTTGTCTTCTGTACAGTCGGCTAACGATTTTCGGTGTATGTTTTTGGTGAGGATGAATCTATGTGCTTCCAGTGTTGGCTTTGGCACTTACTCTCTGGCTCAAAATGATGACACCATGTTACATCTCCAGCGACAGTACAGGACAGGAACGTACGTCCTTCATCGCGATAGCTTCAAGGTGCTGTAGTGACACCGACATTCTGTTCAACTTCTGCTCCTCTGTCAGGCTGTTGGGAATCCACTGCTCACCAATTTTCCGCAACTTCACATGATCTTTCATGATGGCGTGAGTGCTAACGTGACTGATGCTCAGCATGAGCCGAATGTCTTCCACCATCCGCCGTCGGTCGTTTCTCACAGCAGCATCCACAACAGCAATAAATATTAATCACACGATGAGTCTGTCCTGGCCGACCGCTGTCTTCCAGTAACACTGAACTTCTAGAAATCATTTGTTTTACGTAAAGACAAGAGCATATGATATACAGTGTTCACCGAACCCGGTATTGATTCGGGCCTGAATTTCACTTCCTGACCCTCCTTCCGCAGTCAAAAACCGCACTACACCTGGCTTCTGCTCTTTCCCGGTCTCCATGATAAGGTCGGACGCAAACACGACTCGCCGACCCCACGAGAAGCACGTGTAACAGGCAAATGTCGCAGTGGTGAACATTCGCGCTGTTCCTTCAATAGAAGCCACTTCTATATACACACCTGCCTGCGTCATCAACGAGAGAGTCATGACTGTCCCCTACACTAGTATGTAAAGCTATAACACCGAATAATCGCACTTAGTGTACTCAATCTGCCTCGTACAAAACAAACTGAAAGACACATCATAAGACCTTGTCACGCTACGATAAGAAAACAGCTGTTAGATCGCTGTGTTTGACGGCAGTCGTAACTGAAAGGCGTAAAATATTACCACAACGAGCAGTGCTTTGGAGACCGTCGGCATCTTTCTGTTAAATAAATAATCCACAGAGATATCTTTACTCACTTCACACAGTCTAGCATACTCATACGAGGTACTTAGTGGTTACAAAGAATATTAAATTAACTGCTTCTCACTCTTTCTCAAATGCAACTTTGACAATAAACTTTGGCACTGACAATATTGGCATTTGAGATTAAGTTGTGTTCAAAAACAAGTACTCAGTCCGTGGATCAGTTACTCAACCGATCCGTTGTACGCAAAAATACGATTAACATTTGGATCTTTTAATAATTTACGTAAAGCGAATACTAGAAAAAAATAGTGTTTTACGTAATTTATTGTTCTCACAACAAATAGAGAAAATTGTCTAAATAACGCACAATACTTTTTATAAGGTACGGGTGGCCACCCTATTCTCACTTCAAGTCTTTCTTCAACTAATTATTCCTTTTCTTTTTTTGTAATCGGCGATCGAAATTTCTGCTCGGTTTCTAGCTGTGTGTGTGTGTGTGTGTGTGTGTGTGTGTGTGTGTGTGTGTGTGTGTGTGTCAACATGTGGTATGGGATCAAGCAATTTTTAACGATAGTTAACGAGCCTATCTCCTTCGAGTAAGTGGTTCTTTCATGGCATGTGCAAGTTCTATACATAATGTTCTTCATGAATGTTTTTGAATTTGTAAGTAGGCTGTTTAGGTTTTTTTATTGGTAACGCCACGTAGCGCTCTGTATGAAAATCACTGGCTGTGCTGTGTGCAGTCTGTGGATAGTTTGCATTGTTGACTGCCATTGTAGTGTTGGGCAGCTGGATGTGAACAGCGCGTAGCGTTGCACAGTTGGAGGTGAGCCGCCAGCAGTGGTGGATGTGAGGAAGCGAGATGGCAGATTTTTGAGAGCGGATGATCTGGACAGAGACAGTAAATTTGTAGGAATGGATGTCATGAACTGCTACATATATTATGACTTTTGAACACTATTAAGGTAAATACATTGTTTGTTCTCTGTCAAAATCTTTCTTTTGCTAACTGTACCTATCAGTAGTTAGTGCCTTCAGTACTTTGAATCCTTTATTTAGCTGGCAGTAGTGGCACTCGCTGTATTGCAGTAGTTCGAGTAACGAAGATTTTTGTGAGGTAAGTGATTTGTGAAATTTATAGGTTAATGTTAGTCAGGGCCATTTTTTTGTAGGGATTTCTGAAAGTCAGATTGCGTTGCGCTAAAAATATTGTGTGTCAGCTTATACCTCACTGGTATCTTCTTATTTTTTCTTGTAGTTTGTGTAATTAGTGTAGCTTCTGTTTATTGTTAGCACGTAATTGTAGAGAGAATCTCCTTTGTAGTTGCAGCCTTTCATTGTTGTACCGTAAAACAGTTGTGGCATGCATGTAGATTTGCCCAAAGTATTTTGCAGCTGCACTTGTGATTAATTAGATATTATTTTCAGTGCTATGTTAATGTGTTTTCTTATTTTTGCTCTTCAAATTGTGCTTTTCTGTGTTATCATGTGAAATATTGTGACAATTATGGAGTGTGAAAAACGTAATACTAGACAGCAAAGTAAACTGAGAAATGACAGTGAAGACAAAAGCAGTGTGTTAGTGCCACCGTGTAGTGAATTAACTAATGTTCAACATAGTAATTTGGTAATTGTGCATAGGGAAATGGAGCAGGCTGCAAATAATGGTGTAGGCAGTGAAACAATTAGTGAACAGGGAAGCATTATCGATCGATCAGTCGGCAACAGCTCGCCTCAGGAATCCGAAATGACAGGACACAATCTTGCAAATACTGTAGAATCAGGTTTTGGATCCTCACTGTTTTCTCAAATAAGTCAAAACACATTTTCTGGTTGTCAAAATGTGAAAGTTGCCGGTGCAACTTCACTGCCGAAAAGCACTGAGGATCATGTTTCAGACACCAGTGCATTGTTATTACAGTTAATGCAACAAATGGGACAAAGGCTACAAAAGTTAGTCACAACGCTTGAAGAAAATCAGAAACAAATGGAACCAAATCTTCAAACGTTATACACAATGGAACAAAATCTTCAAAAGTTAGACACAATGGAACATTACCAAAGACAAACACAGCAACAGTTAGACGCAATGGAACAGAAGCTTCAAAAGTTAGACTCAGTGGAACACACACTTGAACAAACACGTGAAGATTTAACTACTGAGTTACATAAAATCGAATCGAAATGTTAATAAGTCTGTAATGTTGTAAAAACACAAATTTGTGAGCAATTCCAACCTATTTTTTGGCGCCATGAAGATACATTACAGAATCACGAAGCAGCCATAGAAGAACTGCAAACTATTGTTCATGAAAATCATGAGACCCTGCAAGCTAAAATTGACTCAGTTGCATCTACCGATTCAGTTATGCAACTTGCAAAAACTCAGGAAAACTTAAAGGACACAGTAGATACGATTTCAACACAAATGGACACTCTGAAACTTGGTTCAGAAAAACACACAGAGGAAATATGTACACTATCGTAGAAAGTAACCAAACTTTCAGATCAGTTCACTACCTTATCTCCAAAGGTAGATGATGATCTGAATGACACAAGACCTGTAGCCATCACTGACATGGAAGAGTATGAACAAATTAAGAAATTCAAACAAAATCAGAATCAAATTAATGCGCAACACAAAAGAGAAATCCATGAAGTACAATATCAGTTGGCACAAGTAATACAAAAATTACATATTTCAGAGGACACTCGCGCTCCAACACGGGAAGAGGGACTTAGAAATATGGGAAAGCCACAAAATAGTAACACAGGGCATTTCGGAAATTATGAAAGAAATTGGCAAGGTGCACCGAATTTTGAGATGGAACCGCCGACACGACGTAACAATGACCGATATGCTACCCGCCTACACGATGATTTTGACTATAAGCTGTTCATTACTACACGTAAATTCAAAACATTTAAGAATTCTGACAACGACATTCATCCACAAGCGTGGCTCCATCATTTCTCTCATTGTTTTCCTCCCAACTGGTCATTAGAGCACAGATTAGAATTTATGTGTGGCTACTTAGAGAATGAACCAGCTGAAAGAATGCGATCGGTCATTCACGATTGTCACAGTGAAGGAGAATTTTACCATGCCTTCCTCTCAGCATATTGGTCTCAAGCTACACAAGACCGAGTAAAACATAGCATCATAATGATGAAACATTTCGAACAATCTGAATTTTCCAGTCTTGTGAAATATTTTGAAGACATGTTGCACAAGAATCAGTACCTGTCAAACCCATACAGCCCCTCAGAACTCATCTGCATTTGCTTAATCAAATTGCCTGAAGATTTAAGACATATTATTTTGGCAGGTCGTTGCAAAGACGACACTGAAGCTTTTCAGGGACTCTTACAAGAATTAGAAATTGACACTGACAATCGCGGATCGCGAAAACAGGAACACAACAATTACAGGTCACATCCGTCGCAATTCCGCGATGAAAGAAATAATAACTGGACACGACAAGGCTATTCACGTAACACAAATCGTGACCAAAACAGACACCCCCTTATGACAACCGTTGGCAGAGTAGTAATAATTACAGGGAAAGATCACCTCTCCGTGGTAGTGACTATCACAGAGTCAACCAGAGAAACAGACAATATGGGAACCAAAATAAATATTATCAAGGGAGACAGAATATACGCAACGGTCCAGCGCGCAGTTACGATTCAGGGAGAAATTCTCCACCACGTGACCGACAAGAAAGAAACTATGGAATCTACCGACATGACGACAGACGATATAATCATAACGGCAGGCCTGAATTTCATCAGAACTGGTGGGATTCAAAGAGGGCAGGGCACTCTCGGCAAGGTGAATTTGTAGAAGTTAGGTCACCTAATCCTAATAACGACGAGCTCCAACAAAGAGACAATGACTCGCACCATAGGCGGCCGCTTGCGCCGGCTGGCTCAGAGAAAAATAACATAGACGCTAACCTTGAGAAAAATTCCAGTATTCTTTACCGACGTATACCGCACGATAATTGGGTTCAAGTTGATACTCCGAGTACCATGAAGCGTAAAGGATTGCACCACATTTCACAGGTAAAACCGTTTATTGAGAGATAATCTGTTTTTTTAACTTAGTCATTGCTATAAAATTTTTCACTTTACATTACTAGTATGCTTTGTCAGACTTAGAATCAGTTGACATGCAACAATGTTTGAAGTTAAATATCCCGTCAAGAACCAAGAGAACTTATTTAAACAGAAATTACGAATGCATTGTTATTGTGAACAGACGACACAGTGTTATTGTGTGTGTACATTCTTGCTTGTTAGTGGCACGATTACGTAACGACTATAAGACTTATATAGTTAGAACATATACTGCTAATAAGATCATAATGCAACATTTTGGTTTAGTTGAAAAGACATTCCTTATTTGAAGTACTTTCTGTGAGATTAAAGATGACTTAGTATTTGGTTTCTTTGATAGCTACACGTTTATATCACGACGCTACTAATATGTGACACATTTACATTATTGCTTTTGCAGAGTTTCTGTTTTATGTCTGGAAAGGAAAACAGGTTTTAGTGGTAACTTTTGTGGTATAGCTACAATGAGACAGCCTTTTCTGTAGCACAACAATACGTTACAGCACAGTACTTTTTTTAATCACGGCAATAAGTGTAATAAGTAAGATATCTATACGCAAAGCATTTCACTTTTGTTTATCATGAGGTAAGTACATTGACTTCTGCAGGACTTAGCTTTCGGAGGATGATAACTACGATACTTCCACAGAGATTATCTTACAACAAGACGCACAGTTTAGCGCTACAGTACACGTATTTGAGTGATTAATTTTGTACTTAAAACATTTATTTTTAAAGATTTTTGAATTACAATGATACAAAGGTTTTCCGTGATACATTTCATTCCATTGCTGTAATCTGTAACACCTGAGGGTATAATTACATTAATCCTCAGGGGGGTACACGCTTACTTTGTGTACCATTTGTTTGGCAAGCACAAGGAGACCTAGCTAATATGGTATTTGCTTATACAACTTTACACATCGGTACCATATTTCTCTAACACATAAATTACACACCTATCTGATCATTTAACTGAGAGAGAGACAAACATTTTTTTTTTACTACATCAGTGACTGATGTTTACGCAATTACACAGTTGGATAACTTCACACTTACGAAATTGTGTTTTGTCTGTACTGTGTGAACTGTTCATATTTTTTCGGAACCATTGTGATACTATGAAATCTTTGAATGATGTGTTTGGTATGGGATCATGATTTTTAAAGTACGTTTGAGGTAGATGACACTATTCGAATGAGCAGAGAATTTTTTTTTAGGTTTTGAAATTATTGCAGAAAGCTATGACGTTTTTGAGATTTGACTGAAGTGTTATGATATTATTATGACGACGATGTGTATTATGCTGTTGAGGAAAGTTCATTATGATATGTATTTATTATGATGAAATACTGAAGAAGTGTCGACGAATATGTATATGTGCAATAAGGTAAGGAATAATGAGTAGTGGTTAGCGACTCTGGTTTGTGAAAAAGGATGTTGGGAACCAAGAATCGTACTTTAGGAATTATGAAATGTGTATATATGCATAATGTATCACAATGCCGACGAAAATTTTTTGGACACTGATATATTTATAGGATTCTGTTTCTACACATTTGTAACGCAAATTCTCAACCAGTGAAATTTTTTTATGTGAGACTGCCACTTTAGCGAAAACTGCTGTCGTAAATATTTCGGTAAGAAAGGTAAGTGAACTTGACGTAATGCGTTTTGGGCGCCCAGCTGAGAGACAGTCGTCTGAAAAAAGAAAGCCATTCGGTGGAGAAAAAAAAGAGGCCATTAGCCTCACTATTGACATTCCTTTGTAGAAAGCATCGCAAATACGACACGCTCATTACTTGGAAAGGTACTTACATCTGCACACCCGATTATGACAAGCGTCTTTCTATGAGAGTTGAGAGAATTTCTACTAACTTATGAAATGTCACATGACTATTGAATGACATTTTTATGCTTTGCTTTTCATAGTTGCTTATTTCATTTGATATCTGGTTTCCAGCTGCGTTGCAGCATTGGTTTTATAAAATAAAATTAAGTGCATTTGCTAATGTGAACACTTTCTGCCAACAGATCTATTAAATAATAATTTTATGATCCATATTCTTCGAAGAAGGAGCACTTAAAAGGGAAAGAACAATAAGAAGAGATTAATAACAGTAACTGCATACATAATTTTCTTTTCAACTACTTGGTAATTTTTCTGGTAGAGTAAGTTATCGTGATGCATCACTCTAGCTATTAAACATAGCCATTTTTACTGTAATATTTTTTCTGCTTGAGCTTTGTCATGTTTAGATATAAGTTATTGCATTTGCTGCTGCTGTTTGCCAGGCATAGTGCTACTAAATTTCACTTTGTATTACTCTGTTAAGCCAGTTTTACTACTGATTTACTTTTCTTGTTGCTGCACATTGGCTCATATTAGTTGTAATGTTGCATTTGCTTGGTGATTTAGATTTACTGTAGCTTGCTTTGCCAATTTGCATTTTTTTGTCATTGCTGTTTGTATTAATATGTTACGTGTTGCTGCATTGCCTCGTCCCTTAGTTTATGCATCTGAGCTCAGTAGATTTAAGTTAGCTTAAGAAGGGGTAGACTATATAAGAGAATGAGTAGCTGTGAATTGTAAGAAATGCATTGAGAAGTTTTACGAAAAAAGTACAGAGAGCAGGTGTAGATAGCACTTTTTGAAATAATGAAGAATGAAGGGAGATCTCCAAGAAGTAAAGAAAGTTTTGTTTGCAAGATACTGCAGTAAAGCAAACTCTGTCATTTCCTTTTCTGTTATTCCGCTATGTGTTTGTGTACTCTTGTATATTTGTGTTTTTCCTGTCTTTATGTGTTTATCTAATAAGATTAATGTCGTAGAATTTTTCTGATAATATGTTATTTACTTTGTAAAGATGTTTAGACATTATTTATTCTGTTTTGTTTTAATGCACATGTGTGAAGTTGATGTTTCAAAAGTTATTCTGATGTTTTATGTATTTACCTATGTCATAATTCCTGTAGCACTGATGTATATGTTTTCTATTGTTTTGTAAAGCCTGTATTACTACAAATGTTATCTGTGTTATTATGTTTTTAATGATGTATTTTTTACCTCTGTAATTGTACTCTGATATTGTAAATTTATAATTGTATAGACACCAGATCTTCAAATTAAGTTTCATTTCACTGCACACGCTTGTGTTGGTCATAGTATATGCACAATATGTGAGAACTTGGGACTGTTAGTGTTTGCATGTGTGTTAATAATTGAGCAAGGGACTGATTAACAGCATTGCTGGTTCTAAGGACAATTCCAAAATCTTTGTGTGTGCACAAGTGGTGGTTTATGGACTTGCTACATTCTCCACAAGACTCTTCGATGGTGATTGTGCACCTGCACATTCGCAACAGATGGCTGCTGGCCGTCTCTACATGGACTACAGTGGGTATGCATCTTTGACAGCCCACCAATACCATTATTTCTACAAGGACTGCAGTGGGTCAGCACCTCTGGTGGCCCACCAATACCGTAATCTCTACCAAGACTACAGTGGGTCTGCTCTGTGATGACCTACCTACCAATACTCTTCAAAATTTCGACTGACTCTGCTGTGGGTTTGCTCTGTTGTGGACCAATACCTGTCTGCATGTCAAGAGTCAGCACTGTCTTTCCGTTAGAAGGACAACACTACTTCTTCAAGACTGCATGGAAATCCACTACTTCCGTGTGCATTTTCGTTTACTGCCCAGACATTGAGAAAAACACTGCAATTTTACTGTGATGAATGATCAGTATTGTCCTCATGGACTGTGAGAAAATTTTATCTTTTGACCAACATTGTATCAATAAGTGTGTGCATATGATTTCTTTGTTATTCTAATTGTAAAAAAATTTTAACAAATATGTATTGGCCAGCGCACAAAACAATTTGTAAAATTTTTTGTGGCGAGCATTGGGGCTATGTAAGTAGGCTGTTTAGGTTTTTTTATTGGTAACGCCACGTAGCGCTCTGTATGAAAATCACTGGCTGTGCTGTGTGCAGTCTGTGGCTAGTTTGCATTGTTGTCTGCCATTGTAGTGTTGGGCAGCTGGATGTGAACAGCACGTAGCGTTGCACAGTTGGAGGTGAGCCGCCAGCAGTGGTGGATGTTGGGAAGTGAGATGGCAGATTTTTGAGAGCATATGATCTGGACAGAGGCAGTAAATTTGTAAGAATGGATGTCACCAACTGCTATATATATTATGACTTTTGAACACTATTAAGGTAAATACATTGTTTGTTCTCTATCAAAATCTTTCTTTTGCTAACTGTGCCTATCAGTAGTTAGTGTCTTCAGTAGTTTGAATCTTTTATTTAGCTGGCAGTAGTGGCACTCGCTGTATTGCAGTAGTTCGAGTAACGAAGATTTTTGTGAGGTAAGTGATTTGTGAAAAATATAGGTTAATGTTAGTCAGGGCCATTTTTTTGTAGGGATTTCTGAAAGTCAGATTGCGTTGCGCTAAAAATATTGTGTGTAAGTTTAAGTACGGTCATGTATAATTGTTCAAAGGGGACGTTTCATAAATGAATACTCGTCTTCTTTGTGATACGTGCTGCACGTGGTACTGAATAATGCTTTGTAGTCACTCGCTTCTCTCCATAGTTTTCCACAGCATTCCTTCATGTTAAAGTGATGCTATTATGATTTATTTGATATCTAGAGAACCTTGTGCAATTCATTTAGTATACTGCGCTGCATCTCCTTTGTACATCCGGTATATGTGGAGCAAGAAGCACTGTGACTTGAGTAGTGTTCAGATACTGGGGTGTTCATATTCAGGCTTTTCTAAATTTTGTCTCAAATTATAAGACTGCCTATCCGATATTAAGAGTGATTGTTATTTACCATTTTGTGATATTAATCTGCTGTGTGAGAACTCGCGTTGGTTGGACGACTGTTCTTGAACATACAGCTACCAACAACCTGTGATTAAAGAAGAAGAAGCACGCTGTAAAGAGTTACAGTACCAATAGTTTCTATTACTATTGCGTATTTAGATTTCGGCTATCAATATCCATCATCAATGGACATGAGTTGCAATCGAACAAACTCGCGGCACTACTTGTCACTATACGATGTTACTGGTATATAGTTTCCTTCTCCGCATACACCAGTAAGATCATATGGTGACATGTACAGCAGTAACTCAAATGCACTGACGATGGCTAATTAAAGCAGAAACCTAGATATGTAAGAGTAATAAAAACTAATGTGTTGCGACTGATTGATATGTGCCTCTCCTTCCTTATTGCCTACGGTCGCTGTGCACAACAGTTCCTTACGGAATCGAAGTCTGTTACGTGTGATTAAGCCCTTTTGCATTTAGCGTGCTCTGAGCACCATGAGACGTAACATCTGAGGTCATCAGTTCCCTAGAACATAGAACTACTTAAACCTAACTAACCTAAGGACATCACACACATCCATGCGTAGTTGTTCCTGTAGTTGAAGAACACGAAGCAAAGCCTATCAGCCAAAGATTCTTTACGACGCGTTCTGTTCTACGGACTCCCTGTGATTGTACGAAATCTGTGTTGTGTAAGGCGCTTAATCTAGGGCCTATAGTTTTTCTTTGATTTAGTGACACCACAATGTAAATCTCATATTAATAAAAAAAGAAACTGTCTTTGCAATGGGCCACATCTACACTTCATGTACGAGCGCCAATAAAGATTAAAAAATAGTGCGCGTAGGAGTCGTGCTCTGAGGGATTCGTACAAACTTAATTATGTACATAGATAATAATAATAATAATAATAATAATAATAGTAATAAAAATGATAATGGTTAAAATAATAATAATAATAGCTGCATATGGCTCAGTAGCCTGGTGCAAGGCTTCCCACTGAACCCCGCATCGGTGACGCGTGTTGCGTGTTCGTAACCTATTCCGGTTCTCAATCGGGGCAAAGGGGACCTGCAGTTAACGGAAAATCCGAACCGCATGTTGTTCCTGGCAACGCCTCACATCGGTGAGAGGTGAAGGCTAGGCAAAAAGGAAAGCTGAAAAATCTGTGACCCGATCAAGACTTGATCCCTCGACCTCCCCGTTTATCTATAGGTTCAGATGAATAAGTTTGCGAATACCAAAATTTGTGACGTATGTGGCAGTACCTTTGACTGTACTGACTTAAGAGTTTACATTTTTCACAACGCCAAGGAACCGTAGACTCCAGCATCTGTCGTAAATTTCAACTTGATGTACTCTACCCGTTTCTGAGGTAAAGGCGTCTTAGTAATCTGGCCGACAGAAAGGCGACCGCACAAAAATGTGATTCTATAAGGAATCAGTGACTACTTAATTACTTTTTCCTTTTTTTTAGTATGGTACAATGGTTGTATACAGCTGTTCCGATGGAGTCAACCTTTATCCTACAAGGGTTCCGTTTTTAAGCTATTGAGCTACGGAACCCTAAAACTCTGTTTCGTCGAAGTATCTTTCTTGATGTACTTTAATAACAGGTCCAGCAGGTGCCAGGCATAAGGGTACGAGTAGAGCTCTGAAGCGCGACACCTTCCAAAACACATTATGAGATAATCACGAGTTGAATTAAAACGAAGGTTGATGCAATGTAATTTAACTGAAGCAGGTGGGCTGAAGGAACTGGATTGAAATATAAGACACTGAAAATAATAGATGAGTTTGTTATATGGCATGCCAAGTTACTGACTACAGTTGAGATATGGAGGATGTGAAGTAAAGAGGGTGTAACGTGGAGACTGGCAATAAAAATAACAGCGTTTCTCGAGGAGAGAGATATGCTAATATCACATACAAGTGCAATAGGAAGACTTCTGCAGACATATTTGTCAGGAGCCTAGCCTTATCTGGTTTTGAAAAGTAATTCAAACATAAGGAGAGAGGTTTTTCAAATCAGAAGAATACTCATGATTAGATGGATAAATCGGATAACAAAGAAAGAGTTACTGGATCGAATTAGCCGGAGAAAAATTTGTGGCATAGCATGATGAAAGGAAACAATTGGTAGGTGCGACACGTCTGGACATAATCATGCAATGGAAAAGTTTGGATGTTGAAGATTGTTGAGGAATACAAAGGTTTGGTAACAGTAAGCAGGGTCAGGTGGACGTACGCTGGAGAAAAGAAGAGACTTACACGGGATAGACAAGCGGCTAGAGACTTCCATTATTGTCGCGGTGGAGAAGTATGGAGTGCGTTGTTGCAGGACAGTCGGCGCACAGAGCGCTAATTATATAACATTAGCAGAACAAGAATTTGTTCATTAAAGTTAGCAGTTGCGTGTCTGTGCCAAGGCTGACAGCGTTGCAGAATGCGGCCTCAGAACCTGCTGATACTGGCTGAGCGAACCCCGGAGGCTGTCGCCCTAAGCGTCCGGCTCATGTGATCAAAGTGTCGGGCGGGTGGCCGGCCTCACGGGCGAACGGCGTAGTACGTACGACAGGCGTGGCTGACGGTCGAAGGCTCTCGTAATTTCTTATCAACTCTGCATGGCGTGGAGATGTTCCGCAGCACAGCCCTTGCAACAAGGAAGGCGGGGGTGTGCATGGGTGTTTACAGTGCTGGTCAGGAGCAGCAGTGGTTAGTGTACCTTCCGAATAATGTAACAGGCACCATCAGTTAATCGCAGCAACCCATAGGTAGACATCACCACGAGAATATTTTGCATTTCTGCCATGCAACAGCAGAATCAAAGCAGTAATGTGACTGAAGACCACAATATTTAGAAGAAAAAGTCGTGACCTTTAATCATATCCCTCTGAGGAGACCAACAATGCCGGGTCAGCAGATAGACGCAGGTGGATACATTGTAACTACACCACGCACGGGAAACATCAACATATGCTGGGAGAAAAAGACGTTGGCTGTGAGTATAAGTGATGGAGGATAGCCACCGTCATTCCTGTTAAATAACTCCGGCAGTACTAGTGACATCAGTCAGACAAGCAACACTTGTCCATTTCGGTTGAAACGTTTCCTTAAATGTAATATTGTGGAGCACAAAAAATACCTTACTGGCGCTACTAACACATCACCATCAGTCTGGCTACAATATACTGTAAAATATCCCATTAAATGTTTCACTGTAAATGTTTATTCGTTCCAGAGCCATTAATGAGTAACACTCAGGAAAATGACCCTGAGAATAGCAACGACAGCATATACTTAACATTGTTATTAAATCTTGTTTGAGATGTAAAAAAGTTAATCTGGTTTATACACATCAGTAAGAAGAAATGGTCATGTATTTAACTGTGACACAAAAGTGATGATTCTCATGTAGATAGCGACATTCGTAATATATCTAAAACTGACATACTCCTCCTTGTAATTTTTTTTTCTTCCACATGTCGCTTTCAACTCGAAAGATTTACTGTTTGCAAGATTTGCAAATAAAAAAAGTAACTACCTCCACATTCTTGATAACACAGTCAGTTGAGCAAGACATAAATGATTTTCTCGAAATTTGGTTAACACAGTACGCAACATCCTCGGCAGGTAATTATAGATCCATGGACTCCTTTATATTATTTGTCTTTTAGTAACGAAACTCTCCATACCAAATACGATTTGTACAATCATACCTGAACACACTAACATGATATCCATTTAGGTTAAACAGCTGCCAGAACCTGTAATGACCTTAAATAACTTCAGATGCGAAAAAAATTTGAAAATATTTCTGATATTTCATATCTTGCCCAATTCATCTGATTACGAACTTTCGAAAATGAGAAGTGCTGTTATTAGCACGATGACAAGTAAATTTAATCTTAAACAGACCTCTGTTGGAAGAGCCTTTAGATGACTTTGTCCCTTATTGGCGCAATCATATTAATACTACGTTAGTATTGGCTGATAAGCAACTGTTGTTACGTATAAATTAGTAAAAAGCAACTTTTTCGACGCAGTGGCTTTGATACTAATTTTGTTATGTTTGATGTAGTCTGTTAAAAAGTAGGAAACGGATATCACAAGAAAAGAACCTGAGGAACATGCAAAGCCTTTGTAAGAACAGAAAGCTTCCAAAATACCCGAAATTGTCTGTGTTTTTCCTCTGGATCACCGACTACTTTATGTAGAGAGATGATATTTCGCGAGTGTGCTGCATCGGTACAACACACAAACCCCAGATAGAGGTGTTCACAGTGTTACAAGTCAGTTTTCCAGCAGCTAAGTCCCGTGGGGGGTCATTAATTTAATTGCAGACGAAGGAATGCAAATGAACATTTCCTTGCGCGTGACTGCATTCTGTTGACGCTCCGTTGCCTCCGGAATGGGATGCAGTGCAAGCCCTGTGCCTTGGTCTGCTTCGCGTCAAGCACTTTACGCAACAGCGATGTGAACGCTTATTTCTGTAGTTGTCTTAAATACAGCCCAGCCACGCTGCTTAGTGCTTTGTTCGGCGTTCTGAATTGCACTTTGTATAGACAAAGTTATCGTATATCTTAAAAATCTGAGGTATTTTCAGGAAAACTTGCCCAGCTCCAGAATAATATGATGAAAGAAGTACGAAAGCCACGAAAAAGGCTGCAGTGGGTGTTGTGAATGACGTGGTAAGTAGTGATAAAATGTGAAGTATCTTCAACATTACGCAGGTATTTCCGAACTTCGCACTAGAGAAGGATGTAAGACTGGAGCAGGATAGGCAACGTGGTTGAAATAATGTATCAGCTTAGAAGGGAGGAAGGAAGATTAGGGTTTAACGCTCCGTCGACAACGAGGTCATTAGAGACAAAGCGCAAACTTGGATTGTTGCAAGAACACGTAAGGAAATCCGCCGTGCTCTTTCAGAGATCCATTCCGACATTTGCCGGAGTGATTTAGGGAAATCATGAAAAACATAAAATCGGGTTGGATGCCCTCTTTTATCACCAGCCTGCTTAGTGTATCTACCTCTTGAGTAAAAGTTTCGCACTCGACATAATATACATTCATCAACAGGGCTACTTCGTAGTTCATTATAAGCTTACAATTATAGAGAATATTAATTTGAGTATAACATACACCGCTTCTTATGCGACCCTAAATAATTACGTACAACACAGATATAAATTATTTGTTATGCAATGTCAGTTGGAAAAGCGTCCAACACAAACTTTTTGGTTAGCCCAGATTCGCACTTTTATTTTGTCAAGTGACTGTTGGTTTCGGTACCAGTACTATTATTAGCGCATAGCATGTAGTGCAGTCATCAAAATGACTTACCCAAGTTGGGTGTAAATACATTCAGAAAATAATCATATCGTCAAATTTGGTGGAAACCACAACGCTGAAAAAAGGACTTGTCGAGTGTAAGATACACCATCATCGAGCAACATTTTTCTTTTACCACTGTCATTCACCTAGTAAATGGCCTATAATGAGAAAAATCATGAGCCATCATCAGAGTATAACGTTAAGACGATTAGCGAAAGTACAATTTTATTTTGGATATTTTCATCATTGATCGGTGAAAGCATCTTTCCTGACAGTTTTACGTACTTAGTGTAACTGTCGACAGAAAACTGAATTCAGTAAGAAATCGGTTGAAGCTTTCGGAATACCTTTTGTCGTGTCTTACGCCGGATTCACTGCTGTCTGACTCTACAGAGAGACTTATATGTAGAATACAAATAATGTTATCACACTGTGAAGTGATGATGTATTTTTACGGTCACGTGAATTTTGTGTAAAACAGACTATAGTTTTTAGTAACGCGCTACAGAAAATGATTACAGCAGTGTGAGGAAGAAATAAAATCTTATGCATGACATATAGCTAAGAGCTAAACCATTATGGTCAGTGCCCAGCACGACATTAAACACTGTGGACAAAAGGCGAGTTATTAAGAGGAAAGTTATTAAGTGGAGCAGAGGCGACTGAGGAATTCAGTTGTCTAGATTTCTTCTCCATCTACAATCAAAATAACGTTCTGAGTAACAAAGTAGGAGTTTAGGACTATTCCTCGACAGAAACTAACATGGAGCGCTGACATCCTTACCTTTCAGTACAAAGCCCGAAACCTACTAAGTTACCAGGGCGGCCATTGGGTCTCCATCCATCTACCATTATCGTCACCTATAAATCCCTCATACGTCCCGTTCTAGCCTATGCCAACACTGAAGAGTTGTCCACCTCCCCTAAATTCTGCAGAACATTTAAGTCCTGCAAAGACATGTTCTCCACCTCGCCTTGCACACGCAATTGCCTTTCCCATCCAGCATCTTCTGCCAGCTATACTTTAGTCGAGATAACTTCATAGTAACTTACGGATAATGTGTACCATATTCCGTTGCACATCGGCCTTATCCCGTCAGAGTGCCAGATGCCACTACAGACGAAAACATCTTAGTCAACACCGATACTTGTATTTCCAGTATTTCGATTGTAGAATCGATAATAACGTAAACAGAACACTACCATATGAAATAAAACATATTGCTATTACACGGGTAAATTCCTGATCTAGCATACTACAATTTAAAAAAAAGGCCACCCTTGCCTTGAATGTTAACGACATAGTAGCGTGGATCATCTTGCACTGTCACTAGAATATTCTTCTATTCCAAATTAAGTACGTTGAAACGGCGTAACATGGGAATCATCATATATTTCCTAGCCAACGGATAGAGAGAGACATGTACATAAAAAAGGCAGTATCAGGAAGCTAAACGCAGGAGAGCTTCTGTAAAGTTTGGAAGGTAGGAGACGAGGTACTGGCAGAAGTAAAGCTGTGAGTACCGAACGTGAGTCGTGCTTCGGTAACTCAGTTGGTAGACCACTTGCCCGCGAAAGGCAAAGGTCCCGAGTTCGAGTCTCGGTCGGGCACACAGTTTTAATCTGCCAGGAAGTTTCATAAAAGTATTAGCTTCAAAAATTTAGGGTGTCTATAAACTTCAGGGTTAGATGAGCAGCAGGAGTACCTATTATAGAAGAGCTACTGGGGTTCATAAGTAGTAATAATGGTTTTACTCACCAATGGTTGCTTGAGACGCGATCGCGAATTTATTGCTGAAACTGAGTTGACCGTTCTAGACTGTACAGCGACTTTAAATTTGTTAGATTTACGTCTCCTGTCGGATAATGAAGTAAAAAACAGAAAAAACGAATACAACACCTGATGTCCGTCAACCATACATTTTGCAATGGAAGTAGAATACCGTTAGAAATAGCGAGAAATAGGTCTGGAGTTAGAGTCTCGGTCCAGCACACAGTTTTAATCTGCCAGGAAGTTTCATATTGGCGCACACTCCGCTGCAGAGTGAAAATCTCATTCAGCGAGAAACAAGTCCACGAAGAATATTCCTACCAGTAGAGACTTACAACAAACACGGATAATCCTCCACACCCATAGATACACATTCATCGCGTAATACAAAACTGATGATTAAATAACGTAGGGGACATACATTTCAGAAAATTGTGTTAGTGTTAAGACTTTCGTTCACAGGCAACGGAAATCAGAGAACAATCAGTTAGCTACGTTGTAAGTAGCCTGTTTATGTGTTTGTATGTTGGCAGCGCTGTGCAGCGCGTAGACTATATTAAAATCTCTGACAGCGCTGTGCGCACTCTGTAAGAGACTCTGTGGCAGGTCGCATTAACAGTTGGAAGTTAATAGTCAGCGGTGATGGAATTTGGAGGTGAACAGCCAGCAGTGATGGAGGTGAGAGGTTAATAATTAGCAGTGTTGGAGGTTCGCAGTATTAGCGCTAGCTGACGGTCAGAATGTATATCCGTCATTGAGATTTATTACCTATGATTATATAATTTTTGAACTGGTTGTCACATTCTTAAGGTAAATACATTGTTTGCTCTGCAACAAAACCTTTCCTTTGCTAACCACATGCCTATTAGTAGTCAGAGCCATCAGTAGTTAGAATGTCTTATTTAGCTGGCTGTATTGGCGCTTGCTGTATTGCAGTAGGTCGTGTAATGAAGATTTCTGTGAGGTAAGTGACTTATGAAATGTATGCATTATTGTAAGAATTTCTTCTAATTGAGGACCATTCTTTTGTATTAATTATCTGAAGTCAGTTTATCAATTTTGAAGCAGTCAGATCGCATTATCCTTGAATATTGTGAGTAATTAATGAATAGGAAAGGTTTGAGTTCAGTTAGTCAGGGAAGATTCTGTAGTTCAGAAACGATACGATAAAGACAAGCAAAGAGACAGTATAGTCAAAGTCACTCAGCAGTTTAAGTGCAAAAACTTAAAAAAGATGTTTCAACGTCCTTACTACTGAATTTTATTTTAAAATAGAGAATAAATGAGTTGGCTACGGCATTTCTCGAAAACACCCAGTGAAAACCAAGAGCTTCAGAGTACTTGCGTTATTACACAATTAAGTTTTTATGAGTACCAGTGCTGCATACGAAAAGAATAATGATTTCAGTATCAATATTAATATAAACGTCAATTTGCGCTGTCGTTGGCACTGTCAATAAAATTCTTCTTGACAGTAGCACTGTATCTGAAAATCAATTAAAGTCAAGGGCCATTAAATAAAAAATTCAAGATTTAACGATGATATTATAATTCAGGTGGCCGATGGTTTGAAAGATCAGTGCATAGTACCTTGAAAAGACGTTATAAGATGGAAGTATAGAAAAAAATTAATAGTGTTTGGATGAATTAAGTCAGACGATGCTGGGGTTACAATGGGAAGGAGGCACTAAATGTAATAAACATGTTTTAAAATTAGCTAACGAAGGCAGAGGTAAAGACGATATTGAAAGCATATTGAGAATAGTAGCAGTAGTTTCTCTGAAAAAAAGATATAAATTGTGAGATGGAACAGAGACTATTTAGATATGGAGTTAGAGAAATATGTTGATTATGGTCCGATTAAAATTACTTTTGTGACGGAGAGGTTGGAGGGTGGGAGGATTGGGGTCCCAGTGTCGCAAATGTACAGCCAGCGTTCTTGGACGTAGCTCTGCGAATATCTATCACAGGGATCACAGCGAGCGTGTGGTGCTAGAGAAAAGACTATGTTTACCTGCCGGCTGGTCCCTACCACTCGATACGCTAAAACATCAATCACAACGCTAATTTAAGCAGAGTGTATACCCATGGATCTAATAAGTAATGAGGCGATACAGAATCGTGTCTGGGGAAAATAAGCTTATGGCAAAATAAGACAGAAAAAACATATCATTTAACGACGTACAAACTGAAACATCAAGGAATATCTGGTACTGGAATGAGATTGGTAAAAACTGTGGAGCTAGGTCAAAACTTGGATACAGTGAGTACTATCAAATTGATGTAGACAGCAGTAGTTACGCGCAGATGAAGAAATACTTGAATAGGAAGCCATGCGAAAAGTGTCTTCGGTCTAACGACTAGAATAACGGTAATATTTCCTGATCTACAGGTAAGACAATGTAAAGAGAAGTGACGGTACTAAGTTTAGTAACAGATGAAGTGTAACTTTTGACATGAACTATAAGGAGCGAAGTCTGATTTAAGTTGTAATGTAATTAAGCCTGTTGCACTTTCTGACGCCTTAGATATCAATGGATATCGGTAACTTCATTTACAAATAGAGGAGTTCATATAAGACTGCGTTAACTTACATTATTTCATTCACGACCATTTATATTTTTTTTTTAATCGGGATAATTTTGAAATTTTAAGATTAACCTCTTTAGAGGTTTTCTGCTAAGTTTTGCATTTAATGGAAACAATGTCTTTGACAATAATGTAAAATATTTATAAAGATCTTTGCGTCAGTTGTTGTCTATGTACTTCTTGCGTGGCTTGGCAGGAAGTTATTGAGTAATGGAATCAAGAAATGTTTGTGGTGCTGTAGAAACGAGACAGTTTTGTTTGGAATTTATAGCTCAAACGAATGAATGGATGTTAAAATGCAAGTCTGCTCAGCAGACACATTTTATAGACATTACCGCAGTGGTGTATTACAGCATCACACACAAACATATTCAAAATGATTTATACAGTCGTTTTAAAGACTAAAGAAACCCTTTTTATTTTAAAAAATCTCTACTATAATTTCAGAATACCAACAGCCATTATTAAATAACACCCAAGCGTCGATGAGATACAGCACCCTCCCCAAAATACATGGATATCAATGTAGACATTCTTGGTACTGCGTGAACTGCAGATAGTGATGATGATGACGATGACGGTAAGGTCTCAAATGAATCTCTTAAACGCTCCTTGTAGAAAAATGGCGCCAGTTTCTTAAACGAGGGCTGTTTTGGATTCGATATCGCTGTAGGACGAGAGCAGTTTCTCACCCTTCGCAGTATGAAGCGAAATTTGAGTAACCCAATGTTCACATCCGTAATTTTTTGTTGTTGTTGTTGTTGTTCCCCACCCTGTTAGTTTAATTACACTCCTCGTCACAAATAGGCTCATTCTGACGCAATAAATTTTCCTGGCATGTAGTCATTAACCAGTGTTTCCGCATATTTTGGATGTAATTTATGAGTCGTCATCATTCACGGCTGCTTTAGTTGGCATCATTTCTGCAATAATTATGCAGTATTAGCTAGCAAAATTAGTTGGGTACAAACACGAGGCGTAGTTGTTACGATTTCTGGTTTACTGAATATTGCTCGTATTTCACGTGTTCCAGTGGAATTTAATTAAAGCAAATGTACATTACGTCGTAGCAGCAAATGATGTGAGACCTTATGAAGCGCTTATTTCAATAGTGGTACAAGTCTATTACCTCCACTTTTCTGCCTATAATGCTTCTGAAATTAATGATTCACACAAACAGAAAGAAAGGACCATCTCTAGCAAGAAGTCATATTTTTGAACCTTTATGGTACCTCAACTGCAGATTTTTCAACGCTCATTTAATTTTAGGACTCTGTATCTCAAAATGAACAAAAATGGACTTTTACCACTATTGAAATAAGCCCTTCATATCGCCAGAGCACGATAGTACGGGATCCGCTGTCCCCGTACTAAATTATTGATCACGGTAATCGTAGCATCTGTCTGTTTCCAGATTATTTAGCTATTTATGAGAAACTATTACTGTAGGAGATTTGCTTGCTCAAGTTCAGATTACATTTTGGATTAGAGTGAAAATGCTGATTAATAAAAGTGCAGTGCGACACAGAATCCAGCGTAGTTATCTCGACAATGTTTTATTCGAGTTTTTTATTATGCTACTTTTATCTCTTCTGTTGGTATCGTATTTGATGTTTTGTAGTATCCTATACGTCACTACTTACGTCGTAAGTGTGTCGGGCATTGGAGTGTTTTATGTTGGCGATGAATATAGTGAATAGGTGGTAACGAGTAATCCAGTTGACCGCTTCTGAGTGGGAACCGCAGTGGACATAAATTCAAAGAATGACATCATTTCCACCACTTTCTTCCTTTAAGTGAGTGGGCATCGGTTGTAATTTTTGCTATACATTTACGAAAGTGATGTGTTAACGTCCAACGATTCTTGCATTTGAAAATGGGCACATGTTCGAAAGTTGCCAATAGAACTTAAGAAAATTCTCAAAATGGCTGAGGGAAATGATGTCGTACTTTTGGAGATGAATGGACATCGTGCGGAGTATTTAATGTCTTACAAATTCATACGTGCCATAACGTGTGTTACGTGAAATGTTCAACAAAAGGTACTTTATAGGCTTTCATTTACAGACAAAAGTTCGATGGTTCATAAAAAGGAAGAAAGGACTGTCGTTGATTGGTTCACTTAGCGATTCACTCCTGCTTCTTCGCATGCTACGTTATCTGCCTTTCTGGCACCCGTAAAGATGAACACAAAAAGGGTTCATGAAATTCTGTGTCACCAGCTGAATAGGTCCCCAAGTCAGCAATAGGGTAACTACCCAATAGGGGCAAAACAAAATTTTGAAAGTGTATAAAGAGTGACATTATGTTTCGTTCACGAAACTGAAGTTTTTCTAGGATATCATGCTACTATCACTATTTAGTATGACTGTAATACTGATTATATAAGCTAACTATAATTGCATTTCTTTTTAAATACTAGCATTAATGCTTGACACTGTGGATACCACTTGTGAAACAAATGAATGGTCTTCTTTCTGGCATAGTCTACACACTATACACATACGTTGTAGTTTGTGACAAGCACCCACGACAGTACTATGAGGCATGTTCGTAAGAGGTGTTTTAATAAATCATGAAAATGCTTTCTCTGAGTTGCAAGTGATTCCCGAAATGGACCAATAATTTCTTCCTTCCTGAGGTTTTCCATTTTCTGCCAGTTCAGAAGTAAGGAGTCTAGCAATCAGAGGATTTTCAAACAATAAGTATACTTCATCAATACAGTACACATCTTAGCTATGCAGATTTTAAATGTGGTTGCAGGCTGGGGTTGAAGCTCGTGTTGTTAGCGGGAGGACTGGTGCTGAGAAAGCATGTTTAACTGGTGTCTACCCTCTATGTGGATAGTTAGCTCTCTTTCATGAAAAAAATGGTTCAAATGGCTCTGATCACTATGGGACTCAACTGCTGTGGTCATCAGTCCCCTAGAACTTAGAACTACTTAAACCTAACTAACTTAAGGACAACACATACATCCATGCCCGAGGCAGGATTCGAACCTGCGACCGTAGCAGTCGCACGGTTCCGGACTGCGCGCCTAGAACCGCGAGACCACGGCGGCCGGCTCTTTCATGAAAAGGAGTTGTAGGTAGAGCTCGCGACACCCTGAGAATGCCTTAATTTCTCTATAAAAATGTTTGAAGTAAGTAGTACCAGTTGTCTCATTAACTCGTTAGTTCGATGTATAGTAAAACAGCCCCTAAAACTAAGTATCACTCATCATTCATTTTAAAGATAAAGTACTCATAGGAAATTCTTTTTCATTCTAATGGTTAACTGGGCGCCGATGGTGATGGTTGTGAGGGGAATGGGGTACTAGCTAATATCTGATCGCACTAGGGTGTAACTGTCTCAGAAAGTGGGAACCGCTGTCCTAAGAGCTTTGTACTGCGCTGGCTGCGCTGGCATGCTGACTTCTAAGGGGGGAAGTTTCCATAGTTTAACTGTAGATATGTTAACTTCTGGCATATTACTACTGTTTAGTGTTCGTTCTATTGAGAAAATAACGACATCAATCACCCCATTTCAACATTTGAAAACATCTACACGTATAAATTTTATTATTACGGTGCTCACAAACTCACCTTTATTCATATTACGGGAACGACCTAAAATTCTGTCAGCATCTACAGCTACATAATTTCTTTGAAATTAACAATTCAGTGCCTGTTACAGGGTTCAGCGAACCAATTTCACTATATTACGCTACCATTCCGTTCTCCAATAGCGCTCCGCCAAAACGAGCTATCAAATCTTTTGATGCGAGATCCGATTTCGCTTATTTTATTACGATTGTCATTTCTCCCTATGCCGGTGGGTGTCAACAAAATATTTTCGCTTTCGGAGGAGAATTTCGTGAAAAAGTCTCGCCGCAGTGAAAAACACGTTTGTTTTAATGACTGACACAACTCGCGTATCATATCCGTTACACTCTCTCATTTCGCGACAGCACAAATAGGGCTGCCCTTCTTTGGACATTTTCGTTGTCCTCCGTCAGTCCTGTCTGGTAAAGGATCCCATACCGTACAGCAGTACCGTTGCAGAGGACGGCGAGCGTAATTTGGGCAGACTCTTTAGTAGGCGCATGCATCTTCTAAGTGTTCAGGCAGTAAAACGCAGTCTCTGGTTTTCCTTCCCCACATTATCTGTGTGATCATTCCAATTTATGTTATTCGTAATTGTCCTTCCTAAGGTCTAGTAGGACTAAATAAGTTTAAATTATACGGTAACCTAGAAACTTATCGTTCAAGGTAATCATGAAGGTGATTTCTATTTCCTCCTTTTTTAAATAGGTTATGCGTGAGGTAGTGGCATTTGTAGGCGCACAGAAAGATGGGTGGCACTTCGCAAAGGGGCAGACACCGAACAACAGCCGCACACCCAAGAGGTTTGTTATAATTTTTGTGTCAGTATTCGCTCATTAACTGAAACTGCAATTTAACAATGCGTTTGGTAATTGTGCGCGTTATAAGACGAGTTATAGGTTACAACTCGAACATCAACGTAACAATGGCACTGGAGAGTAGCTGCATTACATCAAGTGACGCGGAGGGATTTAGGAAATGTGACTCTAATTTAGGGACTGAGTATTTCTATTCGGACAGGAAGATAACTAACATTGGCCGAAGTAATGGAGATACAAAAATGCAGACTGGCGATAGCAACAATATTCTTTCAGAAAGATAAGTGTTGCATCTAACAAATTTAAGTGTTAGGAACTCTTTTATGAGACTATTTCTTGGGAGTAAAGGCTTGTAGAGAAGTGAAATGTGGACGATAAACGGTCCTGGCAAGAGAAGAGAAACTTTTAAAATGTGACGCTACAGGAGAATGCTAATGGGTAGAGAGCACTGGAGAACTAAAGAAAAAGTACTGAAAAGAATTAGACAGAGAGGAAATCTCACATAATGGGATCGGTTATACCACGTCCTGACGGTGAAATATTCAACTTTACAAGGACGGAGGTGCATGGGTATGTGTGTGTGTGTGTGTGTGTGTGTGTGTGTGTGTGTGTGTGTGTGTGTGCGTGTGTGTGTGTGCGCGCGTTGGAGGGGAAGGGGGGGAGGGGTCGCTAAAATTGTGGAGGCTTCACTACATGAAGCAGTTTTGGTGCATGAAGCGGCACGTATAGTGTAGATCTTGAAAGGTATTCGAAATGAAAGTTACAACATTGATCCCTTCCTGCAACTTTACCTTCATGTATTTTTTTCCCAATTTCATGAATCTGCTAGTTCGTGAACGCCAACAGTCATCAAGAGGGCTGGTAGGACAGGAATATCAACGTATAATATTGCGGTTAGTCTTGGCCTAAAAAAGTGTAACCCCGACAACATGTTTATCACTGCTATTGGCTTCCTATAGACTTCAACACGACAGTGATCAATAGGGAAATTGGGGAAGGAGAGTCATAACAACTATTCTAAGGAGAAGAAATGTGACATAGCCTCACTGAATTACACAGCCACCCAACGTTTAAAAGTTGAAGGCTGCAAAACAGTTTCTGCTCGCAAAATATTTTATTTTATCATATGATTGGTTTCACTATAAGTCAGCATTATCAGTGGCGTATGTCTTCTTTAACTAGTAAATACAAGATAAAAAAGCTTGTAGTCAAGACGAATTCCATCAAAAGACACAAAAATACATTGCAACTATGATCAACGCAAATGAACTTAGGGTAAGGTCATCGGCAGCAAGAGATAACAAGCATCAGAAGGACACGTTTGTGTTGCAGTTTCAGATTCGTGCGTATTTCAACGACCTTTATGTTGGCTACATCCTTTTATGTTTTGTTTGCCACATTAGGATGAGAAACGCATTTCAATATCCCAGTTACATTTTGCGCATTCAGCATAGCAAGATTCATATTCATACGCATTATTTGGAAGATACTGACATCTGCGTTGTGTAGAGCAAAGACTTAATTTAATCTGCGTGCTCAGTAGTCTCCCTCTATACAAAGATGGACAACGTCAAAGAACATTGACGTTCATATTAGCGAAAACAATGAGACGCTGTTGTATAAATAAAGAGACGAAGACAAGGAAACGAAATTGGAAAAATCGCTTTAAAATGACGGACCCCACAAGGCTAGTAAAAATTAGTGAAAGGGGACGACTACAGCGATGATCAACCGAGAGATGGGACAGTAGTTGTTCCGATACACATACGGAATGAGACAGACAACCGTGGGAAACCCTAGCCACCACCAGCAGCAGAAGAAGAAGCTGTTGCAATAGAGTTCCACCATTTCTTGTTGTCCGCTTTGCAAGAACCATAATCAGTATCACAAATTTTGCAAGGTTAATAAAAATAATCCTACGTAAAAGTGTATGAAGGATGCATATGTGGAACACTGTCAGACTTTTAAGCTCGAAGCAAAAGTAAACAGAAAAAGTGAAGTTTGTCGTTCGCAAAGGCACCTTTGTAAATGTCAAGCTCCACATTTGCTGTTTATCGAACCAACAACAAAGCGTTTGCGAACCAAAAAGGAGTAGGAAAAATCAATTTAAAGACAATGACGTTTCAATATGTAAGGCACAGTTCTCTCTCGCAGGACCAGATACATTTCTGAACAGGCGCATGTGATCTGTAGTAATAAAGAGGTTGAAATATGCAGAACGCTTGTTGCACTGGACTCCGGACTCTTCCTTCCACTCCCTTGCAGGGTTAATTTAATTCAAACTGTTAGTGCTCCCCATCGTATTGTTCCGCCGTATTCTGCACTGCACGTCTAGACACCAAACTGAAAGTAACCTGTTTCTGAAACGTCATACAGTCAATCAGTCATTGTTTCCCCCATTTTAGTTCATTAAATGATTTTTCTTGTGTCGTATATGAAAATGAGTTCAAGTAATTATGAAATATCTGACCTGGGTTCCACGCATCTTTTGTGATGCTAAGGGTTCATGGTTATTATGATAATTCGGTTTTGAACCTATTATTTGTTTTAAATGCAGATATTCTCATTTGGACCTAATCGCTCATTTGCTG
Organism: Schistocerca serialis cubense; assembly: GCF_023864345.2. Taxonomy (NCBI): domain Eukaryota; kingdom Metazoa; phylum Arthropoda; class Insecta; order Orthoptera; family Acrididae; genus Schistocerca; species Schistocerca serialis. The sequence goes on from NC_064641.1 coordinate 278,962,231, forward strand.
GGAATTTATGTAAACATTTAGATAAACTTTTTTCGTTGCCATCTAGTTTTCGCGTGTTACAAGATGCTATCTTAATGTCAGCTTGAGATTGCGTTTAATTAATTTTATCGAGGTGATAACTTAAGAAATAGCATACCGTACTTTTAACAATACGCAGGTTCGTTCTGGCACATGCATTTTCAATTCACAAGTTGGGTCGTAAGGACGGACGCTGGTCCTGAAAAAGTGTATGTATTCAAGTCTTACATAATACGTGGAATAGAGCATTATCTCGGTGTCTACAATGCGTTAGTAAGCCACGGATATTCAGATCTTAAACTGAAACGTCATTCAATCGCTTTTAAGTTGTATAGCCTGTAGAAACTCAATGTTTCATATTTGACTTATGATTACCATACTGGGATCTACTTCCCATTTTACAGCGACCAGCTGCAAGTTGCGGATTAGTATTCTTTTCGTATTTTTAGGACTTTGTGACTGATATTCATGTTCAATTCTGTTTAGTTTCTAAGGCTATGCCTGGTATGTTCCCTTGCATGATTTAACTCAGATGTGTTATTTATTTCCTTTTTCTCATACCAACGTGAGTCCTATTATGAGTAAACTTGGGTCACTACAGGATCTGCTACAAGATATAGTTAGTTTGTATGAGGGAAAGTAGGTATATTATGCAGCAGATAAGCACTTGCTGAGGAGAGCACACGCATTTAAAGGTGACACGTGTAAGGTTAACTTTCCCCGGAAGGATGGGGGCCCCGAAACGGTCAGACGTTTTGATGGAAAAGGACCAATTAAGACTAGTTTGCGAGGATGGCTGAAACGCAGAGCCTACGAAGGAAAAGTAAACACAAGAAACGAACTGATATTTGGGACTCTGAATATTGCTGTCTTCATAAAAGAACGCCACGATGACCTCTGACGAGTTATACGTGGTACTTCAAGAGAATTAAATTAAAATTTCACTTAATCTGAACTGCAATTTAAGAAAATCATGGTTGAACTTAAGTATTTGCCTTTGCTTAACACTTTCTGTATTTCAGTACGTAATAAAAGTTGAACATATGAAATATGAAACGTTTCATTTGAATTAGTCTTTACTACCGTTTCGAAATTATTTACAGTTCGTCCTGAAACGCCATGTATATGACACTGAATAGACTCTTTCCACAATGAAACTGCCTGCGTTACGTATTTTTCCACTTTCAGTGTTGGAATAGATTAAGTAAGTACACCATTTTGATGCATTCAACGGATGTCGAGAAGCTGAGAAGCAAACAGTGCAAAGATAATAATTGTTGTAGTTTTCTGTATCAATTCAAGGCCACAACTGTGCGTCTATTATACTGTTAAAGATAAGACTCAGTTTCTGTTGAAACCTGAAATCTAGCAGTAAGTATTGGTCCTAGTGGGAGATTAAAAATTTATAGAATGACGAAAAATAAAGAATCTTACGGTTAGCAGTTGGAACCCTTCTTCAGACAACTGCCTACATTTCCCGTGAAAAATATAATTGCTTTTACTGGTCAGCCACAGCAGTCATTGCTTCATGAAAATTTGTATATTTATATCATGATACCGCGTCTTAGTCACGGCCATTCTCTCGGTAAAATTGTGCCTTGTATTCTGCTATTTAACATTATAGGTTTTCTGAAGTAACTGGTGTTATTAATGACTCCGGCTGTTGCTCTTATTGGGATGAATACAATTTTGGTGTTTTGCAACTAACTTAATTTGCTCTATTGGGTTTGAGTCCGCTGTGGTCATCTTGCCTAGTAACAACTATTAATTTATCGCTTCTTAGCCATGGCCATATAGGAGACAGAAAAACTTTAACGAAAATAATTTGGAAAGTCTCTGTGGAGACATAGCTGAGATTTTTGTCTGGAGTAAGCGAACTTAAAATCTTTTTAAGAAAGGCGTTTTTTTTATGAACCGAATCTTTGTTACGTATGTCTTTTCCGGCATCGCTCAAGTACCGATGTAGGTACTGTTTGCTTTGATGTTAAAATAAATGTTGAGAAGAGCTCAGTGGCTTATCATTCAGGGGGCATGGTATGCAAGCAGACCAGCTTCAAGTTTAAGTACCACCTGGTCCCTCCCCCTCGTGGGTACGTTTCAGTTACATTGCACAGATCACCTGGTAACAAAAGAGTGGTTCATCAGTATCAGTGTAAAACTTTCAACTGAATGTTCTATTTTTCAAGTAAAGATTTTCCATAAAGAGTCATATATTTCGCTTTTAGTACCTTTGGAACTTTTTTCCATAAAATACAGTGTCCTATGGCGACACGTGTGCCAGCAGTTTAGGCGGTCCGGTGGTGATTAAGGGCGAGGGAGGGTGTTCTGTGGTATCGCGACATGAAACACACTTGTTCGCACACGATGAATGATGGCCTCGTAGCTACAAATCTCACGCTACGTGAGTGATGGATAATGTACTCTGTCGCGTCAGCGTGCGATGTTTACATTTCTAGCAGATACAGTGTTGACTGACGACTAACCGCGTACATCGAGCATTGTGCTCTGTATCAGTAAGGAAAGGAGATGTTTTTCCTTGGTGTGTTCTACAGATCACGACGAATGAATGAAAGAGTAGCACACAAAGATACCGCTGTATCTGAAACTGTGAGACGTTATCTGAGCTAAAGGAATGAACAATTGATTGAAATGTATCAAGGCCTGTGATTCCCACATTACACACTGAATCTTTCACTTTTGCAACTGTATGTGTACAGAAAAGAAATTTGTAAATCGAATATAGCTTTTCACAAAACCAATTTTCATAACCAGTTTTTATGAAAGTTAAAGGTTGAGACGTTAGTACTATTCTAGCGAACAGCTTTTAACAGTCAACAAGTTTCCCCTAAGGAAACTAACATTCAATCACCATAATGTATTGTAACCCTCCTTTTAAGTTAATTCAGTATAGTGTTAAAATGACCATTAAAATTATACCATGACATGACATATTCGGAGCACTCTTCCATTACATGCCATAAACAATGCACATAAAGAAAATGTTGAAGAGTGAATCTGTAGGTGGGTGTAACTAGTAACATACCATTCAAAAATGTTCCTGATACTCTGTAATATCATATTACAAAATATGAAGAAACTTCGTTCACGATGTGCGCATAATTTCTAGCCCCTGCCGACAGGTCTAGTGGCAACAATGAAACAAAATCGGTGGAAGATCAGGAGTTCATTTCCCGATGCCGGCAGTTTATTTGAAACTGAGATCAAGACTTCGCCACCACAACAGTAAATATGATAGACCACGCAAGGGAATGAATATGAATCCTCCAAAATTCGTTCCCAGGTAAGCCGTAGTGACATTTCTCTCACAGCAGAACAAAATATCACTTTTTGGTAGAGCTTATGCTGTCCAAGAACAGTGTACAGCAAATCCTTTATTTCTTTTTGGGCTCAATAAGTTCTTTCCATGTTCCTTGACACCATTCTCTTTGACGCATAATTACATGGGATGATTAAGCTGCCCCTAACGATGTCATATTATGTAGTAACCCTCAGTGTTACCGCTGGCCTTCAGAAACCACGTGCAATACTTTCATATTCTCTCTCTCTCTCTCTCTCTCTCTCTTTCTCTCTCTCTCTCTCAACGCGCGAACTGTTAGTCCTAGAGAACCTTTCTGTAGGCTATTTAATGGAGTAAATTTTTTGAAGGGGATACGTTTTCGCTAGAGACCATAGTTTTTGCGTTATTTGAGGAAAACGTACAAAAGTAGCCTTCAGACGCACCCCCCTCCCACACTCAGCTCGCATAGGCCATGATTTCCAGTACGTCGTTCGAGACACTCCCTCCTAGCATTGCACAGATATTTGCGACTCCACGAGTTATTTCCCACTGACTGGCTGTATTACGCCACCGGCTTAGTCGAGCACGTACATATCGTAAAATTGACGTTTCTGTAAATTTTACCAATCAATTTTGTGATTCTTAAAAGCATAAAATAAACAATTACAACGTTGTATTCGCCAGTGCTTCTGACTACGAAACTACTGTGCTTGTACGGGTTAGGTTTGGATCGAATTTGTCAAAGAAATTAGCGTAGCGTTAACAAAAGTCGTTTGTAGCTCTTTACCCAACGGGCACGATTAAATTGATAATGCTGATGAAGTAGCCGACTATGTTACTAGAGAATAGCCCAATCAAAAGTGTCCAAAAAAGGTCGAATATCGGGAGTAGTGCGTATAGTCGGAAATTTTTTTACAGTGGTAGGAGAGAGACAGTGCCAAAAGAACGTACTAGAAACCCTGACTGGTACTGGGCGAAAGTCAGGATGGAAGTGCATTTGAAGGTCACTTTTTTACGTTTTCCTTGAATTACTCGAAAACCGAGACCTCCAGAGAAAACGTAGCACAGTTCAAAATTTAACTCCATTAAGACAGGTCCTATTCATATTATCTGTAGGACCAATAGTCTGCGCGTAGTGAGCGAGAAAATACGAAAATTTCGCACGCGGTTAGTGAAGGCCGGGTAAAATTTGGGATTGCATAAAAGACAGCGGTAGGGGCAGCCGAATCATTCTGTTTGTATTAAGCCAGATAGTTACAACATTCCCTCCAACACCATGAGGAACTGAAATGCCGGCCGGAGTGGCCGAGCGGTTCTAGGCGCTTCAGTCTGGAACCTCGTGACCGCTACGATCGCAGGTTCCAATCCTGCCTCGGGCATGGATGTGTGTGATGTCCTTAAGTGCTATGGGACTGATGACCTCAGATGTTAAGTCCCATAGTGCTCACAGCCATTTCAACCATTTGAACTGAAATGGACGGACACACACACACACACACACACACACACTCACACACGAGTTCGTGCGCGCGTGCACACGCATACGCACGCACACACAGGAAGAAAGGCTTCAGACAATGTCACAAAGCCAGCGGCTATCGAATCGACGTAGCAATATAACATGTTATGTTACTTGTCTTATAATTACTTAATAAATGAGAAAAATACATTAGAAATAATTGGAGTACAGATACAAAGTAACAGCTCGAAAATATATCAGTGACATACGGACGAACGGAATACATTGGACCTCATGGGATACATATTATGGAGCCGGAAGATTAGGTACTTAGACACTTTAGTCGATCGGCGATTCGCCACTTACTTTGGATGAGACTTGTTAATTTTTCAACATATTTTGTCCACTTCTATGATGCTGTGAGCAGACAGAAATACCTGAGGTCAGTTTCGTGATAAATTTTCACATCCAATGGTTGATCTTTCGTCGAGCGTCATTTATAACAGGGCAGCGGGGTATAGAAACATTTGTGACTAATTTGTACATTAGAAGTTTATCCACATCCATACGCTGGAAATCTCTTTGAAATTTATTGGGTACTTCGAACTGGTCTATGTATTGTATTAGGGTTTCTTTGCGTTCCGTTCACTTATTTGTGATCCGTATTCGTGGTCTGTACGAGGTGTTACCTTTGGGGCTGTCCTATATTAAGGTAAAACGTTGTGACCTGCTGTTGAACACCGTGTCTACCTAACATTAGAACTCAATACATCGGGTCTGGATGAGGTGAATTCGGTAACCAAGACATCAAGTTGACTGTCATGTAACTCAAACCACCGTAGCACTCTTATGACCTTGTGTCAAGAGTAGTCATACTGTTGGAAGATGTAATCGCCGTCGGTGAAGACGTCGAGCGTGAAGGTATGATAGAAGGTGCGCAACAGGATTCATTTAGTCCACAGTTGTCGTGGAGCCTTCGTTTACCACCAGAGGTCTCATGGAAGTTCAATTGAATGTCCCTCCGTAACAGAATAGTGACACCGTATGCCTGCGTCCATGGTGCGGTTGACTTCCCGAGGAGTCATTCCCCAGAACACGACTATCAATCTAGCGTAATAAGAAATATCATTCATCGGACTAGGTGACACGATTATAGTGATATACATATTGGTGATATGCACATGAGAGGTGCTGATAGCCATAGGAAAAAGAAGTTGAAATTTCGGATATCCCAAAATGAAATGAGAAAGTAATTGGCATTGTAAGTTATAGTCATTCATGAAATCTTATTCAACCGTTTTTCGGGTGTCCTTTAACATGCACAACTGCTCATAATTACCAGACACCACAAATTATGCAGTCATACAGTGTTTCATGCGTTAGATCTACATGTGGTCTTACCTTACGTAGGGGTGAAGAGAACAGTACGGCTTAAATTGATTACCTGTAAATAAAAGGACTAGATTACTTTTAATTCAGACATTTAACAGGTTTACAAGTGCTATAAAACATATCTATTATCATAAGATACTTTTGCAGAAAGCACCGAACAGTTGCGAAAAACATCTCTATTCAACATTGATTGTCGTGTGTTACGTGCATTCAAATGATTTCTCTTTTCGTAGGCATCCAATATACGAAGCGCAAGTAGTACATAAACGATTATGTTACATTTAAGACAGATTCCTCAATATTCTACAGAAAATGTGAGCTACAAATAAACGTAGATTTCAATAGGGGAGTAGCTGTAACCTGTCATCTGAATGAACCATAGACACTAAATCTGAGTGTATGCTGTTATAAAAATTCCTGACTTCTAGTTGGTAAGAACATTGCCTATGAAAGGTTGTGGTCAATTAGTACCACAAGAAGTTTCCAAATTATTGTCATATTGCTACTCAACGGTTTACTAATGGGTGAGAGAATTTCAGACAGGATTATCTGTTCTTATGATACAAAAAAAAAACCTACAAAAACAACCTACAAAATATATTATGGTCAATATAAAATCATAGGATCCAAAATCTAAAAACAGCCGTCTCACAGACAGCTCCATACAGACATAAAGTTTACGTGAACTACGTCAGAAAATCTAGGCAGACAGATGTCTTTCGTGTGTGTGAACCTGTAGTACGATCTGTGGAAGCGAAACCCTTCCACTGTCTACGTCGCCGTACCGCGTTCACACAGCACGCGAGACGGAGCCTGTTATGAAGTTTGTAGAAACGTCACGCCTCGATATTACGACTAACGAGCGCACTGGGCTTTATGGCAGCAGCAGAATACCTCAGCCTCCGCAGCTCTCACACAGTCCATTTAAAACAGACACATAATATTACGGTTGTTAGGTGCGCGACCGGAGTGGTTGTTACTGCGTACTACGCAGGAGAAAAGCTTCGCCAAAATACAGCGTGAGTGCAGAGGTATTTCACGCGCGTAGCTGAAATTTCAGCATTGTTTAACAATTTAACCCTTCCAAATGCACTACCTGAGCTACGTATGTATTACCCCGAAAGCACTTTTGATAATACCAGCGACTCGAAATGACGAAGTTGTCAGCAGTTATAGGATGACGTTTCTTTCATCATGCACTTCTTTATTTACTTTTTCTATATTTTTCTTCTGCTATAGACTGAACTATCAGACTCCACCGCACCTCTCAATACTTACACACTGGTGCGCAAAACGTAAGGTCAAAAGTAATTGCCGAATAATCTGTCACCGCCAAGTAACAAAGCCCGATGAAATTGGACCAAGCATAGAAAGATCTGCTACTTTATAGAACAGAAGGCAACTGAAATACATTTACATCTACATCTACATACACCACTCCGCAATCCACCATACGGTGCGTGGCGGAGGGTACCTCGTACCAAAACTAGCATCTTCCCTCCCTGTTCCACTCCCAAACAGAACGAGGGAAAAATGACTGCCTACATGCCTCCGTACGAGCCCTAAACTCTCTTATCTTTGTGGTCTTTCCGCGAAATGTAAGTTGGCGGCAGTAAAATTGTACTACAGTCAGCCGCAAATGCTGGTTCTCTAAATTTCCTCAGTAGCGATTCACGAAAAGAACGCCTCCTTTCCTCTAGAGACTCCCACCCGAGTTCCTGAAGCATTTCCGTAACAATCGCGTGATGATCAAACCTACCAGTAACAAATCTGCCCGCATCTCGTGGTCGTGCGGTAGCGTTCTCGCTTCCCACGCCCGGGTTCCCGGGTTCGATTCCCGGCGGGGTCAGGGATTTTCTCTGCCTCGTGATGGCTGGGTGTTGTGTGCTGTCCTTAGGTTAGTTAGGTTTAAGTAGTTCTAAGTTCTAAGGGACTGATGACTATAGATGTTAAGTCCCATAGAGCTCAGAGCCATTTGAACCATTTGAACCAGTAACAAATCTAGCAGCCCGCCTCTGAATTGCATCTATGTCCTCCCTCAATCCGACCTGATAGGAATCCCAAACGCCCGAGCAGTACTCAAATAGGTCGCACCAGCGTTCTATAAGCGGTCTCCTTTACGGATGAACATCATCTTCGCAAAATTCTACCAATGAACCGAAGACGACCATCCGCCTTCCCCACAACTGCCATTACATGCTTGTCCCACTTCATATCGCTCTGCAATGTTACGCCCAAATATTTAATCGACGTAACTGTGTCAAGCGCTACACTACTAATGGATTATTCAAACATTACAGGATTCTTTTTCCTGTTCATCTGCATTAATTTTCATTTATCTATATTTTGAGTTAACTGCCATTCTTTACACCAATCACAAATCCTGTCCACGACATCTTGTATCCTCCTACAGTCACTCAACGACGACACCTTCCCGTACACCACAGCATCATCAGCAAACAGCCGCACAACGTACTTTGTCCTAGTACTTAAAAAGACTTCGAGCCACTCACATACTTGGGAACCAACCTCATATGCTCTTACCTTAGTTAGGAGTCTGCAGTGGGGCACCGAGTCAAACGCTTTCCGGAAGTCAAGGAATATGGTATCCGTCTGATACCCTTCATCCATGGTTCGTAAGATATCATATGAAAAGAGGGCGAGTTGCGTTTCGCAGGAGCGATGCTTTGTAAAGCCGTGCTGATGCATGGACCGCAACTTCTCTGTCTCAAGGAAATTCATTAAATTAGAAATGAGAATATGTTCGAGAATCCAACAACAAACCGATGTTAAGGACATTGGTCTGTAATTTTGAGAATCCGTCCTTCTACCCTTCTTATATACAGGCGTCACCTGCGCTTTTTCCAGTCGCTCGGGACTTTACGTTGGGCAAGAGATTCGTGATAAATCCAAGCTAAGTAAGGAGCCAATGCAGTAGAGTACTCTCTGTAAAACGGAATTGGAATCCCATCAGGACCTGGCGATTTATTTATTTTCAACCCATTCATCTGCTTCACAACCACAGGGATGTCTATCACTATGTCTTCCATACGGGAATCTGTACGAGACTCAAACGGCGGTATGTTTCCACGATCCTCCTGCGCGAAAGATTTCTCAAATGCTAAATTTAAAATTTCAGCTTTCGTTTTGCTGTCTTCCGTTGCCAGGCCACTCTGATCAGTGAGTGACTGGATGGAAGCCTTGGACCCGCTTTCCGATTTAACGTAAGACCAGAATTTCCTTGGGTTTTCAGCAAGATCTTTTGCTAAGGTATGACGGTACAGAAATAACATTTTTATTCAAGGACAATAATTACACGAAAATTACCGCAATTTGTGGTGTGCTCTTGGACATGACAAGGTTCTTGAAATGCATGCTCTGCATCCTGCTCACATGCTGACCACAAGGTTGGCAAGACGTTCTTGAGGTTGGGCGTTCCATTCCTCCATTTTCAGGGTTGACAACAGGTCAGTAGGGGTTGCTGCTTATGGACATGCCGCAATGCGTGTCTTCAACGCGCTCCACACGTGCTCGATGAGATTTATGTTCTAGGAATATTCGCCGAATATCCTGTCGTTGTAAGAGCTCCTCCGCCTGCACAGTCCGATGCAATCGCGCATTGTCAGCCACAAAAATGAATACAGTGCCGAGTACAGCCCTCAAGAGCGGCACATGGTTAATATTACAGTGCCACAATAACGTTAATTGATGAGTGCACCGTTTTGGAAGATCTGGAGGCCGGCACGCCCATGTAACTTTATACCTTGCCACACCATAACATCTGGACCATATAACGGTCACGTTCCACAGTTTTCCTGGGTGATACGTTTTCCCTCCTCTCGCTACATCTAGAATCACTTCTCACATTGGTTCTGCTCTCTTCCGGGAACACGCTACCCCACTCCTCGTGGTGCAGGCCTGATATTCTTGGTTCCAACTCACACGCTGCCTCAAATGTACGGGTGTCAACGGGACACAACATACTCATCGTCGGACAAAGAGCCGCGCGGAGTGGCCGCACGGTTTGAGGCGCCATGTCACGGATTGTGTGGCCGCTCCCGCCGGAGGTTCGGGTCCTCCCTCGGGCATGGACGTGTGTGTTGTTCTTAGCATAAGTTAGTTTAAAGTGAGTTTAAGTAGTGTAAGTCTAGGGACCGACGACCTCCGCAGTGAGGTCCCATAGGAATTGACACACATTCGGACAAAGAGACCAACCCCAAGCCATCGGCACAATGGAGCTCGAAACTGCGTGTCTTGCAGTCCTGTTCTACTGCACCCACCGCGTGACGTGGGTACCTTTCTGCATGTTGCACCATGTTGCTGTCATCGGCTGCCGAATGTGACCGTGGTAGACCAGCTCTTCTCCTGGGGGCCGCAGTACCGGGGGTTCGGAACGCTCTACCAAATTCGTGGAATACATTTGTGACACTTTGTCCTTCTTCCAGTTTCCCCATGATTATTCTGTCTGTGAAGGCACCCATACGTCGTCAGCGAGCCACGTTGTAACGAAGAATACAGCCACACTGCTGATCGCTGGTTGACACACGCTGTCTTCTTCCGTTCCTTCAACTGTCTCTTGTTGCGGGGCCAGCCGCATGTGGCGCTGTAGTCACACTGACCATAGGTCAAGTGTCAAATTTCTGTTCACGACTGGGAGACCTCTAGAAACTTGTCCCTGCACTTTCAATCATTCCTACCGAGAATTTAATATGTTATTTTACTTTCTCTAGGTCGCCCTTGTATTTTGCTGAGTAGTGTTTTTATTAGCCAGATCAGGTCAACAGATAAAAAGTTTACGTAACTGCATTTATCAAAATGTTTTAAAAGGCAACGCACACCATTAGCTCTAAAGCCAACGCACACTAATAGTTCTAGAGCACATCACAATGTACATTAAATTCGTTGGTGCATTCATGTCGTGCACACCCTTTTCTGCAGCATACAGGCGCGTACTGGTAACTGTCATCGACGTTCTCGACAACAGATAACGTCACGAAGATAAGTTTCCAATGTGCAGAACGAAAAAAGTTACTTGCAGTTATGGGACACAGCAATCTACCTCTGCCTCTAAGACAATAATGCCACACGACTAATAACGAATACTTTTACTCGGTGTGGTGCGTAGGAATGTGTGACACTCAGAAAATTAAATGGATGAAAAAAGAAGAACTTAGGCATTTAACGACATTTCTACAACTAGATCATTAAGATAATCGCAGCAGATACGTGGAGAAGTTAGTTTGGATTGATGTCTGAAAGGACCCGTTCCAACAATCGGCAACAATGAACCTGCGTAAACAGAGAACCTGCTTTAATTTCTTAGTAGTACTGAGGACGCTGGATTCACCGATGAGGCATGTAACGCTACTATTTCTGGGTTGCTGGAACTTACCTCTTGGAAAGATAGGGATAGGACTAGTTACAGATAAGACGGAAAAACGTCAGACAGTTCTCTGGAAAGTCTGGTGGTATAAACATGACAACAGTCGCAACAGCGCGCACACTGAAAAATCTGAGCAGAGGTATTTCCAAACACCAGCAAAGGAAAGAGGAAAAACTGCTTCATAACAGCGGTACAAGGAAGGCATCTGAACTTAAGAGTGTACCGATCTGCTAAAAAGAGTGTGATTCGACAGTGGTTCCTTACTTAGTAGTATTATTTATACTAAGCTTTGAAAGAGGAGAGAGGCCAGAAGATCGGCAAACAGTCTCTTGGTTGCTGTCCACAATTGAATTGGTTCACACGACGCAGGGACTTACAGAGCAGTCTGTGTAAAATACGTGATCAAAATGGTAACGAATGGCCTAGTAGCTAAATACAGTCTATGACCAAAAGTCGTAGGAAGTCAAAGGCACAAGATAATCGAGGCTTTCATGGCCACCTATTGACAAGTTGTTCGTTGGCTTATGCCTCGGCTTTTCAGCCGACGTTCGTTTGATGATTTACCTGACGTTTAGCCACCACGAGTGCCTGGCATTGCAGAAGTCAAACTCTCCAGTCCACCACCAGCAGTGGATGGTAAAGCTTTGACAATGCTAGCCACTTGTACTGGCGAAAATTCGAAAAAATCACCAAATGTCGATCGAAGAACCCGAGACAGAAGCCAAAACAGTACGTGACGTTCACAGCGATCAGCTTCTCCGTGAGGCATAAAAAGTGCAGTAATTACGACGTATTGGACTCAGTCAGCACTGATACTGATACAGGGAAGTAGTGGTTCAATTCAAAATGGTTCTTTTTAGTGCTAAGTTCATCACGTGTAGGTAGGTATCGATAGAATCACATAATTCATTGGTTGGATTAAGACTGCGTGATCTGAATGGCAAGACTATAGTCGCGAATGTACTGCGATGTTCATCAAGGCAACGTACAATAAGAGAGCGGCAACATCTGCATCCAGTGACGCCTATGAGCCGAGGATGACACGGCGGCCGGTCAGTACGGTTGGGCCTTTTTGGCCTGTTTGGGAGGAGATTAGTTTTTAACCTAACGCTATGTCCTGTCGTGACTTATCCGTTAAAGCACTATAATATCTGAAATAGATGCTGATGATCTGGCAGGTGATCTGGAAGAATGTCCACATAACGCACATCTGTCACTGGCCGCTGCAGTTTGACAATAAGGCGCAGTTTCAACCCTCTGAAAAAAGCGCTCACTCTGACTGATTCTCCTCCTCCTCCCTGTTCATGCAGGACCCACTTTCATTGGGCAAAAGCCACACACAAGTCCTTGAGCACTATTCAGCTGTAATCAGAATCACTGAAACGTTCACCACTCCGCCATTGTTAGTTCATTTATTATGTTCGCGAGCCTACTTAAGTCTTTGAGTCCCGTGTCGGGGTTTCAGCAGAGGAACAATAGTTGCTAAGGTCAATGCATTTATTTCGTACAGTTATCACAGAAACAGTACTCTGACACCAGCGCAGGATTAGCCGAGCGGTCTAGGGCGCTGCAGTCATGGACTATGCGGCTGGTCCCGGCGGACGTTCGAGTCCTCCCTCGGGCATGGGTGTCCTTAGGATAATTTAGGTCAAGTAGTGTGTAAGTTAGGGACTGATGACCTTAGCAGTTAAGTCCCATAAGATTTCACACATACACACACACACACACACACACACACACACACACACACAAACATATACACACACACACACACACACACACACACACACACACACACACAAACATATACACACACACAGTATTCTGACAGCCTGCATTCGAAACGGCATTGGTTGACTCACACTGTATTGTCTGTTACTCTTTACAGCTCTGCGGAGCCGGATTGACGTCTGTTTGTCAAGCACTTGTGGTCGTCCTACGCGGCGGTTTGCACGTGTGGATACATTGTCTATGCGGCATTGAAGATTCATATTAGACAGTGCTGATACATCCGCTGTTTCGATATGTAATCAAACGCGCGAAATAACCTCTTTACCTGTAGGTAAGCAACCGCTCCTTCACTTCTCGCCAGGGGGCATCCGCACCCTGTAACCTGCAGCCGGTATGATCTCACTCTCAGTCGATAACTGGAGGATGGCCTTCCACGGACAAGTGCTGTGAGTCATGTGGGGTAAGGTCGCTATGAGCATACATTTGGCGGATGACGGTCGTGGTGCTTCCTCTGTTATTTGGTACCCACAGGAATCATGGGCAAAGTGGAATAGTGCTGAGCGCCGGTCGGGGTGGCCGAGCGGTTCTAGGCGCTACAGTCTGGAACCGCGCGACCGCTACGGTAGCAGGTTCGAATCCTGCCTCGGGCACGGATGTGTGTCATGTCCTTAGGTTAGTTAGGTTTAAGTAGTTCTAAGCTCTAGGGGACTGATGACCACAGCAGTTGAGTCCCATAGTGCTCAGAGCCATTTTTTTTGCTCAGAGCCAATAGTGCTGAGCGTTTGATGCACTTGTCTGGTGAGCGCCTTTATGCGTAGATTGTGAGAGCTGCTATTCAGAGTTACCCTCTGTGCCTTAGGGTCCCTGAAACACAACCACCGGGCTGGGGTGAAACTTTAGGCAATGTTATGAATTGAACTGTCAAGTTAATTTGTTCAGTTTCTAATTTTAAATCTGTATTGGTACTTTTCTCGCATTCTTTTGAGTACTTTACGTTTTAAAGAAGTACGTAACAATTTGACGTACCTTTTGAATTAAATTTGTCTTTTTTATTTGAAGTGTTAGATTCCTTGTGACGTGATATGTTACCACTTCCAGCTCCTAGAGTGCTAAAATACTGCAATGCTACTCTCGGAAGCTCGAATTCTTGTATAATCACCGATACGTTACTAGTCATGCATGTTGCACCATAAAGTGATGTCCGAAGCCGGTTAAATAGCTGAGTCCTCCAACGTACGCTCCATTCGCCGCATCTGGTTACAAAATTGTGGTGACAGCATGGCACATTTTTCCTAAGGGACTACCCTTCCTGTGATGGTTGACCGTTCTTATCGTTTATATTTACTCAGTACACCACATATCACATTTGCTGAAGACGTGATAGATACTCAAGATGAGAGACCGCCAGTAGACTCTACCATTTTGTATCAGTCACAGGCACATGGCAGACTGGAATTGAAGATCGGGTGGAGAGCTGGATAAAGACGATTTTGTTGGGTAGACCACATAGACTAAGAGCAGGGAAAGCAGTATCGAAGAAAGTGTAAGTACTACCAGAGGTGTCACATGATGGTATACTGCGGCCACTACTGATTATTACATTATATGTATTAACGGTATAATCACCAATGTCCACAAAAATCTTAGGTTGTTCTCAATGGTTAAGATGGTACTAGTGGGACCGGAAACTAATGTTTTATTGCAATAAATTCAGATAAATTATTATGAAGTTTTTATTTTTAAATAATGACGTAACACCTCCGTAATGAACAATGTTTTGCCATCTGGTGTACGGGTTTTCAATGCTGGACCGATAAAAATCAGTTGAATTTTGACCAACGTATTTGGAGAATGCAGTTCTGATAATCCAAATTTTCAACAATTTTGCCCCTTAGAAAGTGTTACAGCGATCGCAATAAATGCAAATCTGATGGCAGCCTATCAGGTAAGTGTGGTGGGAGAGGCAATACCTCCGACCCAAAATCATTAATTTAGTTCGAGGGTTCATCTTGCGCAGTGCGGTCTTGATTTATTGTGTTGCAGAATAAGGCCTTTTTGTTGACGATAAGTACTTTTCAGTTAAGGATTGGTTTACTCATCCAGCTGTTCACATGTTTCAGCACTCCATCATGAGCGACTTCGCGAATACTTCACCAAACAGGAAAAAAGCTCCTTTTTTGTGGTACAAACAGGGCTTCGTTGTAGTTCGTGGTGATTCATTCGTAAAGAGCCACTATCTTTTGCTACCATAAGTAAGGTCTAGTGATCGAGCAATCGAAAAAACGCTTCTGTATTGTTCCGCTGAAGCAATAAATTATATGTGGTGGGTAGGTTAGCTTTGTCTGTCTTTATCAATCACCTTCAAATGTTCTTGGATGGTCGACCACGAATGGTTAAGAGTGTCTGACAGTTACTCAAAAGTCTGGCAAGGATTTGCTTCCACTTCCACAATTATCATGTTACTGTCTAAAGTTTTTTTGTCTTCCTGATTGATAAGAATTGGAACGAATAAAATTATAAGATTAGAATTTGGGGAAACATCTTTGGCATTTACGTACCTCTATTGCGTATTAATAAACATCGAACATGTTTCTGGTATCAAATGTTAGGCTACTACCCTTGAGAAACTCAAAGAGCATACGATGCCGGATATGTACCTATTCTGCTATTTGGCTGGTCATTTCAGTAAAAATTGCAAGAAAATTTAAGATCTATTTTTTACCAGTGGGAAAGTCACTGTGACATTAAAATTTCTCTGGTGCAACTACAAAGTACACAGTGAATTGATACATGACAACGAATATCAACTTGTGCAGAACGGCATTACTTTTCAGTCCCCCTTACACTTACCTGAGTAAGGCACTTCTGTTTACATTTCGATTAGATTTTTAGAAATAATGAACTTTTCGGAAACGGATTGATTTTTAAAATTTCATTTAAAATTTTGTGTAGCCCATGTCTTATTCCTTCTCAGACAGGAAAACTTGGGCAGAAGCAAATTAAACTACCATAAATTACTTCAATTTAATTACAACATAAATTAAACCGTAAATTATACCTACTCTAACTGGACCTAGTGTTAAAAGGCTGTGAGAAGCATCTATTTAGATTTTCACTCTTAATACCGTAACTACTTTACCTGCATCCTCGAGGAGCAAATATCACAGCAGAACATACTGTGTCGGCCGAACAAGATACAACGAGCGGAAAAACACGACAGGCGCAAAGATGGGAGCTGGTGCCAGTGCGATACAAACTGGCCACTTGCGCGAGCTAGGCCGGCGCCAGCGGCGGCGCTGGGGATGAGGATATCGAATTCACCTCGGTCAGCTGCCGGCCAAGTTAAATTCGCCAGTGACCGAGCGACAACGGACAGAAGCCTACTCGGAAGATGATAAGAGCAGCTCTCACCCACCTGGTCATAAATCATCGTTCTGGGCTTATCTAGACAGGGAACGTCACTTACTGAACTCTTAGAAGTGAACAGAGGGTGGTTGTTAATTTCATTTGCTGTGTACTGAGAAGTTTACATACGTTTATTTGCATTTAACCATTGAGGGCATTTTTTGTGTTACATTACATGCCGTGTTTCAGGCAGCATTATTCAACAAGTCACAAAGATACGTAAACCTTTTTAACTGATCTGTGTGACTTTGTGACGATTTTGTGGGAGTGTTGTAGAACCTTCGTTCTCCTATCCTTTTACCTGACCTTGGGGCATAGATGTGTATTAGTGGCAGGGAGAAATTACCTTAGCGGTGTACTGCACGAGAAGCCGCTTCATGAACTCACAAACAAGGCCTACCGTAACAACAGTGGTAACTCGGCCTCCATAGTGGTAGCGACGAAGCGTTTACAAAACTGACGACAAAGGTTTATTAAAGAACCCAATATAGTTTACTTCTAAGGTAAAATAGACGTAACCGCCGAAATTTGTACAGCTGAATGAATTTATTTGAAGTAAAGTAATTTCGCGTTGACGTTTTAGCGAATCGAGAACCGGCCGACCGAAATTCTCTCTTCAACTCCACGTCTTCCCCATTTTATCGTTTCAAGCAGTACCTTGTCAAGCGTTGATGGCTGCCGGGCTATTTCTCTATCGTCTATATTACTCAAACAGCCTTACTTCCCCATGTACCTCATCTCCTACCTTCCGAACATCACGAATGTTCTCCCCATGTGACCACGAATAACAAAGGTCCCGTGTTCAAGTCGCGGTCCATCAACAGTTTTAATCTGCATGGAAGTTTCATATCTGCGTACACTCCGCTACAGACTGAAAACTTCATTCTGGAAATCACTAAGTTATTTTATTCCAGCTATAGTGTAACATCGTCGGCTGAAGTTTATATCATCGATTAGCAGACAGTCGTCATTGTAAATAATCGCAGCAACAACTGTAAAAATTTACTACTTTCAGTGCGCTCTGCGCTTTCGTGCGAAGACCAGTCACATTTAATTGCATTAACGGATACTTGACGAACAGTAAACATTGATGATACAGCGAAATCACTGTTTATCCCATCTGACACTCATACTGTCTGCTGCCGGCTAGCTGGGAATCACAAGAACAAACACGAAAGTCATTTGGTTGTTGCCTTAACAACGGACGGGTTCTCACTGCCTTGTTACCTTTGACTTCGCGCCAGCGACTGACTGCCAAGGTTGTCTCGTCGCGGGTAGCAGCTGGGGAATTAGCCGCCAAATACACACCAGCTGGTCAAACAATGGCCGCAGCACTCCGGTCGTTGTTCTACCGGGAGTTGGGTAACATTCGGTACGACCCGCAAGTTGTCTGGAGCTCTCTTCGGTGTGCCCTCGGGGCGTACAGAAAGTTCGGATCTGCTACTGTACTGGTCCTTGTTACACTGTACAAGCGCTCCCGCGTCCATCATAGAAAATAATTATTATGATTACTAAAAGCAAGTGTGTATTCGCAGTTGGTTTTGTCCACATACATCAAAATGTACAAGAAAAAATAAGCAAATAGGGTGAGCTATATACTCTTTGAAAATGAAAAAAAAAAAGATACGACGCGCCACGAAAGAATAATCAGGATGGGACCGAAATTGGTAGATCCGGCGCGTTACTTTTTACCGCCCTGCCAGTGTCCAGCAATGTTCATTTGTCTAGCTAAAAGCTGTAGTACAAAATAATAGACCACTACTGTCTATTGCAGGTCGCAACATACATAGAATTGTCCGGTAAACGGGATGTGGTTAGCTACTGAAATAAAAGTTTTAACTTGGCAATGTAAAATTTCAGGTATATTTTTACGATAAAGATCACAGTTAATACCGCCAAGTCCGTTCTAAGTGGCAACACAATGTAAAGTTCACACGCACACCACAATCACACACGTAGCCAGTTTATGGTATTTACACCCGTTACCGAAGTTAATAGAGTTCACCGGATCGCTTAGTTATGAAAATGCACGCTCAAATGTTGTGCACTCTGCTCTACACGTAATACCTGTTCCAGTCTTAGATCGCACAACACGCCACGCGGTTTTAACTTAACAGTCAAAAGCAATAATTTTGGTATTCCATCCGAAATTCCACACGACCTCCGCTATACCGTTCACTTAAACACACTTTGTACCACTTTGCGAACTCGTAACTAGCATTTTTCCGCTATTTTACAGTACTTTCGTCGGAGCTGCTTTCAATGAGAGGTTACTGGTTCGAACCCTCAGCCCCGACCCCCATAGATCACACCAAAGGCTTTTTTTCCCAGCATAGATTGGCGCGAGCCTGCATTTTTCTGAATGGCTGATATCACAAACAGCAAATCAGGTAGCGCTAACCCGCGCTTTACTTCAATGACCAATAAAAATGGTTCAAATGGCTCTGAGCACTACGGGACTCAACTGCTGCGGTCATCAGTCCCCTATAACTTAGAACTACATAAACCTAACTAACCTAAGGACATCACACACACCCATGCCCAAGGCAGGATTCGAACCTGCGACCGTAGCAGCAGCGCGGCTCCGGACTGGAGCGCCTAGAACCGCACGGCCACACGCGGCCGGCAATGACCGATCATATTAAAACATTTCTTTCTATGGCAATTGCTGAATAAATAAATTTAGAAAAGTAATAAATATAAAATTACTCCTTCTGAAATTACCGATTAATTTGCGTTCCACTCACGATTTATTAGTACCATAAACTGACTGCACATTTAATTATAGTAAATCCTCTGTATAGTTTAACTGGTACTTCGTGAATAACAAAACAATTTTCATTTACTTCTGTTCTTCTTCACTCATACAACACTCGCACTGCTAATTACTACACATATAAAACAATTATAATTATGCAAATACATTAAATATTAATGAAACATAACTTTACAACATTGTTTGGACTACGACTGCTAGCACTGACCATCAGCTGCTGACCTCTGCCGCCTACTAGTACAACTACGTGCAGCTCTGTAACTCAGGTCCATGTCAGCTGGTGACATCTGTCGATGACTCATGCCTATCGTCCTTACAAGTGACAGGAGCGATGCGAAGGCGCTACGCCCCACGATGCACATGTACAGACAAACAAATGATTATTGATGATTTATTCAAGAGAAAGAGCTTCACAAATTGATAAAGTCAATAACGCGTTGGTCCATCTCCAGCGGTGTGCAAGCAGTTATTAACCTTGACATTAATTGTTAGAATTATTGGACATCCTCTTGAGGGATAAAGTACCAAATTCCGTCGAAGTGGAGGGTTAGATCGCCAACATCCAGAGCTGGTTAGAGGGCCTCGCCCGTAACGGTCCAAACGTTCAGCCACATTGCTAACCAAGGCAGGTGGCAAGCACGAACACAAGAAGCAGAAACTTCACCTTTCTGAAACGTAAGCACAGGACGGCCTACCCTGAAGGTTATCAAACGGGGCTTAGAAAATCGTCAATGAACCACGATGCTATAAGGGTGCCGTGGATGACAAGCAAAAGGTTCCTGCTATGAAATGAAATGAAACCCCAGACCATCACCACTGCTTGTCGGGCCGTATAGCGGACTACAGTCAGGTTGGTATCCCACCGCTGACTGGAGCGTCTCCAGAAGCGTCATCGGGGTTCAGTTCGAAGCGGGACCCACCACTGAAAACAATTCTACTACAGTCAATGAGATTCCGACCCGAGTACCTGGCTGCAGACATTGCGAACAGCGGTATCCTACCAACTTGACTGTCCTACGCACGCCATATGACCTGACAACAAGGAATGATGGTGTGGAGTTCAGGACCCATTTGGTTACCATTCGTCACAGTCTTGCAGCACAGCGATTGGTCGACGATAATCTACACCCCGTTTAGTTACCCTCCATGGCTAACATTTCACCATGATAATATCAGCCTTCACACCTTTAGAGTTTGTACTTGCGGTCTTCGTGCTTGATAACCCCTACCTTGTTCAGCGAAGTTGCCGGATCTCTCCCCTATGAGGACGGTTTGAGCATTATGACCACTGTCCTCCAACCGCTTTGAGATTTTACCGATTGAACGTGCCAGTTGGACATAAATCGGAACAATATCCCTCTTGATTACATCCAACAATGCTGTAACTCAATGCCAAGCCACAAAACTGCTTGAATAAGAACCAGAGGTGTCACAACGTGTTACTGATTTGCTGGATTTTTGAAGCTCTTTCTCTTCAATAAATCATCAAAGCCTCTGAAACTGTAATAATATTTTTTCCGTACATGTACGTCACATCTACCAATTTCCGTCCCATTCTGGTAATTCCTTCATGGTGTGTCGTTTATATTGTCTGAAAGTACATATCACTTGCTGGAGACTTGATGCCAGTATCAGGTAACACTGCCCTTAGTTTTGATTATTGCTTCACTCCGGCATTGAAGCAATCACCAGTTTGTATTTATGATTGGTGTAAAGAATGGCAGCTAACTCTAAATGCAGATAAATGTAAATTAATGCAGATAAATAGGAGAAAGAATCCTCTAATGTTTGAATACTCTATTGGTAGTGTAGCGCTTGACACAGTCACGTCGGTTAAATATTTGGGCGTAACATTGCAGTGCGATATGAAGTCGGACAAGCATGTAATGGCAGTTGTGGGGAGGGCGGATAGTCGTCTTCGGTTCATTGGTAGAATTTTGGGAAGATGTGGTTCATCTGTAAAGGAGACCGCTTATAAAACACTAATACTACCTGTTCTTCAGTACTGCTCGAGCGTTTGGGACCCCTATCAGGTCGGATTGAGGGGGGACATAGAAGCAATTCAGAGGCGGGCTGCTAGATTTGTTACTGGTACGTTTGATCATCACGCGAGTGTTTCGGAAATGCTTCAGGAACTCGGGTGGGAGTCTCTAGAGGAAAGGAGGCGTTCTTTTCGTGAACCGCTACTGAGGAAATTTAGAGAACCAGAACTTACATTTCGCGGATAGACCACAAAGATAAAATAAGAGAGATTAGGGCTCGTACAGAGGCATATAGGCAGTCATTTTTCCCTCGTTCTGTTTGGGAGTGGAACAGGGAGAGAAGATGCTAATTGTGGTACGAGGTACCCTGCTCCACGCACCCCACCGTATGGTGGATTGCGGAGTATGTATGTAGATGTAGATGTATGCTATGTAGAGTGGAAGCCATTCGCACATGATAAGAACCCGAAGAGCAATGATATTGCAGGTATGTTGATTGTTAAGCTTCACCTGCTCTTCTAAGTAAACCTAAATATTTTCCATGGACTTAAGATAGAATGGTCTAGCGGGTTAGTCGTGGTGCTATAGGATCCAAAGTGGAACGTATGCGTGTAGCCCTGAGAGCAAAGCCTTTTTTATTTTGGAAGACGAGTGTACATAATATGCACATGACGTAGATATGGAAGAATGGGCAACAGTGGACCACCTGGAATGACAAAATAAGAACCCTGCTTAATGGTCGTCGTAACCTGAACGAATGAGCCCAAGTAACTTAACAAAGAACCTGCTAAACATCACAAAACTACCTCACGCTTTGGGTAAAATGGCTCATAGGTTCGACAATGCACTCCATGCATTGCGTCTGTTGAAGAACGACAAATCGTCACTCATTGTAGCACACTATTCACCTCTAATCAGCAAAAGTTTCTTCATTATATGGCCCGTTTTTGAGTACTGCTTTATGTGAGGAGTTTCAATAAATAATGTAACTTTTTTTTCGGCTAGATTCGGTTGAAAAGAATACGAGATTTCTTGACGTGGTGGAATATTACTGGCTCAATCACTATAGTTTTATAAAGTTCCTGCAAGTGGGGTCTGTAAAGGAGCTGCATTTCAAGCAGAGAGCTGTCATTGAGTTTCTTTTGGCGGAAAACCGAATCTTCGCCGCTATTTATAGGTGCTTGCAGAATGTATAGAGAGATCTAACCGTGAGCAAAAGCACGGTGAGTCGTTGGGCGAGGTGTCTGTTATCATCGCAAGAAGTCCACGCAGGCATGTTCTGTCTCCAGCGTGGATTCGAGGTGGACGACGAATCACAGTCAGACACCTCACTGCTCAACTGGGCGTTTCTATTGATAATGCCGACACACTCGTCCACCATTTTGGGTACTCAAAGGTGTGTGCCCACTGGTTTCCTCGCTGCCTAGCAGAAGACCGTAAAGAGCGATGACGAACAATCTGTGAGGAAGTGCTTGCGCTGTACGGTGATTGTCACAATTTTGTCGAACTTCGGCACGGACGATGAAACTTGGGTTCATCATTTGGAACCGGGAAGAAAATGGATATCCATAGAGTTGGAGCCACACCATCTATCCATCGAGAAGAAAGTTCAAAGCCACACCTTCATCCGGTGAAGCTATGGCGACATGTTTTAGGATTCTGAAGGGATTATTCTGTTTGACGTCTTTCCTCCAGGTGCAACTTTCAGCTCTCACAAGGGAACCTCCCCATCGCACCCCCCCCCCCCCCCCCTCAGATTTAGTTATAAGTTAGCACAGTGGATAGGCCTTGAAAAACTGAACACAGATCAATCGAGAAAACAGGAAGATGTTGTGAGGAACTATGAAAAAAAAGCAAAATATACAAACTGAGTAGTCCATGCGCAAGATATACAACATCAAGGATAGCATAAGCTCAGGAGCGCTGGGGTCCCGTGGTTAGCGTGAGCAGCTGTGAAACGAGAGGTCCTTGGTTCTAGTCTTCCCTCGAGTGAAAAGTTTAATCTTTTATTTTCGCAAAGTCATGATCTGTCCGTTCGTTCATTGACGTCTCTGTTCACTGTAATATGTTTAGTGTCTGTGTTTTGCGACCGCACCGCAAAACCGTGCGATTAGTACACGAAAGGACGTGCCTCTCCAATGAGAACCGAAAACATTTGTTCGCAAGGTCATAGGTCAACCGATTCCTTCACAGGAAAACACGTCTGATATATTTTATACGACATGTGCGTCACATGACAGGAATATGTTGTCCACCCATCTAACTTGTACACTTGGCGAATGGGTAAAAATATTCTTCTACCTTGCCCGATCCAGGTTTTCTTGTGGATGTGGTAATCACTCCCAAAAAAGTGATGAGAACATAAGAGTTTGTCACATAAACTGCAACAAGTGAATTGTCTGAAAATTAAAAATTAAACTTTTCACTCGAGGGAAGACTTGAACCAAGGACCTCTCGTTCCACAACTGCTCACGTTAAACACCGGACAACGGCGCTCCTGAGCTCATACTGTCCTTGATGTTGTGTATCTTGCGCATGGACTACTCAGTTTGTATATTTTGCTACTTTTTTCATAGTTCCACACAACTTCTTCCTGTTTTCTCGATTGATCTGTGTTCAGTCTTTCAAGGCCTATCCACTGTGCCAATTTATAAGTAAATCTGAGGGGAGGGGGGGGGGCGGGTTCGATGGGGAGGTTCCCTTGTCAGGAAATTGAAGAAACGACTTCAACGTGTTCGACCCCACAAAAGTGCAAGCTAACTCCTCTTTCACCATGACAACGCAGAGCCTCACACAAGTCAGTGCATCAGAGAGAAGCTCGCAAAGCTCACTGACTGTTCTTCCTCATCCGCCCTACTGCACTAATCTCACACTTTTTGCTGTATACAGTAGCCTCTCGAAAGATACCGGACTCGATATTTCCGTTGCAAGCAGTTACATTCGTCGTGTTCCTTCGGAAATTGTTTGAGATAGACCAGTATTCACTAACTGAAACTCCTGGCAGTTTGGAATGCGCCTGATATCGAAAAGGCGTGAAACTCATCACTGGCCGCTTTCGTTTCACAATATATGAATAAGTTCTTATCCAGCAGTACATGGCTGCAACTGGTACACCATTCCTTGCAGACGCGTTGAGAGACCAAGAAATCAGGCACTTCTTTCACAGAGTGGTCATGGGCACTTCCAAACACTACAGCTCGTTGCTACTGTAGTGCCACATCACCATGCTGAGCCACCTTACTGTGCTGTATTCCACGCACCTGATTAGGAAATGCACACCACATAGCAGCCATGACTTTTGGCAGCGGTAGAACGTCACGAGACTGGCTAGTAACAGTTCGACGCCATCTACAGTGCTGCAAACAGAAAAGTATTCTCATTTGATTAGGTGACTGGTATTTTGTCCATCGAACTTCGCTAAACGTGTGAAGAGGGCCACACTCTAAGTATCTGACTCAGACAAGGAGAAGTAGGCGGCATATCCCCCTTCAGGAGCCATTGTATCAGGTTATAGTTATTTTACTGAAATCTCTTAAGGAAAAACGCAGCACAGATCCGAGACAGGGTAGTGTCTGGTATTCTCGAGCCCTGATATCTCATTTTAACTTGCTGATGTCTAGTACAAAGAATGAGAGGGCAAAGAGGTAGCACACTGTCCCCGCATTTGAAAGCACGCCAACTCAAATTCCAGTCTGGCATCGAAATTTAGGTTTTGCATGGCTTCTCTAAAGCGCTTCAAAAAACGAACATGGCAGACTTCTTTGCTAATCATTCCCTAGTCTGAGCTTTCTCTTTGTCTGTAAGTACTTCGTCGTTGATGGGACGTTAAACGCTAAGTTTCCTTTATTTCCTCTCCTGCACAACTTTATATTTCGTCTCTAGTGGCGTTAATGTCGACGGGCGGATCAAACTAGAATGAATTTTTCACTCTACAGCGGATTGTATGTTTTCTGTTGGCAGTTGACTGATACGAAGAGAGAACCCCATTTCAGCTGTCAAAGACGTATGAAAAGCTGGACAATAAAAGCAATTGTCAGGTTCCCTTGAGAATATGAAGAAGTGAAGAAAAATTTCAGCGTCCTGTTTTGTACTGTATTTTACATTCTTTTGTAGAGTTTAGGAGCAGATGGCCTGCTCCAATTAAATGTAATAGCTACATCATTGTATTTCAGAAGTACTCGAGTTCTAGCAGTTCATAATTCACAATCTGACGTCATCCGGAGAAGAGACGGTGATAGTCTAACCGTATGGAGGTCTCAATATCTCCGTTCAATCATGCTTTTAACTCATCACAAACGGGGCTATTAGATTTTGTCGAAAGGTCTAAAAACATCACAGTGCATGGCATCCACTTGCGTGACTTTGTAACATGTCATGGTCTTCTGACCTTCATTGCTTACATATTCCGCCCTCACAATCATATTCCACGCATCAAGACGCTTCAGTAGAACCCAAACTCGATAAGATGAAGTCAATGTTGTATAAATTCATATAAACGATATGAAAATAACTAGTAAATCGCAAATGCCCACCGAGATTGAAATACTCGAGGCTGGCGTACAGACATGCATTCCAGACACAACGGTCACAGGAGCTCTTAGTTCGGGAGAGGCAGATCGCATGCTGGGATGCCAGTCCCTTCAGAGGACGAGTCAATCTCGACCGCCCGTAGAGCAGACAGCGTTTGCCCGAGTGAAGGCAGAACGACCCCGTGTTTGGCTGAAAAGCAAATTCCACCACATTATGTGGGAGCGCCCAGCCTACGCACTCTTTACAAACATAGCACGCAGTTTCAGAGGTTTTCACAGGGAGATAGCAAACGCCAAACGCCGATGCTACAGATTTCCGGATTGGTCGCCTTAAACGAAACGTCATTCTCCCATTTTAGAAGAGCAGTGCTGATTGGCAGACGATATTCCTGACGCCTTGAGTTGAAGGAGTAATGGAAGAGACTGAAAGATATACCCCTTCATGTCTGGTGGTGAGAGGGGCCGTTCTGTTGTCGCTCTTGGAGCGAAAACACGTAACAAGAGCGTGTGCGCTCGTATGTGTACTCAAAGAGCGATGAACAAGTCTCTCCTCAGTACTTCACTGGGAGAGCACCTCTGTCGAGAGCTAATCGTAGTGCGACTCTATATTTAGTCCTTGCGCTTAAGTGTTGTTCACTCTGTTGGCCGCCACACTTACTGTGCTGTGTGAACGGATAGATTTATAGTTAAACGCCTGCAGACGAATTTTTGAGTGGCATCGCGGTGGACTGGCTATCTGACCAGTGTACCATGCCAATAGTTAGACTAGGGACGAATAGCAGTCCTTGACTTCATCAAGGCGAAGAGAGAGTTTGATTGGCGAAAGTCAATCCAGATAGAACGAGAGTTATCTTATTTGTCAGCAGCGAGCGGCACAGACATCAATCATTGCAGCTTACGGTATTGTGCGCTACAGCTATTGCAAGCCCCATATTTCCTCCACAACAGTACACTTCATGGCATTTCACACGTGACAGCCTCAACCGTACCTAGCAACATTCTAAAGGATAATTATTCAAGTTGAGTAAGTGCGGCTCTCAGCCATTCTGCCAAGTCAATAACAATCTTAAACTTTGTATAGAAATTTCATTAGCGAATCCTATCCTTGAGAAGTAACTTCACATTCCAAAAAGAATCTGGAAATAGCTTGTTCAGTTCAAGACTAAAAGTTCCGTTGTGATTTCTCAGAATTTTTGCAAAATAAATAATAATTTTCGTTAGTTTCATGTTTTTCTTACACTAACTAGCACTACTCCAGTATCCAAGTTTCCCACTAGTTACGTAAGAAATTTTGTGAATTTTTGTGTCCTTTCCTTACAGCGGACGACTTCAGAAGACATTTATTGCTGAAAGTTTTCCAGGCATTTCTCTTTAGAACGTTAGGAGCGTCTGTCTGACTTCTGTAGTAGTGTGGGGGTGGAAATTGCATCTTGCAGGAGCCACAGGGTAAATGGTACATCTCAGATTAATCCGTTGCACAGAATGACAGAATAGCACCCACACGCTCACAACTTTTAACACTATAAAAGCTGGAAACATGGAGACAAATTGTACACTTCTTTTCGGATTGGTAAGACTCAGTAAATGCAGTACTATAATACCACACTTCTCAAACAAGTAGGCTTGAGAAACATTAACGGCTACGAGGGAACAGAATATAGGATGTAAGTTTGTGTCCTGCAAATAGAGTGGCAAATTTATATCTAAAAATAATTTTTTATCCACAATCGAAAAATATTTCAGTCGTTGACAGTCTAATAATTCGAATGTTTTCATATGTCAGCCTAGATACATAGTTCAATGTAGTTCTTTTACTTGTTATATACGGCACTTTCAGATATTCTCTAGAGAAATATATATATATATATATATATATATATATATATATATATAAAGCATGGCAGCACAAATCATGGCAGTATATTCCTTATGCATGAGTGATTTGCAACACAATTCAAGTTCGAAACCTGGAGACACATCAGCACAGCTCCTCCTGTGAGAGAGAATCTGTAAAAAGCTTCATATATGCTTCTTCACAGAATAAGGAGACTTGAAATATATAGATGGACGCTAAAGGTGGGGGAATCCAAGATAGGAACTAGACTAGTATGTGTGCAATTCGACAAGGCGATGGCGTAAGGGGCCAGCAATCATATTTTAATATTCATTTAGGCATTTACTTAAGCAGCTGTGACCGGGAATTTATAATAACTAGACAAGCATATTTATATGTTACCCAGAATCCTCTCCAAGTTGTTTACCTAAGCCACGAAAACCTATGTCTGGATAGTTCCTTTCGTAGTTGCGGGCTATTCATCTGCAGAACATGGCATCTCATGTAAACCTCACACCTGTGCTTAACACCTGTAACAGAAACTGTCCCAGAGGAAACGAATAAATTTTATCTCAAGAGTGGGAACTCATTGGCAAACAGTTACGATCTGCGTCCCTATTTTCGTTTCTTGCAGTAACTCTAAGTTACTACAAAGTATAATTCTTATAAGCATAATGCACTACAGTCTGTTAGGGTTTGTCGAACCGCCAAAAGCTCAGCATTTGTACACTGCAGTAAATAGATATCGTTTCGTCCAGCCCGTGTGATAATTGCATTCTTGTGCACAAGCTTTAAATGACTAATCACGTGTATCAGGTGTTATCTTAGATTTTCCAGCAAACGAGATCCTGATCATTCCTTATAACAGCACGTGCACAAATATCTGCGTTGTAATGTGATAGAAATATTGTAAACACTGCATCATCTTTACTTACAGATGGTGTCTAATAGCATATCCTACGTACTATGTTGATTTAAGCAGTGGAAGCAGCCGAAGTCGCTCAGCTTTCGCTTTTATTTTAAGTAGCTTCAGTAGTATTCATGAATTCTAAGACGTTGATGTTAGTGACACTATTTTTAATTTTCTGCAAATTGGACATAGCTTTAAGAGCATAGTGTAGTCTGCATATGGTACTCAGTTTGAACTGTTTAGAAGCATTCTACGATACTCGCGCGTTACCTTGTATTTCGAATTGTTCGAATGGCTCTAAGCACTATGGGATTTAACATCTGACATCATCAGTCCCCTAGACTTAGAACTCCTTAAACCTAACTAACCGAAGGACTTCACACACATCCATGTCCGAGGCAGGATTCGAACCTGCGACCGTAGCAACCGCGTGGTGCCGTACTGAAGTGCGTAGAAACGCATGGTTACAGTGGCCGGCTAATCTTGAATTTCTGTATGCCCTAGTTGTGTGTTTTGACAGCAGCGATGTCTTCTAATCGTAACTAATGGTACACAGTTACACGATACCTCTGACATTTGTCGCATCCTAGAGCTGGCGCTGAACTAGAGGTTATAATGCAGCTAACACCGGCCTTCATAGGTTTATCTTTGTCAGCGGTTGTCCCGCAGCCTGTGCGTAAGGTCAACAGAAGCGTCGGCATTAAAAATTTAAGCCTCAACAGCAGCTACGACAGCAAGAGTTCCATATAGTAGAGCCACAATAGCATCTTATGGTCAGCAACTTATCAATCAGAACCGCAATGACAGCATGGCTTCTAATTAAGGTGTAGCTCCTGATGCGCAGAAGTATTCTTGATTTAACTGCTGTGTGTACAACGCCGCACTGGTAGACAGTAACATAGAAGAGATACTGAGTGTAGACACATCTCAAGTGAATTTTTCGTATCTCCAAAGTAACGATTGTTCTTGGGCTCAACAAACGGTATCACCACAGAACAGCAGTGAGACAACAGGGGTGAGGCACGTAGTTCGAATAATAATTACAATATAATGTAAGTCTGATGCAGAGGTGGATGAAAACTTGTTATAAGCATTCGAAAATTGCACGCTACATAGTTAGGCTAGTTGCTGATCGTTCACAGTTCTCATTCAAATCATGATATCGTAAACATCCGGTAGAATCAGACTTGAGGTAGAGTTGGAGTCAACGGCAGCTGACAGTTCTCAAACACAAACTTTCTGCTCATTACACGTGGAATCATAATAATACAAGTTAAAAATATAAACGTTGGTTTTAGGACGTGGAGGGGATTCATCATTCTTCCTACTGGTCTAGTGCGATCCGCCACGAATTTCTTTTCTGTTCGAATGTGAAGCGCTTCACTCCCTCCCCATTTCAAGGTAGCACGTACAAAATACAACCTCTATTATTTTTGGGATATATTCCCTCTCCAAGTTTTACCCACTACAGCTTGCCCGACTACCAATCCTGATCTCGTAACAAATGTCCGATCATCATGTCGCTTCTTTACGTTACTGTTTCCATACTTCCCTACCCTCCCCGTCTGTGTGGGAAGTTTCCTCATTTCTCAGCTTATCATTTCGCCTAATTTTCAGCATCCTTCTACAGCACGACATCTCATCTGCCTCGATTCTCTTCTTTACCGCTTATCTCAAAAATCGTATGCGCTTCCACACAATACATTCCCTTGAAATTTCCTTTTCTAATTCGGACCGATGTTTGATACTAGTAGACTCCTTTTGACTACTAACGCTCCTTCTGGCTGTGCTAGTCCGCTTTTTATGTCTCCTTGCTTCGTCCGTCGTATGCTGTTTTGCTGTCAAGGCAGCAGTAGTTCTTCATTTTATCAATCCTATGGTCCCTAATTTTAATTTTACTTTTATTGTTAACCTTATTTATGCCACTTATTACTTTCACCTTTACTCGGTTTATCGTCAGTCGATAGAGTATGTAGGTGGAAGTCAAATGTTGCCCGATTCCACAGTAAATCTCGCTTCCCTTGTAGCGTCTTCCATTAGAGTTTGTTGAGCATCTGCGTAAAGCTCACGCATCGAGGAAACGATCCTGTGACGAAACGCTCCGCTCTTCGTTGGATCATCTATTTTCTGTTAATCGTACTTAGTAAGGGTCCCAGATTGATAAAAAAACACTGCAATCTCAGCCGAACTAATATTTTCAAAGCCAGAAGTTTCATAGATGAGTTACATTTCCTTAAGACTCTCTAAACGAAACTCATTCTGGCATCTGCTTTCATGACTATTTGTTTTATGTGATAATTCCACTTTACGTCGCTCTAGACGCTTCCTCCTAGGTGTTTTACGGTAGTTACTGTTTCCTGAGGTCTGTCATCAATACTCCAATCTAACAGCAACCAGTCTCTTGCATTACTTTGGTGATGTAATACATTTATTTACTTTCGGGTCAACGGACAGCGCCTGCATCACAGTCAATCCTCTGTAGGTCATTTATCTACATTACTCTGGCATTGCAGCCTCCATTTCGGTTCGCTCCACGCGCGATTCCGCAAGCAGCCCTAATACTTAAAAAAGCTACAAATATTTTCAGAAACTTGATGTTGTGCATTGCAGGGCGACCCGCACAGTAATTTAAGCAAGAAAAGGAGCCGCCACCTACGCTTTAAGAATAGAAGCTTTCTAAATACCCCTACAGCTAAGAGGTCTTCTTTATCCGATACATTTCTTTTGAGCTGTTACCTATTTTTGATCAAATAATTAAAAAGGCAATGCTCGAATTATGGATGTGAATGTGTTTCACACAAAAAACTTCAAACGAACTCCTCTGCTAACGAGAAGCCAGTATAAATGGCGGAATTTAATCCTATTAATCTTACAAAACACAATATTACCATGATTTAGAAGTCCGTGTGACATCCTGGAGAACAAAACCGTAGGGCATACACGACATGCTACAAAATATGAGTAGGCCAAACAATAGCTACAACATGTCATGAACGCAGTTCATAACATCTCGCTTGTATAATACGCATACATCCCTAGGACAGTGAAGCGCAGAATACTCCTACAGTCCAACTACTGCAGCCCTCAAAATGGATGATCTGCCTTATGAAGCGTCCATAAAAACAGCGGAACCACTGGTAATGGGAGAAGAAATGTGTTATTTGGAAGAAATATTTCAGACCTAAACGATACTTTCAAGTTTCGAAAGTGCATAGCAGAAATTTAAAAAATCTGAGACGGGGCAAGCAAGCTAACAGGTGTATTTTGCAAGTAATGGAGGCCACTGCAGAAGCAACGAAAATTATAGTAGAAGATTTTTTTTATGGGTGGAAGAACACCCATGGAATAGCAGAAACCGGAACAGATAAGCTTTTAGCAGGGAGGGCATTACAGATTTTCAGCTTCACCTAATGTCAACTCCAATAATTTCAAAAATGCTATGCAGAAATCTGGATGCCATAACCGGAAGCTTGAATGTTATGTGTATTAGCAACATGGAGTTGTTAAGTGAAAGGCAGAACGCTACGTTAAATTCTAAGTGCATAATGTAAATCCAGTGTTAAGCTTTGGCGAATTTCGTGACAGAAGCCCCTTCCCCTCCGCTAATGTACGCAGTCTCCTACATCGCTTGCACTACACCAAAGTTCAAGTCAACAGGATACCTGTATTCCAGAAGAAGACGCGAAGTATCCTTTTGTGCACAATCTACGAGTATATCTACGACGAACTTAACATAAATACAGATTTTGGTTACGAACCGGATTTCACACGTTAAATCCAATAAAAACGGAGTTGTCCTAAAATATAATGCAAAAGTAATAACATCTGGATAAATTATTAAAATTTCCTAAATGATCGAATATTAAATACGCTAATTCGCTGTAATCTTGCTATTTAACTTCACAACTTTTGCTCCTAATTATAACGCTAAGTTACTATTTAACATTTAAACATAATTCCAAATTATAAACATTGCCTTATTTATTATCCACAGGAATTCTTCGTAAGTTATTCTTCCATTATGTGGTGTTACAACGGCTTGCAGGAATAAAAGTAAGTCTTACTACTATAGAATATTGTGGTAGCTATGTTAGTGTGTATACAGGGATAATTAAGATCATCAATTCCTCAGTTCATTAGTACCTGTTTCAGTTGCAGAATCCGTTAGTTGTCTTATATACACTCAGCCATTTCAGATCGGTCGAGTGCTGCAGCTAAAAATTCCAGAATATTACCCATTTCCGTATTTTAATGTGCACAGTAATGCATGGATGTTCGCGCAGTAAACTAACGGAGAATGATTGCTCGTAAAACCCACAACCCAGATGCTGAGAGCCGCACTTGAACATCACGTGGCAACGCTGAAAACTGAAAGCCTCCTCAAGATACCAACTTAATGCAGCTGACTATATTGGTATTCCAAATGAAAATATTCACCTGAAACATGTTTTGATGCGTTTAGCTTCAGTTAAAGAAGGTGATTGTAAAATAGTGACCACACTGGACTAGCTAAAATTTTTTGACTAAATCAGATAGATAAAGGGCCGTGCACTGTTATGAGGCGACTGTGAATATGTAACTAAAATAGTTCACCATACGAAGGTCAACACATCTACAGCTACGTGATTTTTCTGCTTTTCATAATAAAGTGCCTGGAAGGGGGTTCAATGAACCACCTTCAAGCTGTCTCTCTACCGTTCCAGTCTCGAACGGCACGCGGGATAATCGAGCACGCAAATTTTTCTGTGCGAGCCCTGATTTCTCTTATTTTATCGTGATGATCATTTCTCACTATGTAGGTGGGTGCCAACAGAATGTCATCGAAATCGGAGAAGAGAACTGGTGATTGAAATTTCATGAGAAGATCCCGTCGCAACGAAAACGGCCTTTCTTTTAATGATTACCACTCCAATTCACGTATCATGTCTGTGACATTATCTCCCCTATTTCACGATAGTACAAAATGAGATGCCCTTCTTTGTACTTTGCGGATATCATCCGTCAGTCCTACCCGATGCGGATCTCTCACCGCACAGCAATACTCCAGAATAGGGCGGACCAGCGTGGTGTACGCAGTCTCTTTAGTAGACCTGTTGCTCCTTCTAAGTGTTCTGCTAATGAATTGCAGTTTTTGGTTTGCTCTACTCACAATATTACCGATGTGATCGCTCCAATTTAGGTTATTTTAATTGTGATCCCTAAGTATTTAGTTGAATTTACAGCCTTCAGTTTTTGTGACTTATCGTATAATCGAAATTTAGCTGATTTCCTTTAGTACTCATGTGAATAACTTCAAAATTTCCTTATTCAGGCTCAGTTGCCACTTTTCGCACCATACAGATATCTTATGTAAATCATTTTGCAAGTCGTTTTGATCATCTAATGACTTCACAAGACGGTAAATGACAGCAATCTAAGACGGCTACTCAGATTGTCTCCAATGTCGTTAATATAGACCAGGAACAATAGAGGGACTGTAACACTTCCTTGGGGAACGCCGGATATTCCTTCTGTTTTACTCGATGACTTTCCGTCTATTACTACGAACTGTGACCTTCCTGACAGGAAATCACGAATCCAGTCGCACAACTGAGGCGATACTCCATAGACATGCAGTTTCGTTAGAAGACGCTTGTGAGGAACGGTGTCGAAAGCCTTCTGGAAACCTAAAAATATGGAAGCTATTTGACATCCCCTGTCGATAGCACTTATTACTTCATGAGTATAAAGAGCTACTTGTGTTTCACAATAACGATATTTTCTGAAACCGTGTTGACTATGTGTCACTAAATCGTTCTCTTCGAGGTACTTCATAACGTTCGAATATAGTAAATGTCCAAAACCCTACTGCAAATCGGCGTTAGTGATATAGGCATGTAATTTAGGGGATTACTCCTACTTCCCTTTTTGGATATTGGTGTGACTTGAACAATTTTCCAGTCTTAGGTACGGATCTTTCTGTGAGAGAGTGGTTGTATATAATTGCTAAATATGGAGCTATTTTATCACCATACTCTGTGAGGAACCTGACTGGTATACAATCTGGACCGGAGGCCTTGCCTTTATCAAGTGTTAACCTTCTGTCGCCAAGCAGTGTGTCATCAGTGGACAAGTAGTAGCATTACTGCATTTACTAGCTAGTCTTCTATTTTAATAACCGTTTGAATTTTGTATCAAATTGTTTGTGCTCTCTGTAGATCAGTTCAGACGTTCTTTGCACAACAGTATTTAGCATGGATAGTGACTGCGACTGCTGCACTCTGTTGTGGGCTGTGTTGCCACCCCTTCGCTCCCAGCTTCAGGCAGTGTTGGCTTCGGTCACACAGCTTGAGGCTGTTGCCAATGGGCATCACTGTGTAGGTCCGTATGGGGGTTTTTCGGGGATGGCCAGCTCGTCTCATGCATCACCCCATCGGACTACGGCTGTGGCTGCCAGGGATACTGCCCACATTGAGGCTGACCCCTCCCCTGTGGTAGAGTGGGAGGTCATCTCGAGGTGTGGCAGGGGGCGAAAGTCATTCCAAAGGGCTGAACGGAAGGCCTCTCCAGTTTGTCTGACGAACCGGTGTCAGTCTCTGTCTCCAGCTGATACTGACCTTGGGCCTGACGTGGCTACTTGTCCTGTTCCAGAAGTTGCCCCTCAGTCTGCAAGATCCAGGCGGTCGCAGAGGGTGGGCTTACTGGTAGTTGGAAGCTCCAACGTTAGGCGTGTAATGGGGACCCTTAGGGATATGGCTGCAAGGGAGGGGAAGAAAACCAATGTGCACTCCATGTACATACCAGGGGGAATCATTCCAGATGTGGAAAGGTTCCTTACAGATGCCATGAAGGTTACAGGGTGCACCCAGCTGCAGGTGGTCGCTCATGACGGCACCAATGATGTGTGTTGCTATGGATCGGAGGAAATCCTCTCTGGCTTCCGGCGACTATCTGATTTGGTGAAGACTGCCAGTCTCGCTAGCGGGATGAAAGCAGAGCTCACCATCTGCAGCATCGTCGACAGGACTGACTGCGGACCTTTGGTACAGAGCCTAGTGGAGGGTCTGAATAAGAGCCTGGGACGGTTCTGCGAACGTGTGGTCTGCAGATTCCTCGACTTGCGCCGTAGGGTGGTGGGGTTTCGGGTTCTGCTGCATATGTGAGGAGTCCACTACACACAGCAGGCGACTACACGAGTAGCAGGGGTTGTGTGGGTGGTTTTATAAGTTAAATGACCTCGGGCAAGTATAGAAAGTTTAACAGCCTCAAAGGGGTGCTGGGCAAAGATAGGACATGCGGGGACCAAGCAGCAATCGGTATTGTAACTGTAAACTGTCGAAGCTGCGTTGGTAAAGTACCGGAACTTCAACCGCTGATAGAAAAAACCGAAACTGGAATCGTTACAGGTACGGAAAGCTGGCTGAAGCCAGAGATAAATTCTACCGAAATGTTTACAAAGGCACAGACGGTGTTTATAAAGGATAGATTGCATGCAACCGGTAGGGGCGTGTTTGTCACTGTTAGTAGTAGTTTATCCTGCAGTGAAATAGAACTGGCTAGTTCCTGTGAATTATAATGAGTATAGGTTATACTCAACAACTGAGCTATGTTAATAATTGGCTCTTTTTACCGACCTCCCGACTCAGCAGCATTAGTGGCAGAACAACTGAGAGAAAATCTGCAATACATTTCTCATATATGTCCTCATCATGATATAATATTAGGTGGAGATTTCAATTTACCAAATATAGACTGGGACACTCAGATGCTTAGGACGGGTGGTAAGGACAAAGCATCGAGTGACATTATACTGGGTGCACTATCCGAAAATTACCTCGAGCAATTAAACAGAGAACCAACTCGTGGAGATAACTTCTCGGACCTACTGATAGCAAACAGACACGAACTTTTCTACTCTGTAAGCGCGAAACAGGGAATCAGTAATCATAATCCGTTGCAGCATCCCTGATTATGGAAGTAAATAGGAATATTAAAAAAGGGAAGAAGGTTTATCCGTTTAGCAAGAGCAATAGGAAGCAGATTTCAGACTACCTAACAGATCAAAACGAAAATTTCTGTTCCGACACTGACAATGTTGAGTGTTTATGGAAAAATTTGAAGGCAATCGTAAAATGCGTTTTAGACAGGTCCGTGCCGAGTAAAACTGTGAGGGACGGGAAAAACCACCATGGTTCAACAACGAAGTTAGGGAACTACTGCGACAGCAAAGACAGCTTAACTGCAAATTTAAACGCAGCCAAAACCTCTCAGACAAAACAGAAGCTAAACGATGTCAAAGTTAGCGTAAGGAGGGCAATGCGTGAAGCGTTCAGTGAATTCGAAAGTAAAATCCGATGAACCGACTTGACAGAAAATCCTAGGAAGTTCTGGTCTTACGTTAAATCAGTAAGTGGATCGAAACAGCATATCCAAACACTCTGGGATGAAAATGGCATTGAAACAGAGGATGACACGCGTAAAGCTGAAATACTATACACCTTTTTACAAAGCTGTTTCACAGAGTAAGACCGCACTGCAGCTCCTTCTCTAAATCCTCGCACAAACGAAAAAATGACTGACATCGAAATAAGTGTCCAAGGAATAGAAAAGCAACTGAAATCACTCAACAGAGGAAAGTCCACTGGCTCTGACGGGATACCAATTCGATGCTACACAGAGTACGCGAAATAACTTGCCCACCTTCTAACTGCCGTGTACCGCAAGTCTCTAGAGGAACGGAAGGTTCAAAATGATTGGAAAAGAGCACAGGTAGTTCCAGTTTTCAAGAAGGGTCGTCGAGCAGATGCGCAGAACTATAGGCCTATATCTCTGACATCGATCTGCTGTAGAATTTTACAACATGTTTTTTGTTCACGTATCATGTCATTTCTGGAAATCCAGAATCTACTCTGTAGGAATCAACATGGATCCCGGAAACAGCGATCGTGAGAGACCCAACTCGCCTTATTTGTTCATGAGACCCAGAAAATATTAGATACGGGCTCCCAGGTGTATGCCATTTTCCTTGACTTCCGGAAGGCGTTCGACACACTTCCCCACTATCGCCTGATAAAGTAAGAGCCTACGGAATATGAGACCAGCTGTGTGGCTGGATTGAAGAGTATTTAACAAACAGAACACAGCATATTGTTCTCAATAGAGAGACGTCTACAGGCGTTAAAGTAACCTCTGGCGTGCCACAGGGGAGTGTTATGGGACCATTACTTTTCACAATATATATAAATGACCAAGTAGATAGTGTCGGAAGTCCCATGCGGCTTTTCGGGGATGATGCTATAGTATACAGAGAAGTTGCAGCATTAGAAAATTGCAGCGAAATGTAGGAAGATCTGCAGCGGATAGGCAGTTGGTTCAAATGGTTCAAATGGCTCTGAGCACTATGGTACTTAACAACTGTGGTCATCAGTCCCCTACAACTCAGAACTACTTAAAACTAACTAACCTAAGGACATCACACACACCCATGCCCGAGGCAGGATTCGAACCTGCTACCGTAGCAGTCGCGCGGTTCCGGACTACGCGCCTAGAACCGCTAGACCTCCGCGGCCGGCTAGGCACTTGGTGCCGAGAGTGGGAACTGACCCTTAACATACACAAATGTAACGTATTGCGAATACTTAGAAAGAAGGATCCTTTATTGTATGATTATATAATAGCGGAACAAACACTGGTAGCAGTTACTTCTGTAAAATATCTGGGAGTATGCCTACGGAACGATTTGAAGTTGCATGATCATATAAAATTAATTGTTGGTAAGGCGGATGCCAGGTTGAGATTCATTGGGAGAGTCTTTAGAAAATGTAGTCCATCAACAAAGTAAGTAGCTTACAAAACACTCGTTCGACCTATGCTTGAATATTGCACATCAGTGTGGGGTCCGTACCAGGTCAGGTTGACAGAGGAGATAGAGAAGTTCCAAAGAAGAGCGGCGCGTTTCGTCACAGGGTTATTTGGTAAGCGTGATAGCGTTACGGAGATGTTTAGCAAACTCAAGTGGCAGACTCTGCAAGAGAGGCGCTCTGCATCGCGGTGTAGTTTGCTGTCCAGATTTCGAGAGGGTGCGTTTCTGGGTGAGGTATCGAATATATTGCTTCCCCCTACTTATACCTCCCGAGGACATCACAAATGTAAAATTAGAGAGATTCGAGCGTACACGGAGGCTTTTCTGCAGTCGTTCTTTCCGCGAATCATAAGAGACAGGAACAGGAAAGGGAGGTAATGACAGTGGCACTTAAAGTGCCCTCCGCCTGAAACCGTTGGGTGGCTTGCGGAGTATAAATGTAGATGTACAAGCTGCTTCGTTACTCCGAGAATATCTACTTCTATGTTTCTCATCTTGGCAGTTGTTCTTGATTCGAATTCAGGAATATTTACTTCGTCTTCTTTGGTGAAGCAATTTCGGAAAATCGTGTTTAATAACTCAGCTTTAGTGGTACTGTCATCAGTGACTTCAACGTTGTTATCGCGCAGTTAAGGTATTGATTGCATCTTGCCACTGGTGAGCTTTATGTATGACCAGAATCTCTTTGGGTTTTCTGCCAGATTTTGAAACAGAATTTCGTTGTGGAAATTATTAAAAAGCATCTCGCATTGAAGTCCGCGCCTTATTTCGAACTTCTGTAAAACTTTGCCAATCTTGGGGACTTTGTGTACTTTTAAATTTGGCATGCTTTCTCCGCTGCTTATGCAACAGCGATCAGACCCGTTGTGTGTGCCACGGGTGATCAGTACCATCACTTATTAATTTATGTGGTACATATCTCTCAACTAGCCGGCCGGTGTGGCAGAGCGGTTCTAGGCGCTAAAGTCTGCAACCGCGCGACCGCTACGGTCGCAGGTTCGAATCCTGCCTCGGGCATGGATGTGTGTGATATCCTTAGGTTAGTTAGGTTTAAGTAGTTCTATGTTCTAGGGGACTGATGACCTCAGATGTTAAGTCCCATAGTGCTCAGAACCATTTGAACCATCTCTCAACTGTTGTCGATACTATCTCTTTGAAAACATTCCACAAGTTTTCTACACTAACATGATCTGATCGGAAAGAGTGAAGACTGTCTCTTAAAATGCGTTAGGAGCATTTTTATCAGCTTTTTTAAATAGATATACTTTGGGTTTCATTTTGACGGTTGTAGGTGTTACAGTATTCAGCCTAACAGCAACTGCCTTGTGGTCGCTAATCCCTGTATTCGTCATAATACTCACTATTTTTCCAGGATTATTTATTGCTAAAAGGTCAAGTATGCTTTCGCAACCATTTACGCTTCGAGTGGGCTCATGAACTAACTGTTCAAAATAATTTTCTGAGAAAACATTCAGTACAATTTCGGATGTCGTTTTGTGCCTGCCGCCGGCTTTAAATGTGTAATTTTTCCAGCATATCGAGGGTAGATCAAAGTCACCACCGACTATAATTGTATGAGAGGGGTACTTATTTGAAATGAGACTCAAGTTTTCTCTGAACTGTTCAGCAACTATAACTTCTGAGTCGGGTGAGGGGGGGGGGGGGGGGGGTCGGTAAAACGATCCAATTAATAGTTTAGTGCGATTGTCAGGTATAACCTCTATCCATAGTATGTCAAACGAACTATCTAGCTCAATTTCGCTACAACGCTAACTATTTCTGACAGCAATAAATACTCCACCACCAACTGTATTTAATCTATCCTTTCTGAACACTGTTAGATAGATTGAAAAAATTCGGCTGAACGTATTTCCGCCTTTAGCCAGCTCTCTGTACCTACAACTGTTTGAGCTTCAGTGCTTTCTTTTAGGGTTTGGAGCTCTGATTCTTTCCCAACACAGCTACGACAATTTACAACTACAATACCATTCGTTCGTACAACTATTTTACTGTGTTTAACCTGCCCACATTTAGTCGGACGTCCCATCTGTGGTTTCACTGAGACCCTCTAACCTAAAAAACCACCCAGTCCTTTCCACACAGCCACCGCTTTCCGTCTAGCCGCCTATAGTGTGTAGTGGACTCCTGACCTATTAAGCGAGACTCAGAAACCCACCACCCGATGGCGCAAGGCAAGGAATCTGGAGCCTACACGGTCACAGAACAGCCTGAGCCTTTGATTCAGACCCTCCTCTCAGCTCTGCATCAAAGGACCACAGTCGGTTATATCGACGATACTGCAGATGGTGAGCTCCGCGTTAATATCGCAAGCAAGACTGGCAGTATTTACCATTTCCGCTAACCTTCCGAAACCAGAGAGAATCTCTTTCGATCCAAAGCGACACACGTCATTGGTACCGGTATGAGCTACCGCCTGCTGTTGGTTGTACCCTGTACTCTTCATGGCAACCGGAAGCACCCTTTCCACATCCGGAATGGCTCCCCCCAGAGTGCACACGGAGTGCACACTGACTTCCTTCCCCTCCTTGGCAACCATGTTGAAACGGTACAGTAGTTTCCGCTCTATAAGCAGCAGGTTTCGCTGCTCGCTAGCACCGGGAAATAGAAACAGAGGCGGCTCCGCAGCCAATTTTATTACACGACGCGGCCGGCCGCGGGTGCAACAGAACCCATGTGGACGGGTGGAAAGAAATGTGTCAGGCTTCATAATACGTATTTATATGTGTCGTGTATTATACATTGCTTGCACGTGGATGTGAATCTGCACATGAACTTTCCTAATCCTCCTCACACCTTTCCGTAAAGCGTGGCCAAATCTTTGCTGGGAAGTAGTTCTGTAGTATAGTAGTGCCAACCTTACTCCTGGCTAGGAGATCAGGGAGACAGCACTGGCAGGTAAAGGTCAAAGACTTTCCAGTGTCACAAGATTTGGGGTGGAGAGGTTGGTCACGGCCAAGTGGTTTGACCACCCCTTCCACCGGGGCCCAGGAAGACCTCCAGGTGCCCGCCATATTCTAGGAATGTTACAGAACACGGTTAAGTGAGCAGACGGGCCCTCAGTGCGTCTGTCTCAATGTTGAAGCATGGAAGAGAGGTATTTGAATATTTGTACTAATTTTTTTATTTCCAAAAAAAATTCAAATGGCTCTGAGCACTATGGGACTTAACATCTATGGTCATCAGTCCCCTAGAACTTAGAACTACTTAAACCTAACTAACCTAAGGACATCACACAACACCCAGTCATCACAAGGTTTTATTTCCAGCTTCGAATTGTGTAAGGAAATGAATGTACTCGTTTAATTCCGGAAATTTGACCCCCTGTGTTAAAGTATCTGGTTCCGAGTTTGCTCGTTATCCTCCTCACATAGTGAATGTCCTATGTAAAATATTGGGAGACTTTGGTGGTATACATGTGGCCAACGCAATTCCGTCTTACCCGTATAAATGTGCGTGCAGTTTAATATATAATATACCCGAGCCGTAAGTTGTAAAATTGTAATATCTGTAAACTGGAACAATTGTTGCAATCGCTGTAAAATCGAGTGATAATATTTAAAATAAATACGAAAACAACTGTCATCAATCTTCAACATACCTTAACAATCAAAAAGAAGTCAAGTTAAAGGAATTTATTTAAAATAAAAGCTATAGAATGCAGGGACCCACACATCAGCGTGTGAGCCCTCCAGCCCCTTGCCTAGTATCGTACAGAAAGGACAAGCTCTCTAGGTAGCACTCTCAAGCTCCTCTCCCCAGTTATCCGTTGCGCGATTTTGATTCAGGGCTTGACGACATCAACTTTCATCTGGCGTCCCTAGGCAAGGAGGTAAGACGGTAAACTTTCAATGTTTCTAAGGGGCCCCATTACGCGCCTAAAGTTAGAGCTCCCAACTACCAGCAAACCGACTCTCTTTTCTTCTGGAACAGGATGGACGACTGAATCCGGCTCAGAGACATTGTCAGCCACAGATCACTCCCGAAACCTGATGGTAAAACGAACCGGGGAGGCCCTACGATCGGCCCCTTGGAAAGTTTTTCGCTGCCTGCCAGACTTTGGAATGATCTCCTGCTCGACCACTGGTTAGGGGTCAATCTCGGTGCAGGCAGTACCCGGGGCGGCCACAGCAGTGGACCGATCGAAGGACACGTGGGACTTGCTCGACGTCTCTCGCAACCCCGCGTTCGATCGAACACAGTGACGCCCCCTTGGCAGCAGCCTCAAGCTGTGTGACGGAAGCCAAAGCAGCCTGGAACTGTGAGCGAAGGGTCGACAACTCAGCTCCCGTCTGTACACAACAATCGTAGTTCCTATCCATTACTGCAGTCGCTCCTGTATGAAGCTCGTAAAAATATGTAACAAGCGAACGGTGTACTCGCCTTATTAGTAGCAGGAATCATCGGAGCTGTGCTTGAGGTACGTATTTCACGAGGTATTCGGTTTTGTCTTAAATCAGCCTTTTCAGGTGACAACAAAAATTCACGAAAACGATACCGGCTTTGGAGTAATAAGCAAATTTCAACTTCATACGTACATCCGCTCATGAGAATAATTGTTTTTAAAAGACAGAGATAAAAAGATCCTACATGGGTTCCGTTTTTACCGACTGAGACAGTCAATTCGAAAGAAACACCACAGTTATTACGAAAGAAAGACATAAACTACACATAAAATAGTTCCATACGAGAGCAAATGTAGCTACGTAAAACTATGGAAGAAAGAATAGAGAACGAGGCATATTTGAAGGAATGTAGAGAGGAATCCTTGGACGTTACCTGTGATTCAAATCGCAGTGTCAGATGCCTTGAATATACCAGGAAATTTGAAGGTTCTATGATGATTCCGTGAAACAGTTAATGTGCCTCATAGGAAGGCAGATCAATAACAGTAATCGTTCCACAACAAGACACGGATCTGACCTCAACTGCACCACGAAATGATTGCAAGACACTGCGGAGCTTACAGCGATCTCAAGAGTTGTAGTTACCCTGGAAACGGCCACAACAGTTCATCACTACACCACAGCTGAGGAGGTCTTTTGTTTTGGAGTCAATAAGACTCAGAATGCGCACTGATTATTCGGAGACATGAGGTCCTCTTAGCTAAATCGAATTTAAGTTTTGCAGTGTAATTTTCCCGCACACTTATTCAAGTTAATGTGGTACCCGTTGAAATGATATGTGAAATTGCAAAAACAGGTGAAAGGGAGGAATGCTGGATGGACGTAAACAGCTTACACCACTGTTAGTGTTCGGAGATGTACAACTAACACCCAGGGAAGCAGTCATGAATTGTCAGCTCAAGTGTGGTAATCACGATTTGATTTAAAGCTTAAGAAGCGAAATTGTTGCAGTTGAAAAAAGTGTAGTATAATAATGACCTGGATTCATAGCGTCAAATTCGTATCAGAATACACAAAATACAGACGACAGAGGTACAGAATATTAGGAACGAGAGTAGTAGCTCTTTAAAGACAAAACTGTATTGGTAGCAGTAGAAGGAGAAATAATAGCAATTGATTGTTGAGCAGGGAACATCAGGAGCAAATTGGAACAAGCTAGAAAAACTTTCTTATATGGTATTAACCGAAGGGAAAGAATAGAGAAACAAAAGCCTTACATTAGAACTGTAGTATGGTTTAGAAGCATATGCACTGGAATAACTGAAAGAGATGAAACAGGAAGTACACGCTAGACTACAAAAAGGTGATGAAGAATAGAAAAACAGGTAAAGAAGTAATAGAAGGAATAAGAGAGTACAAAACAATTTACGAAACCTGCACTAAAAAAGGAATAATTTTAAGAATAGGGAACTAGAAACTAAATTGCGCAACTGAATTTGGGAGACACTTCGGTGTTACAGTGTGACGCCCCCGACGTCGCTCTCGTGCTCGGTGCTTCAGACAGCAACATGTCGATATGTGTAAAAAATAAAGACGACTGCAGAAGTTCCCGAGATACGTAGCGTGGGTTAATTAAGTCAGAGTGGCACCACATCTCACTATAATTGTGCCGGCCGCCACCGTGGACGTGTCACACCCTTTGTAGCTCGTCACACCTTTACCCGCATCTCACC
This sequence comes from Schistocerca serialis cubense, assembly GCF_023864345.2. Classification (NCBI taxonomy): domain Eukaryota; kingdom Metazoa; phylum Arthropoda; class Insecta; order Orthoptera; family Acrididae; genus Schistocerca; species Schistocerca serialis. Next base: position 279,006,886 of record NC_064641.1, read on the forward strand.
GATCCTACTGACGTCTCTCAGATAGTACCCAGATATCCAGAATTGAACTAGTGCCATGATAAACATGTCAGACACACTGCTGCTCAGAATAGACGCGGAAACGCCTCACGAAGACATGAACCTCTTGGGGTGCTCATTTTCACAGATTTTGCGTTCAGAGGCGACAGTTTTCAGTGCGATGTGCAACACGACGACGTCCTTCTGCTGACTTCTTTTCCACCCCTCCATCTCACATAAGATTCAACCCTTCTCTGAGGACATCGCGTGGTTGCAGATCAACTGAACGTGATCTCAGCACTTTGTAGTGTACAATGACCGCATTTTGTGCTCTGATATACAAGATGGAAACATTAGTGACCTTGAAAAAAGGCTACATACCTTCGTACCCCACGGTAAGGGTTGTCTGGCAAACTGCAACCTGACCGCAAGTGTCCAGCGCTGACGACCGCAACCGTCAACGAACGGTATGCGCTGACACTGTAAGGTGTCAGGAAAATCCAACACCTTCTAAACATTCTGCGTGGTGTCTGTTGTTCTATATCGTGTCTCCCTACCACTTTCGCGCAACGACGCTCTGAGCGTGTTTTTTAGGGTATTTACTAGTATGAACCTGGGACCTGTTGCTGTTAAGGAGACGTCAGACCACACGACATGCAGAATTCAGAAGAGTTCAGTGAGACTAGCGATGATATAACCAAATACTTAATGATTTCAGCGTCAGCTCCACTGCACTCCCTGTAAAGGAATCTTAATAATAACTAAATTTAGTGGAAGGGGTTCAAGGCTTTCCTATTTTTAGTTAGCTGGTAAAATAACGTCGAAAAAGCAGTTAAGTTTACCATTGGAAATTTTATTCTACTCACAAAACATCGTGTATAAATTGCACTATTGATAAAAGGAAATGTTTTAATACAGGATGGTAAAAACCAACTGCGTTCAACAAAAATGTGAACGAATATTCCCTGAATGGGTTTCCGAGTTCTACAATGGATCGAAGGATGACATATGCCATATCAAATCTGTAATTTAGGTTTAAAGTAAGTTGCAAAAAAAAAAAACTATCAAAATGGTCTACAGTGACCCTCAATTATCTTTAATTACTTATCTAACTTGTCGTAAATTACAGTGACTGATGTGGCTTCTCAATAACTATATAACAGAAAAATCATCGCGTTTCAGATTTTTACTTCAAGTGGCAAATGTGAACACCATGAGCTTTAATTGACGATCGACACTAATATTACGCAAATAGAGGTTGTAACAGATAAGACTTCTGCAGTTCTGAGTGAAGCCTTATGTGCTCAAATATGCAGCATCGCGTGCGTTCATTACCTTGTCGGTGTTCGTCAGGGGGCGTCGGCCGGCGCAGCTCCGCTCACCTCGCCGTCTCGGAAGCAACTCTCTCCTAACATCTCCTTACTACAATTTACCGAAGTTGGTTTAAAAAAACTATCTTGCTGTGTTTTCATCTGACCAATCAGGGTATCAATGTTAACCTTAAGCTCCGCCTACAAAAATTCTGTCTATCCAACGAGAAACGTTATACTTTTCGTGGTGGGGCAACGTTTTAAAGTTTGCAATGTGACAGAGAAGCGAAAGGTCTCACGCTAAAACTTGCAGCTGGTGTGGTCCTTTTAGCGTTATCGTAAGATCTATACTATTCTTCTGGAGGGCTCTATCTTTTAACATAGGCTGGGGATGGTCCTAACGTAACAGAGACCCGAAAAAGTCTCACGCGAAAACTTGCGGGTGGTGCGGTCCTAGCGGTTAGCTGGCGACGTGGGTGTCGTTCCGTCCCTTATCGTAGGGCCTTCCAGCTTAACAGGGTTCTGCACTCGGCTTCTGTTCTCGTTTCTCCCCTCGGAACTGCGTCTGTCTCATTGTGGGAAGGTATGACATGCATTTAGGCATTCTTGTGTTAGTCTGTGGTATTCCATTTGCTCCCTCGATACTCGTATTACTTTGGTTGATTTAATGTCACGATTTATTCGGAGCTATGTGACATACTATTGGTTTTGCTTATCATGTCAGGGTTTTCATGGAAGGTGTTGGATTTGCCTGACACCTTACAACCTTCCATGAAAACCCTGACATGGTAAGCAAATCCAGTAGTATGTCACATACCTCCGAATAAATCGTGACATTCAATTAACCAAAATAATACGAGTAACGAGTGAGCAAATGGAATACCACAGACTAACACAAGAATGCCTAAATGCATGTCATACCTTCCCACCGTGAGACAGACGCAGTTCCGAGGGGAGAAACGAGAACAGAAGTCGAGAGCAGAACCGTGTTAAGCTAGAAGGCGATATGGGACGGAGACCCACGTCGCCAGCTAACCGCTAGGACCACCCCCCAGCCCATGCTAAAAGCTAGAGCCCTCCAAAAGAACGGTATAGATCTTACGATAACACTAAAAGGACCACACCAGCTGCAAGTTTTAGCGTTAGACTTTTTCGCGTCTCTGTTACGTCAGGACCACCCCCAGCCCATGTTAAAAGATAGAGCTCTCCAGAAGAACAGTATAGACCTTAAGATAACGCTAAAAGGACCACACCAGCTGCAAGTTTTAGCGTGAGACTTTTTCGCGTCTCTGTTACGTTGCAAACTTTAAAAACGTTGCCCCACCACGAAAAGTATAACGTTTCTCGTTGGATAGACAGAATTTTTGTAGGCGGAGCTTAAGGTTAACATTGAGACCCTGATTGTTCAGATGAAAACACAGCCAGGTAGTTTTATTTTAAAGCAACTTCGGTAAAATGGTAGTAAGGAGATGTTAGGAGAGAGTTGCTTCCGAGACGGCGAGGTGGGCGGAGCTGCGCCGGCCGACGCCCCCTGACGAACACCGACAAGGTAATGAACGCACGCGATGCTGCATTTTTGAGCACATAAGGCTTCACTCAGAACTGCAGAAGTCTTATCTGTTACAACCTCTATTTGCGTAATATTAGTGTCGATCGTCAATTAAAGCTCATGGTGTTCACATTTGCCACTTGAAGTAAAAATCTGAAACGCGATGATTTGTCTGTTATATAGTTATTGAGAAGCCACATCAGTCACTGTAATTTACGACAAGTTAGATAAGTAATTAAAAATAATTGAGGGTCACTGTAGACCATTTTGATAGTTTTTTTTTTTTTTTTTTTTTTTTTTTTTTTTTTTTTTTGCAACTTACTTTAAACCTAAATTATAGATGTGATATGGCATATGTCATCCTTCGAGCCATTGTAGAACTCGGAAACCCATTCAGGGAATATTCGTTCACATTTTTGTTGAACGCAGTTGGTTTTTACCATCCTGTATTAAAACATTTCCTTTTATCAATAGTGCAATTTATACACGATGTTTTGTGAGCAGAATAAAATTTCCAATGGTAAACTTAACTGCTTTTTCGACGTTATTTTACCAGCTAACTAAAAATAGGAAAGCCTTGAACCCCTTCCACTAAATTTAGTTATTATTAAGATTCCTTTACAGGGAGTGCAGTGGAGCTGACGCTGAAATCATTAAGTATTTGGTTGTATCATCGCTAGTCTCACTGAACTCTTCTGAACTCTACATGTCATATGTGGTCTAACGTCTCCTTACCAGCAACAGGTCCCAGGTTCATACTAGTAATTTCCCGAAGAAACACGCTGAGAACGTCGTTGCGCGAAAGTGGTAGGGAGACACGATATAGAACAACAGACACCATGCAGAATGTTAGAAAATGGCGACCCTGCCAGAATGGTAAAATACCATGATTGAAGGTCGACCACATGCATAACTAGGCCAGAAAAATATCCTGTAAAAAAATTTTAGTAATAAAATTTTTTTTTAATGGCATAAATAGTTGAAAACAGTAGCTGCAGCGATAGATAGTGAGACATTCTAGCAGAGACAATAGCATAATTAAGATATGAATTTTAAAAATTGTTAGAATTAAGCTTTCTCCTCAATGCAAGTGCACAGGTGGCGGTTACATCGTTGACAAGTTGGTTCTGACCCAACAAGGAAGTGAACGGATTGTCAAGTCGTGTGTGCAAAAAGTTTATGAAAGTAGGGCGCGGGAATTGCTTTTAAAACAGAAAATAAGGGATTCGGAAAGATTAGCAATGGCAAATCGAGACCTTGACCGAATTGAGGTAGAGACCCAGCATGAAAATGGACAGAGAATGGAGGACAGTACAACAGACGATGCAGTATCGCGAGAAATAGGACATATAACGCACCATAACGAGGATAATGTACGTCAAGGCATAGAAAACATAAGTCAGCATACGACAGAGGAGCAGGAAAGTAGAGAGACAGTCGATGAGGGTTCTAACTTGCGTCTTGAATACGTAGAACCCATAGTACAAGTAAGCAGAGCTCCCTCACCACAGAGTACAAGGAATGCGAGCAGAAACGTGTCACAGCACAGTTCAATTCAATCGGTTGCGAACCAACACTTGGGTGAAAACACAGAGCGTAGGACGTCGGAAGAAAACGCAATAGGACCCACCAATCTGGCAGAATTATTACAACAAATTCCGGAAACAATGACAAGGCAAAATAAAGACATAGCGAACCAAATTCAAATTCAGAATGCGGAAACCACGAAACAAATGCGTGAGATTAAAGAACAAAACAAAAAAAAATATAGTTACACCTAAGTCATATTGAAGACGAGGCAAATGAATCTCGAGAAGTAATAGGAAACTTAATAACAGGTCACAATCAGTTGAGAACAGACATTGACAAGGTACAAGCGGACGTACAAACATTGCGTAATGACATTCATGACGAGATCAAAACATTACGTAACAATACCTAGGGAGAAGTCAAGAAACTAGAGAAACAGATAAACGAAATTACTAGAGAAGCAGCAGGTACAGCGCGTGAAGTTGTTGAAAACAGTGCGTTACACAAACGTATCACAAAAGCAGCGCTGAATAGGTATGATAACCGCATAGTCGAAATAGAAGCGCAAACGAAGCGACAATTTCAGAAATTGCGAACAGAGTTGTTGCAAACCATCGAAGAGCGTAGTGAACAGGGTCGAACAAGCACAGAGTCTGCAACCATATCCGTATCTGTAACAGCACCGGAAAAACAAGCAATTAACGAAGATACTACGCATTTGCGATTCCAATCACAGGCGGAGAGTAACGTACGTGAAATCAGACAGCCTGCACAACAACAAACACGTTTCGAAATTATTGATGAACAAACGTCATCACAAACACATGCGGAACCACAAATGTATGTTTCAAGACAGTTTGGATCGTGCAATGAAGCAGCAAGGTTAGCCAGACAAGATACCGAACCACTACCTGACAATGGAAAGCCAGGTCGCGAAGAGTACGGTGCAATGCATTCAGCTACACGTTCACAACCGATGGAAGAAAATTATTGCATACCACTCCAACGATACTACGCAAGGGTAGGCGAAAGTTACAATGGACAATCTCCAATGGATCTACCACAACCGGAAAGAACGACGGGAGAAATGATCAGAAACAAAAGTGGCGAAGAATCGCGAATTTCATATGGAAGTATGACGAAGTACGACAATGATCATATCCTCACAGTCAGAAAATTTCAACACTTTCGAGAAGGAAACTCATTACATCCACGAACTTTTATTGATCAATTCCGAGTAAGATTACCAGATCACTGGACTCTAGCACACAAATTAGACTTCATATTTGCACACATGTCAGGAACAGTCACAGAAACCATGCAGAATGCTGCAGCGACATGCCGATCGTAGGAAGATTTCAGAGAGAAGTTTTTCTCACGATATTGGTCCAGCGAAGCACAGAACAGAGTGAAGTACGAATTATTACAGAACCCATATTTTGAAAATTCAGGAGAGAAGAGTCCCGTGAAATTTTTCGAATTAATGGCAAAGAAAAATCAATGCTTAGATGTACCATACTCTGACGGAGAGTTGATTAAATTATGCGCGATGAAGCTACCATTGAAATACCAGCAATCATTAGTAGATCGCGGAGGCAATGACGTCGAAGCATTTAAAGGTATTCTAAGGGAAATAGAGTTCATATTTTCGGAAGATGACGCAAGACAAAGACGAAGCGCACGTGAAAACGAAAGCAAAAAGCAGTGGAAACCACGAGACACAGTACGAAGAAACAATAATTACGAACCATGTGATAACTTCGCACCAAGAAACGGCAATAGATGTCAACAAAGAACCGGTTATGGTTTTAGAAGAGAATATGGCAATAACTATAATTCACCCAGGAACGGCAACAACTATTACAGAGGGAATAACGACAACCGGAACGGGTACTGGAGAACCAATAGACCGACAAATTATCAACAAAGAAACCACTATCAACAAGCTGAACAAGAAAAGAGAATACAGATAGAAGAGGTGGAGGTAAGACCACCAAACCCCGATAAACGTTCGAATTGACAGCTAAGCGCCCATGCCAAAGAGAATGACGCACCGACCCAGGACAATTGCAGCACCTTGAACAGAGAAGTAAAAATCTTATCACGAGAAGAAAAGAAGGAAGAAACAAATCCGCAGGGATCAGATGAAAACGAAGACGAGAAAATAACAATATCGTGTTGGGACGAAATTAATTGGGAGACAGGGAAGATAAATTACCAGAGGCATGCACAACAAATGTAGAAGGAAAGGACGAAGTAATGAGCATTGCAGAGCTATTTGAGATGGAAACCAGGGAAAGCGAATTCAATGAGGATAATGCGCAGTCGACAGAAGTTGAAAATAAGTTACAAGTGGGCACACAACCCAACGTATATAATGAAGGAAGTTATGAAGCGATAATTAGAGCATTTAGATGCGATTATGTGGAACTAGCGACGAAGAAGGAGAAGATAGACGAGGATGAGGAAAAAGTAGAGGATGTTGAAGAAAGCGTAAATGAATAGAGAAGAGGAAATAAAAGAGAGAGAAGTAGCATTCGAAGCTTATCCTACAGAAAGTTCTAATTCACAAGGGAAATTCCTAAAAAGATCATGTATGATTCAGTGGAGGATTCGTTGATGCAAGAAGAAGAAGAAGAACAGAACCAACCCTTTCAAATTCAACCAATTGTGAAGGCCATGGTAAAGCACATCCCAGTGAATATTGTAACTGATAGCGGAAGTGGACTGACTGCGATCTCAGAAAATTTATTCATGCAGTGTAATGCCAATGAGGACTTGCCAGTTCTGAAAACATGTAAGATGAAAGTAAGAGGTCCTATTAGAAACAATGCTGCGGAAGTTGCGAGACAAACAAGGTTAACTCTTTCATGTCAAGGTCAAAAGATCGAAGCCAACTTCGTGATTATACCTAAACTAACTGTAGATTTGATTATAGGTGCAGATTTCTTAAATGAGAGACAAGCGATAATAGATATGGGGAAAGGTAGCGTAACATTCGGGAATGTCACACTTCTCTTTGAGCAAAAGCTAAAATTAGAAGAAATACCAGTTATAAACAAACAATTAAGAATGATGCGAGATAAAGAGGTTGAAGAATTAGAATTGTATGCACAAAAGGGGGAATCGCCTCAACTCATGTTAGAAGTCCATAAAGAAATCGACAAAAAATTGCGAGAAGTTCAAGGTATTTTGGAACACAGTAAAAAAGAATTAGAGGGTATTTTACTAGATAAAGCAGAGGTGTTTTTACCTAAGACTGGCAGTATTAAACACCTTCAGTACAAGTTTGAAGATTAATTTTATTACTGGTAAATAATCAGCACAATATTTTAAGATTATGTTGCAGATAAGATCGTCAGGAGGAAGAAGAATGAAAAGAGAGGAAGGTGGGAAAAAGGAAGTAGTTTCAATAAAAACAAAAACAAAAAGTAACACCAATAGTACCATAGATTAAGGTGAAGGGATAAAGCGTAGATAGTCTAACAGCATGAAATTCTAAAATGCTATACACCACGATACTACACAAAAAATAAAAAATAAAACAATTTGAGGATTTTTGTAGAAGTTAAGACTCAAAATATCTTAGAATTGTAACATGGAAAGGGCACCGAAATTTGTAAAACTTTTTAAGAAGGCGCAAAACAATGTAGGTACTAGACATATATTAGATGATTATAAGTAAAACTTTTTGTAAGAACCATTGTAAAAAACTCCAGCAAGGATGAGATGCAATGACCCACAAGTTGCAACGAGAGAGGTATCAAGAAAGAAAAGGATGTAATTAGCAAGACACGATTCCTACAAGGCAAAAGCGTGGAGAGAAATGAAAGGACAGTGGGACCAACAGAAGGCCCTTGTATCGGAAGTGGGCTGGGACAGAACAGGGAACCACACAGTGGCGGAACCCTGCAGAGACAC